>NW_006408644.1:3272896-3292301 GCF_000296735.1 Chrysochloris asiatica | reverse complement strand
CTTTCTTTTTTGCATTAGGTAAATCTGCAGCACAAGACATTTTAAAAATGTTAAAGAGCAAAGATGCCAGCTTGAGGTGAGCCTGACCCACAACACGGTATTTTCAATAACCTCATATACATGTGAAAGCTGGACAGTGAATAAAGAAGACAATAGAAGAATTGATGCTTTTGAGTTATGGTGTAGGAGGAGAATATTGAAAGTGCCATGGGCTGCTAAAAGAAAAAAACATCTTTGTTGGAAGAAATATAGCCAGAGTGCTCCTTGAAGGCCAGGATGGCCAAACTTCATCTCTCATACTTTGAACACATTGTCAAGAGGGATCAGTCACTGAAGAGGGCTATCATGTTTGATAAGGTGGAGGGTCAGAGAATAAGAGGAAAACCTCCAGCAAGACGAATTGGCAAAGTGGTAGCATCAATGGCCTCAAGTGTGGCAACAATTGTGAGGTTGGCCCAGGATTGAGCAGTGTTTTGTTCTGTTGTGCATAGGGTCACTATGAGTTGGTACCGACTCGATGGCACCTAACAACAACAACATATGAATGGGATTCCTGGTGTGGTGTTGTAGGATAAACACTGGACTGCTAACCTCAAGGTTGGTGGTTCAAACCCACCATTTGTTCCTTGGTAACCCTATACAGGGTGACTTTTCATTGGAATGGACTCAACCAGCACTTAAAAACAACATGTGCATGCATAATAAACTGGAGAAATGTTGATGCATTTGAATTATGGTGTTTACAAATAATGTTGAATGTACCATGAACTGCCTTGGGAAGGACTTTGGGAGAAAGATGAGGCTGTCTTTTCCCATAAAGATTTACAGAATTAAATAGTGACCCTTTATAGAGTCACTAAGAATCAGAGTTAGTTAGATCACAGTGGATTTGGTTTGAATAGTCCAAAGTATGAACAAATAAGTCTTGGAAAAAATACATTCAGAATGTTTCTTAGAAACAAGTATTGCAAGGCTTTATCTCAACTATTTTGGACATGTCATCTGGAGGGATCAGTCCCAGGAGAAGGTCATCATGCCTGGTGAAATAGAGAGTGAGCTAAAAAGAGGAAGACCCTAAGCAACAAGGACTGACACAGTAGTTTCAATAATAACACCAATTGTGAGGATGGTGCAGGACAAGTCAGTGTTTTTTTCTGGTCATGAACTGATTCAAAGGCACCTAATAACAACAAAGAAATTCCAAAGGTTAACTATTTAGAGTATTTCAGATAATTAAATAATGTTTACTAGATACTTTTAGATTAATTTAATTATTGCAAAAGTCTTCTTACATAGTAAAAAGGGAAATAAATCTTACTAATGCAACATTGCATGACAGTAACAGTTTGCCTGATTTTCTCTCTTTGTATGAATATATTGACTAAAATAATCATATAGGAATTAAATGTCACATGGAGGGGTTCATAAATTTGAGAGTTTATGAATACACCAAATATAATTGAGAATAAATCACCACCAATGTGGTACGAATCACAAATTGATGCACCATATATATGCAAAAAGAGAGATTTCCTTGATTATGAATGCATGTGAATTCTAATTATACAGCAAAATAAAATGCATGATGTTACAAAGTTTAATTTTAATGCAAGAATGGATGAAAATGAAATAAAAGGAGATTTAAATACATTAAATTTTTTTCAGAAAAGTAACCATAACAAAAAATCATTTGAAAACTAGAGGAAAAAAGACAAAGCAACAGTAGAATGCAATCAGATGTGAAGGCAATAATTTATTTCTGATCAGAAATATAGGAATATGGTAAAAGAATGAAGTAAATTGCAAAAAGTTCTTTAATTACCAGCATTTTGAATCATTAGTCAACTTTTACATAAGTACATAGAAAATGCTTTCTTTGATTCTATAATTGATTTATTATAAACCTAACTCAAAAAGGAGAACATCAAGAAAAAAGTACTCTAAGCTATATATTTGAGCTAGGCAAAAATTGGGGCTTAGAGATTTTGTTCAAAAGTCAGAATTATCATGTATTTTTGGCAAATATTGACAAAGAAACTAAAATCTTTTAGTTGGGAAACACATCTTGAATCTCAAAGAAATTATTAAAGACCATTGTAAAATGTTTTAAATTATTTTTACTCAGCACATGCCTAAAGTTTGGCATGGGTGCAGATAAAATGCTATTTCAGGTGAGAATCAGAAAATATCTGGAATTTTGATAGCAGTATTGCATTTGAAGTGATTTACAGTGATGGCATTAATTTTCCAATTAGTATATTTAACATCTTTCATTTTTTGTCAATTTTATTGATGAGATTAATTTCCTTCTATTCTTAAAATCAATTCACATTACATGCATGAGTATATTTTTTGCAGCACATTTATTATTTACTTTTTAGATCAAGAATCTTCAAAACAAAAGATTTCTACAAAGATCCACTTTTTAAATAAAGGAAAATTTATGATCACCAAGATATTTTGTGCTGTAATTTCTGCTACATCTAAACTAAACTGAACATACAAATAATTTCAGCTTGAAGTCAAAGGTTGCTTGTGTATGACTTATAATCTGTTGGATGATTCTATAATGGAACTAAAACATTTTCTTGTCAAAAGATAATGATTATGCTTAAATTAAACCAAACATCTGAGCAAGATGGAATACCATTTGTCAATTGTCTGATGGTCTTTCAACATTGGCTTTTTTATTGCTTGGTAGATGGAGCATTAATGTAGCAATAGATAGCTGAGAAAAGAGAGAGAGATTCTATACAGAAAAATGTAGCTCTATTTGAAAAAAAAAAAGTTATTTAATAATTCAGGTTAAATAATAATTGTTTTAAAATGTTTCATAAAACCTGTTCCAGACATTTAACATCATGCTAAGCATCTGGGAAATAAAAAGTATAAAATAGATTTTAGAAATTTATAAATTAGATTTTAGAAATCAGTCTCTTGTATGATATGTCATTGCACAATATATATATATTTTCATTCTCTGATCTCCCTTTTTACTCTTTTGATGAAAATTAGCACATACGTTTCTAATTTTTATAATGTCCCAATCATCTATTTTGTTTGTGAAATTTTTACAAAGTTTTGCAGTCTGTGTTTTCCCAGTACTGTTATTGTAGTTGTTGTTAGGAGCCATCGAGTTGGTACCTACCCATAGCGACCTTATGCACAGCAGAACGAAACACTGCCTGATCCTGGGCCAACCTCACTATTATTGCCGCACTTGAGTCCATCGATGCTGCCACTTGGCCAATCCATCTCGTTGGGGGTCTTCCTCTTTATCTCTGAACCTCCACCTTACCAAACATGACATCCTTCTACAGCGACTGGTCCCTCTTGACAATATGTCCAAACTATGAGAGACGAAGTTTGGCCATCTTGGCCTCTAAGGAGAACTCTGACTGCACTTTGTCCAAAACAGATCTATTGGTTCTTTTGGCAGCCCATGGCACTTTCAATATTCTCCTCCAACACCATAAATCAAAGGCATCAATTCTTCTATGGTCTTTCTTATTCAATGTCCAGCTTTCGCATACATATGAGGTTATTGAAAACACCATGGCTTGAGTCAGGAGCACCTTAGTCTTCAGGCTGACATCTTTGCTCTTCAACACTATAAAAAGGTCTTGTGCAGTAGATTTGCTTAATGCAATACGTCATTTGATTTCTTGACTGCTGCTTCCGTGAGTGTTGATAGTTGATCCAAAATTGAAGTCCTTGACAACTTCAATCTTTTCTCCATTGATAAGAATGTTGTTTATTGGTCCAGTGGTGAAGATTTTTGTTTTCTTTACATTGAGATGTAATCCGTACCTAAGGCTGTGCTCTTTGATCTTCATCAGTAAATGTTTTAAGTCCTCTTCACTTTCACCAAGCAAAGTTTTATCATCTGCATATCACAGGTTGTTAATGAGTCTTCCTCCAATCCTGATGTCACGTTTTTCTTCATATAACCCAGCTTCTCAGATTATTTGCTCGGCATACAGGTTGAATAAATATGGTGAAAGAATACAACCTTGTTGCACAACTTTTCCAGTTTTAAAACATTCAGTGTTTCCATGCTCTTTTCGAACAACTGCCTCTTGGTCCAGTACAGATTCCTCATGAGCACAATAAAGTGTTCCAGAATACTCATACTTTGCAATGTTGTCCATAACTTGTCATGATGTACACAATTGAAAGACTTTGCGTAGTCAATAAAGCACAGGTAAACATCCTTCTGATATTCTCTGCTTTCAGCCAAGATCCATCGGACATCAGCAATGATATCTCTCGTTCCACGGCCTCTTCTGAATCCAGCTTGAACCTCTGGAAGTTCTATGTAATGTATGATTGTAGCCATTTCTGTAATACCTTTAGCAAAACTTTACTCGCATGAGATATCAAAGAGATTGTCCGATGATTTCCACATTCCATTGGGTCACCTTTCCTTGGAATGGGCACGAATATGGATCTCTTCCAATCAGTCGGCCAGAGAGTTGTCTTCCAAATTTCTTGGCAGAGATGAGTGAGTGCCTCCTGTGCTGCCTCACTTTCTTGAAATATTTCAATTTTTATTCCATCAGTTCCTGGTGCCTTGTTCTTTGCCAATTCCTTCAGTGCACCTTGGGCTTCCTCCTTCAGTATCATTGGCTCTTGATCATATGCTACCTCTTGAAATGGTTGAACATTAACAATTTCCTTTTGGTACAGTGACTCTGTGTATTCTTTCCATCTTCTTTTAATGCTTTCTGCAATCATTCAATAATTTGCCCAGAGAATTTACCTATAATGAAAGTCGAGGCTTGAATTTTTTCTTCAGTTCTGCCAGCTTGAGAAATACTGAGCATGTTCTTCCTTTTGGGTTTTCTGATTCCAGATCTTTGCACATTTTGTTGTAATATTTGGCTTTATCTTCTCAAGCCCATCTTTGAAAATTTCTGTTCATCTCTTGGATCTCAAAATTTCTTTCATCTCTACACTGGAGAGCAAGTTTCAGTGTCTCTTCTGACATCCATTTTGATCTTTTACTTCTTTCTTGTCTTCTCAATGACTTTTTGCTTTCTTCATGTATAATGTTCTTGATGTCATCCGACAACTCTTCTGGTCTTCAGTCTTTGGCATTTAATGTATCAAATGTGTTCTAATGATCTCTAAATTCAGATGGGATATTTTCAAGGTCATATTTTGGTCTCGTGAACTTGTTTCCATTTTTTTCCGCTTCAGTTTGAATTTGCATATGAGTAATTGATGATCTGTTCCACAGTATGCCCTTGGCCTTGTTTTCACTGATTATATGGAGTTTTTCCATCTTCTCTTTGCGCAGATTTAGTCAATTCGATTTCTATGTATTCCATCTGGCAAGGTCCATGTGTATAGTCATCTGTTATGCTGTCTAAAGAAGGTATTAGAAATGAACAAATTATTGGTTTTGCAGATTTCTGTCTTGCGTTCTCCAGCATCATTTCTATCACCAAGGCCATATTTTCCAACTACTAATCCTTCCTCTTTGCTCCCATCCTTTGCATTCCAATCACTAGTAATGATCAATACATCTTGATTGTATGTTTGATCAATTTCAGATTGAGGAAATTGGTAGAACTCTTCTATTTCATCCTCACTAGCTTTACAGATTGGTGCATAAATTTAAATAATAGTGATATTAATAGTGGGCTTCCCTGTAGGCACATGGATATTATCCTATCGCAGACAGCATTGTACTTCATGACTAATCTTGATATGTTCTTTTTGACTATGAATTCAACACCATTCCTCTTCAATTTGTCATTCCCGGCATAGTAAACCATGTGGTTTTCGGATTCAAAATTGTCAATGCCAATCCATTTCAACTCACTAATACTTAAGATATTGATGTTTATACGTTCCATTTCATTTTTGAAAACTTCAAATTTTCCCAGATTTATGTTTCATACATTCCATGTTCCGATTTTCAATGGATGTTTACAGCAGTTTCTCTTCATTTTGAGTTCTGCCCCATCAGCAAATGAAGGTCTTGTGGGCTTTTCTCCCAAGAGCTTTACGCTAATTGTCCTATCACGGTGAACTGTACTTTGAGCAGCTCTTCTCCAGTCACATTTTGAGTGCCTTCCAACCTGAGGGGCTCATTTTCTGGCACTATATCTGACAGTGTTTCTTTGCTATTCATAAGGTTTTCAGTGACTAAATATTCAGAAGTAGTTCATCACTCTTTCTTCCTAGTCTGTCTTTGTCTGGAAGCTCATCTGAAACGTGTCCACCATTGGTGACCCTGCTGGTTATTTAAAATACCGGTAGCATAGCTTTCAGAATCATTTCAACTGACAAACGAGTGGTGGTTCCCAGTTCTAGGGACCTTAAATTTGTCCATATATTTTCACTGATGATCCTAATAAATCTGAGATTTGCATTTAGAGCTTTTATCCATGCTGAGTTGGTCTTTGTATACTGTGTGAGGTATAGGTCTTGTTTCAATCTTTTGCATAACAATTTACATTTCTGTCAGCATCATCTGTTGAGGAGAATATGTCTTCCCCACTCAATGTACTTTGGCCCTTTGTCAAAAATTAGTTGGCTGTATGTGGATGGGTTAATTTCTGGTTTTTCAATTCTGATCTATTGATCTATGTTTCTTTAATTACCAGAACCAGGTTATTTTGACCACTGTAGCCATGTAGTAAAATTTGAAATCAGGAAGTGAGAGGCTCCAACTTTGTTCTGCTTATTCTGGGTCTCTTTCCTTTCCAAATAAAGTTTGTAATCATTTTTTCCACCTCTCTAAAGTATGTCATTGGAATCTGGAGTGGGATTGCATTATATGTGTAGATTCCTTTGGACACTATTGTCGTTTTCAAAATGATAAATCTTCCTATCCACAAGCATGGTATATACTTTCAATTTTGTAAGTATCTTTTGGTTTCTTGTAGTAGTGTTTTATAGTTTTATTTGTATAGGTCCTTTGTTTTTCTGGTTACATTTATTACTAAATATTTCATCCTTTGGGTGGCTTTTGTAAATGGTATTGATTTCCTGATTTCTTTTTCAGTGTTGTCATCATAATATAGAGGAATCCAACTGATCTTGTACCCTGCCATTTTGATGAATCTTCCAATGAGTTCCAGTAGTTTTTTTTTGGCAGAATCTTTGGGATTTTCTATGTATATGATTATATCATCTGAAAATAGAATTTTACTTCCTCTTTGCCAATTTGGATGCCTTTAATTTTCCTATCTTGCCTTATAACTGACTAAGACTTTCAAAATGATATTGAATAGAAGTGCTGATAAACGGAATCCTTGTCTGGCAACGGATCAGATGGGGAAAGCTTTAATATTCTCTCCATTAAGATTGATACTTGCTGTTGTATTTGTTGTTGTAATTAAGTGCCGTCGAGTCGGTTCCGACCCATAGTGACCCTGTACAGGATTTCTGAGGGTGTAAATCTTTACGGGAGTAGAAAGCCTCATCTTTCTCCCACGGAGAGGCTGGTAGTTTCGAACCATTGAACTTAAGGTTCACAGCCCGATTCGTAACCACTATGCTACCAGAGCTCTTTATATATGCTCTTAATTATGTTCCCTTCAATTCTTATTTTGTTGAGTGTTTTTATCTGGAATGGATGTTGGATTTTGTCAAATGCCTTTTCTGCATCAATCAATATGATCCTGTGGTTCTTTTCCTTTTTCTTATTTATATGGTGGATTACATTGTTTGTTTTTCTGATGTTGAACTATCCTTGCATTCTTGGTATGAATCCCACTTGATCATGATGTATTATTTTTTTGATGTGTCATTGAATTCTGTTGGCTAGGATTTTGTTGAGAATTTTTGCATGTATGTTCATGAGGGATAATGGTCTATTATTTTCCTTCTTAGTGTTCCCCTTAACTGGTTTTAGTATGAGGGTTATGCTTCCTTCATAGAATGTGTTAGGGAGTTTTACATCCTCTTCTATTTTCTAGAATAATTTGAGGAGAATTGGGAGAATTGGTGAGAGGTCTTCATTGATTGTTTGGTTAAACTGACCAATGTAGCCATCTAAATCTGGATTTGTTGTTGTTGTTAGGAAGTTTTTGATGACCTGGTCAATTTATTCCTTTGTTATACGTCTGCTGAAATTTTCTACTTCACTCTTTGTAAGTTTAGGTAGGTCATGTTTTTCTAAAAAGCATCTATCTCCTCTAGGCTTTCAAATTTATTATAGTACAACTCTTCATAATATTCTGTTATTATCCTTTTTATTTTTATTGATTATATTGTGACATTACCCATGTGATTTCTTATTCTTGTTATTTGTGTCTTCTGCCTCTTTTGTTTGCTAGGTTTGCCGTTGGTTTGTTGATTGCATTAATTCTTTCAAAGAACCAGCTTCTTGTCCTGCGGATTCTATAGTTTTTCTGTTTCCTATCTCGTTTATTTCTGATCTAATCTTTATTATTTCCTTTTTCTGATAACTGTAGCTTTACTTTTCTGGTCAGTTTCTAGTTGTTTCATATGTTGTATAAATGTGTTGATTTTGGTTTGTTCTTCTTTTTGAATGTTTGCATACATTGCAATAAACCGTCCTCTCAGCACTGCTTTTCCTGTGTACCAAAGATTATTGTGTGTTGTGTTTTCATTTTCATTTGTTTCTAGGAACTTTGTCAATTCACGTTTAATTTCTTCTGCTACCAAGTTGTTTTTCAGCAGAGTGTTATTCAGCTTCCATGCATTTGACTTTATTTCCTTGGTCTTCCTATTGTTGATTTCTAATTTGATATCATTGTGGTCTGAGAAGATACTTTGTAGTATTTTGATGTTTGTAAATTTATGGAGGCTTGTTTTGTTTTCCAACACATGGTCTATTCTGGAGAATGTTCCTTGTGCACTGGAAAAGAATGTGTATTGTGCTGTTGCTGTGTTGTATGCTCTTTACACATCTATGAGATTCAATTGGCTGATTGTGTTGTTCAGTTCCTCTGTGTCTTTGTCAAGTTTCTTTCTGGTTGTTCTATCCATTTTCAAAAGTGATATATTAAAATTGTACACTATTGTTGGAGATTCATGTATTTATTTCTTCAAATCTATTATAATTTGCTTTACACATTTTGGAGCTCTTTCATTTGGGACATAGATAGTTATTAAGTTGATGTTATTTTGTTCAGTTTTTCTTTAATCATGAGATAATGCCCATCTTTATGTATTATGCATGATTTTCCTTAAAGTGTATTTTATCAGGAATTAGTATTGCCACTCCTACTTGTTGTTTATTGCAATTGTTGTTGTTTTTGTTGTTAAATACCATGGAGTTGGTTCTGACAATTAGCTTGGTATAATTTTCTCCATACTTTGGTTTTTGGCCTATTTTTGTCTTTGTGTGTAAGGTGTGTCTCTTGCAGATGGCATATTGAAGGATCTTGTTTTCTAATCCATTCTGCCACTCTCCGTATCTTAACTGGTGCATTTAATCCATTTACATTCAGTGTAATTTTTAATAGTTATAGATTAATTGCTGTCATTATGCTTTTTTTTTTGGGGGGGGTGCTGCTGTTTTCTTTGTTCTGCATGTCTTCCTGTGCTGAGATCTTGTTTGTGTGTGTGTGTTCTTTCATATCAGTTTCCTCATAGTTTTAATGTTTCCATGTTCTTCTTGTATTTTTAAGATGTTAGGGAAATTTTCTTCAAGAAGCTCTTCAACTATCTCTTCTGAGGACAGATGTGATTCTTCCTGTTCTGGAATGCTGATAATTCTTAAGTGATTTCTGTTCATGTTGTCCAACATGAATCTTAGACTTCTTCAGATTTATTTATTCTTTTTTCTGCTTGTTCTTCTATCTTAATAGTATTGAGAGATTTGTCTTCCTGCTCACTATTTCTGGCTTCCATCTCTTCAATTCTACTGCTTTGCACTTTCTGTGTATTGTTCATATCTGATATTCTATTCTTAATCGTTTGGAACTCTTTTTGTAGGCTTTGAATTGTTTCCAATGCTGTATCTATCTTATTTGATTGTTCCTGTAGCGCTTTTCTGACTTCTTCCTTATTTTTCTCAAATCCATTGTAAAGTGTTTTGATGCATTTTACAATCATTTTTCTGAATTCTTTCTCAATCATTTACCAAGCCTACCCTCCTTCTAGTACGAAGTGTAGGTCTATCTTCCAGCTCATTTGTCTCAGTCACTTTTTCTTATTCTAGGCATGTGCTAACATGATCATCTGTTTCTTTTTCTTGGGCATATTCACTAGCTGTGGCCTTAATATTTAAATGAATGTGTGTTTTGGCATTTTTTGTGCTTTCTGATTGCCTCCAGGTAGATGTGAATTGGAGATGGGCTTCCCTTTTCACTCTTCTTATTACTCGACTCAGAGTAACTGTCCCAGATTTTGGCTGCCTACCTGGTGCATGGCAGCTGGTAATGGTTCTTGACTGGGTTGTAGGGTTTTATAAGGTGTGACTGTAGCTTGACTATATGACAACAATTGCTATCTCTTCTGGGGTAGTATAGGGATAGAAAGAGCCCTCTAAATGTAAAGAGGGGACCAAAAAACAAAACAGCAACAGCAAAAACATTAGATCGGTTACTGTAATCACAGAAGAGTGAGAAGAGAGAGAGAAATCTGTAGACTTATATGAGTATGAACTTTAATAGTCTCTTCTAGTTTCTTGTCTTCAAGGCCACCTGAGAAATTCAAGATGCCACTATTGGACATTATGACATAACTCAGGATTTAATTTTCTGCCTGTTTTGATTTTAAGCTATGTTTCTCCCACTCCACAACCCCCGTTTTGGTATTTTATTTAATGATAAACAGTTCAGATCTAGATGTGGTCCCTTTGTGCTGCTGATTGGTTTTAAGTGGAAACTACTCCTTTAAATTTTGAGTAGATCTGTGCACATTCTTAGTAGAACAATCTGGGGGTGGGGGTTGTCCATTCGCTCAGGCAGCCCCTCTAGTCATCAGAATGGAAGTGTGAAGACATTGGAAGACCAATGAATAGATTTAAAAAAAAAAAAAAAAAAGGCTATGCCTTTACCTCTGAGTTTCCATCAGGCCTCAGTCTGTGTTCGCTCTGATCCTGTTTGTCCTTTAAAGTGGAAATTTACCACCTCAGAAGATTCTGGATGGGTATCAGGATTCCACCTATGGTCTCATGCAAAGTCTTCACAGGAATCCTCTTTCACTTGGCAAGTTCTAGCCCCCTTTTAGGTATTCCAATCACTTACAGGCTGAAGACAGACTTACAAGTGTTCTATGGTGATATTTCTCTCTATTCTTTTCTCTTCACCTTAAGCGTCTATTTTACAATAGTCTGCAAGGAAATCAAGATTGAAAAGGCACCAAACCTGTTATCATTATTTCCCCTCTTTTACAAATTCATTCCATGCTTCAATCCCTGTATCCCAGAGCCCAAGGTTGTGCATGCATCATTATTTGACTCTGTCCCACTTAACCCATGCAAACCTTCTTTCATATGCCTTGTTCTTCCATTCCCCTCCCCACTTCTTTTGTACTGTCCCTCCACCAAGAACCCAAACTATCCTGAGTCTATTCCCTACACTATGCTCCACTTTCCCTTCCCTCCCTACACCCCAGCCATATATCCTGGCAACCAGCAAATATTTGCTTTTCCCCTTTTAGTGTGGGTAGTTTTTCTTAAGCATTTTCAATGATCCTATGCAGTATTTGTCATTTTGTGACTGACTAATTCCACTCACTATGATGTTCTTAATGTTCATCCATGTTATGTGGTGGCTTGCAGCTTCCTTTCTACTCTTCAAATTAGCATAATATTCCATTGTATGTATGTACCAAAGTTTTTTTTTTATCCATTCTTCCATTGATGGACACTTAGCCTGTCAACAATTTTTGTTGTTGTAAATAGTGCTGCTATGAATACTGGTGTGCATATATTTACTCGTTTTATGGCTTATATTTCTTATGGATTAATATCATGTAGAGGAATTATGGATCATAAGGTATTTCTATTTCCAACTTCCTGAGGAAGCACCGTATTGTTTTCCAGAGTGGTTAGACCATTTTGCAATCCCATCAGAATTGTAGGAGGGTCCCAGTGTCTTGGCACTTATTGTCAAGCATCAGCATTTATTGTCGTCTACTTTTTTGATCTTTGCTTTTATTCCTGATGTGAAATGATACCTCGTTGTTATTTTGATTTGCATCTCTCACAACAGTGACTAGTGATCATGAACATTTATTCATATGTTTGTTTGCTACCTGGATCTCTTCTTTGTTATAGTGTCTGCCCATGCCTTGTGCCCATTTTTAAATTCTATCATTTGTCTTTTTCTTCTAGAGATGTTGTACTTTCCTATATATTTTAGAAATTAGTCACTTTCTGATGTGTTGTTGTAAAAGATTTTTTCACATTCTGCAGGCTCCCTTTTCACTCTTTTGGTATAGTCTTTTGATGTACATAAGTTTTCAATTTTTACTATGTCCCAATCATCTATTTTGTCTATTTTTTGTGTGTGTAAGTTTCAAAAAGTTTGGTAGTCTGTGTGTGCCCTGTATTAGAACTCTCAAATTTGTCTGTATTTTTTCATTCAAATTATATCAAATTTAAAATTCTGTGATTGTCTTGGCAAACCATTTTTACAGACTTTTCCATGCCTCCACCAAGGAGACTTTTCTGGGTCTCTGCATATCTTGCCCCTGATGTGGAAGTATGTCATTTAGCTCTAAATTTGCTATTGCCTTTGTGTGTAAGGTGTGTCTCTTGCTGACAGCATATTGAAGAATCTTATTTTCTTATCCATTCTGACAATATCTGTCTCTTAACTGGTACATTTAATCCATTGACATTCAGTGTGATTATCTATAGGTATGTATTAATTGCTGTCATTATATTTATTTTTTAATTTTTTTGTGGTGCTGAGTTCATGGGTGTTTTGTTTTGTTTTTTGCTCTTTCTTGACCGTTTCTTCATAGTTTCATTGTTTCCCTTTCTTTTTGGATCTTCATTTTTCAGATATGTTGTGAAGTATTAATTTTCTCTGAGGTTATCCTATAGTCTATTAACTTTTTCCTCCATTTAAACAGTCTCTTTTATTCTGCAATCTACCAGACCTCCTCAACACCTGTATCTCTCCTCTTATATTTCCCCCTTCTTTGACACTGTAATTGTTTTTGTCATAAACTGACCACTCACATCCTCCAAATTCATTCTTGTAGTTTTGTTCTGTTCTGGACTCTTCTTTCAGTCAGTTGAGTTCAGGGTGGTGCTCCCATATATGTCAACCTCTGATTGTTGTCTGTTCTTGTCAGTTCTCAGTACAAAGGACCCATTTAGGATGTTGTGAAACACTTTTTTGACTTTGAAAAACTCCCTTATCTTCTGTTTATCCTGGAATGTTTTGATTACACTGTCATATTTGATAAACAACTTTGCTGAGTAGATGATTCTTGTGTGGCAGGGTTTTTTTTGTTTTTGTTTTTGTTTTTCCCTTTCAATGTTTTATATATGTCTCCCTATTGCCTGTATAAAGAGTTCTGGTAGCATAGTGGTTACGAATCAGGCTGTGAACATTAAGGTCAGCAGTTTGAAACTACCAGCTGTTCCGTGGAAGAAAGATGAGGCTTTCTGCCCCCGTAAAGATTTACAGCCTTGGAAACCTGTAAAGGGTCACTATGAGTCAGAACCGACTCCACAGCACATAACAACATAACATTGCCTGTATGGTTTCTGCTGAAGTATCAGAGCTTAATCTGATTTGTTTGCCTTTGTAAGTAATACTTGTCTTTTCGCTAGCCACTTTCAGATTTCTCTCATTT
The DNA here is from genome assembly GCF_000296735.1 of Chrysochloris asiatica. NCBI lineage: Eukaryota > Metazoa > Chordata > Mammalia > Afrosoricida > Chrysochloridae > Chrysochloris > Chrysochloris asiatica. The sequence goes on along the minus strand of NW_006408644.1, from coordinate 3,278,555 downwards.
TGGAAAGCTTGATTATGGTATGCCTTGGTGATTTTTTTTTGCTGGAGAGGGTCTATAATTCCAGGAGTTTGTTCAGCTTCTTGAATGCTTAACTTCTTGTTTTTCAGGATTTTAAGCCAATTTTCTTCCAGAAGCAGTTCAACTGTCTCTTCTGTGGTCTTTTATGATCCTTCTTTTTCCAGAACTCCAATAACCTTCTGGTTATTCTTCCTTATGTTGTCTTACATGAATCTTAGTCTTTCTTAAGATTTTTGAAATTCTTTTTTCTGCTTGCTCCTCTTTCTTAGCATTGAGAGATTTTCCTTCCAGCTCACTGATTCTGACTTCCATCTCTTCAGTTCTACTCCTTTGCCCTTTCAGTGTATTGTCCATTTCTAATATTTTATTATTAATTATTTGAACCTTTTATTGCAGGTTTTGAATTGTTGCCAATGCTGTATTTATCTTATTTTATTGTTCCTGTAGTACTTTCCTGACTTCTTACTTATTTTTCTCAACCCATCTGTTGAACATTATAATGCACTTCAACATCATTTTCCTGAATTACTTCTCAGGCAATTTGAACTCCTGCCATGCTTCCAATAAGATGTTAAGCACTTCTTCAAGCTTATTTGCTTCTGATATTCTGATGTCCTACCCAGAGAAGCAGTGATGCCTGAGATGGAGGCAGAGACGATGATGTGGAGAGATGGAGCAGCTGGGTACTTTAGACACAGAAAGGGAGAGGGGCTGTGTGCTGATGACCAGGGGCAGGCTAGTGGTGTATGTCCTTTGGTTGGTTGATGATGCATGGAGGGAATTGTAACTATGGCAATGAAACAATATATGACAGGATGAAAGTAAAACTAATGTTTTCCCATGTAAATTATCACATAATTCACAATAAAACATTAAAAAAAAAGGAAGAAAGAAAGTGTAAAAAACTGAACAATTGTAGAAAATATGTGGAAATCCTATATCTGATAAGAATTCAATATCCAGAATATATAAAAACTCCTACAATACAAGAACAAAAAGGCAAACAACAGGGTCAAATAAAGTGGAAAAGGACTTTGGGATTTCAATAAACGTTGTTGTTGTTGTTGTTGTTAAGTGCCGTTGAGTAAGTTCCGACTCATAGCGACCCTTTATAGGGTTTCTGAGGCTGTTAATCTTTACAGGAGCAGAGAGGGCCTCATCTTTCTCCCTCGGAACAGCTGGTAGTTTAGAACTGCTGACCTTGAGGTTCACAGACCAATTTGTAACCACTACGCTACCTGAGCTCTCTCTATATATCTATCTATCTATATATATTACTAACATATATGCCTAATAAGATTGAACATGTTTTTATATGCCTATTATTTGAAGAAATCCCATATATGTATATACATATATATTACTTCTGGTGGTCCATAATATTTTCAATAATATCCAACACCATAATTCAAACACATTGATTCTTCTATGACCTTTCTTGTTCCTTGTCCAACTTTCATATACCTATGATGCTACTGAACTTAGCAAGGCTTGGGTCAGGCATCTTTATTCCCTAATGCTTTAAAGTGGTGTTTTTCAGCAAATTTGTCCATTGAAATATGCCCTTTAATTTCTTGATTTCTACTTCCATTAATGTTGTCTATGGATCCAAGCAAACTGAAATCCTTGATAATTTGGAACTATTCTAAATTTATTGGTCCAGCTGTAAGGATTTTGGCTTTCTTTACATTGATTTTCAATTCCTGTTGAAGGTTTTATTTTACCTTCATCAGTAAGTGCTTTAAATCTTCAACACTTCCAAGAAGCAAAGTTGTGCCATCTGCATATTGCAGGTTTTTAATGAGCATCCCTCTAATCCCGATGCCAGGATCTTCTTAATATAATCAACCTTTTCAAATTATTTGTTTAGAGGTTGATAAAGATCGAAGAAGTATGGTGAAAGGATAAAACCCTGATGCACACATTTCCTGATTTTAAGCCATGAAGTGTTCTCTTCATTCTGTTTGAACTACTTTGTATGTACAGATTCCTCATGAGCATAATTAAGTCTTCTGGAGTTCTCATTATTCTCAGTGCTGTCTGTAGTTTGTTATGATCCCCACAGTTTAATTTCTTTGCATTGTCAATAAAGCACAATAAAGTAATTCTTTTTCTGAAATTATCTATTTTCAGCCAAGATCTATCTGATATGATTGATGCTATCTCCCGTTTCAAATCTATTTTAGAATGTGTCTTGAATTTCTGGCAGTTCCCTGTTGATGTACTGCTGCAACCAATGTTTTATTATCTACAGTAAAAATTTATTTGTGTAATGTTAATGATATTGTTTAATAACTTCCATAATCTCTAAGGTCACCTTTTTTTTGGAATAGGTAAAAACACTGATCTCTTCTTTGGTCAGGTAGATACCTTCCAATCTAGTGAGTACTTCCAGAAGTTCATCAGTTTGTTGAAACATTTTAATTTGTATTCCGTCAAATCCAAGAGCCTTGGTTTTACTAATGCTCCCAGTGCAGCTTGAACTTTTTCCTTCAATACTATTGAATCATGATCAGATTTTACCTCCTAATATGGTTAAAGGTCAATTATTTTTTATCAGTGACTCTATTTATTCCTTTCATATTCTTTTGCTTCTCCCATCATTCTATATTTTACCCATAGAATCTTTCAATATTGCAAATTGAGGCTTCTATTTTTCTTCCATTTTTTCGTTTTGAAAAATACTGCATGTGTTCTTCCCTTTTGGCTTTTGAACCCCAGGTCTTTGCCCATTTAAATATTTTACTTTGTCTTCTCAAACATCCCTTTGAAAATTTCTGTTCCCCTTTTTCACTTTTTTATTTCATCCAGTCACATTAGTTAGATCAATAGTTTCAGAGTCTCTTCTGTCATCCACTTTTGTCTTTCTTTCTTTTCTTTTAAATGGCCTTTTACTTTTTCAAAAGTTTGATGTCGTCTCACAACTCATCTTGATTTTAAAGATTCATGTCCGATGTGTTAAGTCTATTCTTGAAATAGATTCTGAACTGGGGTGGGAAATACTCAATATCATTCATATATATATTTCTGATTCAATTTGCACTTCAATATGAGCAACTGGCAATTGATGGTTTGTTATACAGTCAGCCTCTGGCCTTTTTGCTGATGATATTGAGCTTTTCCTTCATATCTTAGCACAGATGCCACCAACTTGATTCCTATCTATTTCACTTTGCAAGGTCCACATGTAGAGTCACCATTTATGTTGCTGAAAACTGTTTTTTTTTTTTTTGTTTTGTTTTTCAATCAAAAAGACGTTGGCCTTAAACAATTCTATTGACTGATCTACATTGTCACTTCAGTCACCAAGGTCATAATTTCCAATTAATGATCCTTCTTCTTTTTCAGTTGTTTCATTCTGGTGGTGGTGGTGGTGGTTAAGTGCCATGGAGTCAGTTCAAACTCAGAGCGAACCTGTATAGGGTTTCTGTGGCTGTAGAGCTTTCGGGAACAGAAAGCTTCATCTTTCTTCCACAGAACAGTGGGTAGTTTCGAACTGCTGACATTGAAATTTGCAGCCTGTTTAATAACAACTACACTACTACAGCTCTTTTGGTCCCATGCTAATCACCAGTGATTATCAATGATTCTTCAATGCATGTTCAATGAATTTCAGACTGAAGAGTTTGTTAGAATTTGTTTTTTTTTAATGTTTTGTTGTGAATTATATGATAGTTTACATGAGAGAACATTAGTTTTCCATTCATTGTATTGTATGTCATTTCATTGCCATGGTTCCAATCCCCTCCATGCATCATCAAACAACCAAAGGTTTTACCCTGCAAACCTGACCCCTACACTACCCACCCCCAAAACTCAGTCTTCAGAGCACAGTCGCTCGCCCTCTCTGGATCTAAAGGCCCCAGCTGCTCTTTCGCTCCATGTCATCATCTCTGCCTCCATCTCAGGCATTGCTGCATCTCTGGGTAGGGTCCCGCTCTCGGCTCTTCTCCGTTGATGGTCTTAGGGACCTCTGATCCTTGACTGGAAAGTTAATCACACCCTTCCTTGCTATAAAATGTCTATCTTTACATTTCTAACCCTCACAATCAGTCCTGATAACAATTATTCACTATTGTATCACAAGAGACCTATCTGCATTTAATTTCATCAGCTCTGCCTAGACAGATTGGATACTACTCACTGGAGATTCTGCCTTCCTCCAGGCCCCCTGGCTCTAGGTTCCCTCTTGAAAGCTTGTAAGCCAGTCACTTCTTGCCTTTGCAGCCCCCCCCCCCATTTTGGGTAGCCAATGTCCAAGTTGCCCATCCCTGACTACTCTGTGTGTGGAGGGGGTGAGAATGATTCTTGCTGTAAGGATTTGTTACATCCATAGGTGTACGTCAAGTTTATCAAATTGTATCAGATTATTCTTTTTTTCCTCTTCTTTCTTCTTCTGGTTGAGCTCTGATCATTTAGTCACTGAAGTCAGGTCAAGTGGATATTACCTGCAAGTGTGGGTGTTCCTTTGCATCGGCCCTCTTTTTATCAGCTGCATGCTTCACTCTCCACATTTTAGGGCTTAGCTCGACACTTCATTGCTGTTTGCCCCTTATCGGTGATGAGCGTGGTCACCAATCAGAGCATGTATTCCCATTGAGTCTTATTCTTGGAAGGGGATTTGCACTGAGGGGACCTGACCACTTGCCTTGATGTTTCCTGGGCAAGCAACTTGTTTGTTCTTGTAGTAACAGTCCATCTGCCTTTATTGTTTTGTATTTTTCCTGTAGGTCTTTCTTTCAAGAAGTATCTTATGTTCTTCTAGCCGCTCCAAGCTGGTTTGCTCGTCCTTTCGAGTGGTAATTTCCCATCTCTGGAGATCTGGATATGGTTCAGGCTTCTACCTATAGTCTTATGCATTTCAGACCCTCCGTAGGAAGCCTTCACTGGGCATGTTGTAGCCCCATTTTAGGTATCCCAATCAGTTATAGGCAAAAGACGGACTTTCTAGCTTTCTATGGTGATGTTTCTGGCTATTCCTTTCTCTCCTGCTCTAGTGTCTATTTTATATTATAATGCAAGGAAAATCAAGATTCAAAAGACAGCTAAGCATTTTAATATTATTCCCCCTTTTCCCCATTCCAACCATGTCTCAATCTCTTTATCCCAGAGCCCTATATTTCCAAGGTTGTGCATACATCATTCTTTACCTCTGTCCCACTTAGCCCATTCAAACCTGCCTAATTGTTCTCCCATCCGCTTTGTTCTTCCATTCCCCTCTCCCTTCTAGTATATTGCCCCCCTCCCCAGCATCCAAACTTTCCTGTGTCTAATCCCTGCCCTGTGCTCCACCTTCTCCTCCCTCCCCTCACCCACCCGCAACAACCCAGAAATCAACAAAAACATTCCCCCCACCCCCCTTTAGCATGGGTTCTTTCTCTTAGTGTTTTACAGTAGTGGTCTTATGCAGTATTTCTCTTTTTGTGACTGACTAATTTCACTCAACATAATGTCCTCAATGTTCATACATATTATGTGGTGGCTTTCCTCTTCCTTGTTATTCTTCAACGTAGCATAATATCCCATTGTGTGTATATATCACAGTTTGTATATCCATTCTTCAGTTGATGGGCACTTTGGCTGTCTCCATCTTTTTGCTATTGTAAATAGTGCTGCTATGAACATTGGTGTGCATATATCT
>NW_006408644.1:3266544-3269322 GCF_000296735.1 Chrysochloris asiatica | reverse complement strand
TGAGGTGTTCTAATAGTCCATTAACTTTTCTCTCCATTTAGTGCAGTCTGTTTTATCCTGTAATTGACCTGACCTTCTCACTATCTGGATCTCTGTTCCTACATGTTTACCTTCTTTTACATTGTACTTGTTTTGATCATAGACTGACCTCCAAGATTCTCTGTGTTTGTTCTTATAGTTTTGTTCTGTTAACAACTCTTCTTTCTGTTGACTTAATTCAGGAAGGTGCTGCCATGTGTGTCAATTTCTGGTTGTTGTATGATCTTATTGGTTCTCAGTCCATAGAACTCCCTTTAGAATGTTTTGTAGTGCAAGGCTGGCTTTGGTAAAATCGCTTAACTTCTGTTTATCCTGGAATGTTTTGATTACAACAACATATTTGATTGATAGCTTTGCTGGATAAAAGATTCTTGGTTGGGAATTTTTTTCTTTCATGGTTTTATATATGTCTTCCCATTGCCTTCTTGCTTGCATGGTTTCTGCTGAGAGATCTGAGCTTAATCTGACTTGCTTGCCTTTGTTTGTGACACTTGTGCTTTCCCTGGCTGCTTTCAGAAGTGACTCCTTATCTTTGAGTTTGGAGAGCTTGACTATGGTATGTTTTGGTGATTTTCTTTTTGGGTCTAGCCTTCCTGGAGTTCGTTAAATCTTCTTGAATATTTATCTTTTCACTTTTCAGGATGTTAGATAAATTTTCTTCCAGAAGTTCTTCAACTATTTCTTCTGTGGACTTGTGTGATTCTTCTTGTTCTGGAATGCTGATAATTCTTAAGTTATTACTCTTCATTTTGTCTAACATGAATCTTAGACCTTACTCTGAATTTTTTATCCTGTTTTGTGTTTGGCCTTCTATCTTAGTGGTATTGAGAGGTTTGTCTTCCAGCTCACTGGTTCTGCCTTCCATCTCATCTATTTTACTCCTCTGCCCTTTCAGTGTGTTCTCTAATTCTCTTATTTTTTTATTGATCGTTTGGACCTCTTTCTGTAGGTTTTGAATTGGTTGTTCCTGTAGCACTTTCCTTATTTTTCTCAACTCCAATTTTAAGTGTTTTGAAATATTTTATAATCATTTTTCTGAATTCTTTCTCAGGCATTTCCAGGGCCTGCCCTCCTTCCAAAATGTTGTTCAGGTCTACTGTTAGAATATTTTTAATTATGCAACATTGCCTTTGTTAGTGGGTTAATAAATTAGACTATTAGCTGCACTAACTGATGATGCTGTAGGATAAGAACTGTACTGATAGCATCAAGGTTTTTATGAGTTGGAATTAACTAGACAACACTTAACAACAACAACATAGAGATATTGTCCTATAAAAGATTGTTTTAATGGTCGGTGAGAAAATCTGAATAATAATTGTATTAACTGGTCTTTCTTGTGTTGTTGCTAAGTGCTCTGGAGTCAGTTTTGACTCATAGTGGCCCTGAATAGTGTTTCCAAGGACTGGCAGGTATCAGTCCAATTTTTACCCTACAGTGCAACACCTGGACTTATTGTACCTAAAAGTCTTCCTTGTAGGTGTATAGATATTATACTATCATAGACTGCATTGTACTTTTTTATGATGAATGCAATAGCATTCCTCTTCAATTTGTTGCTCCTGGTATAGTAAACCACTTGATTGTCTAATTCAAATTGGCCAAACCAGTCCATTTCAGTTCACTAAAGAATAAGATATCAATCTTTATTAATTCTATTTCATTTCTGATGACATACAATTTTCCTGGATTCAAGCTTTCTATATTCTATGTTCCAATTACTAATGAATGTTTGAAGCTTTCTTCTCCTTTTGAGTCATGTGCCATCAGCCAATGAAGGTCCTGAAACCTTTGTTCCTATCATGTTATTAAGGTCTACTCTACTTGAAGTCTGCAGCCTGATTTGTAACCACTATGCTACCATAGCTTCTTTTATTAGCAATTTTTGCTGTTGTTGCTAGGTGCCATCGAGTCGGTACCAAGATACAGAGACCTTAGGCACAGCAGAATGAAACACTGCCTGATCCTGGGCCAAACCTACTACTGTTGCCACGCTTGAGACCATTGATGTTGCCACTTGGCCAATCCATCTCATTGGGGGGTCTTCCTCTTTTTCTCTGATCCTCAACATTACCAAAGTGATATCCTTCTCCAGTGACTGGTCCCTCCTGACAATATGTCTAAAGTATGACAGACGAAGTTTGGCCACCTTGGCCTCTAAGAAGCACTCTGGTTGCAATTCTTCCAAAATGTATCTATTGGTTCTTTTGGCAGCCCATGACACGTTCAATATTCTCCTCCAACACCATACCTCAAAGACCTCAGTTTTTCTATGGTCTTCCTTATTCATTGTCCAGCTTTCACATCATATGAGGTTATTGAAAATACCATGGCTTGTGTCAGGCACACTTTAGTTCTCAAGCTGACTTCTTTGCTCTTCGACATTTTAAAAAGGTCTTGTGCAGCAGATTTGCCTGATGAAACAAGTCATTTGATCTCTTTACTGCTGCTTCCTGAGTGTTGATAGTTGATCCAAGAAGAATGAAGTCTTTAACAACTTCAATCTTTTTTCCAATGATAAGAATGTTGTTTACCCATTAGAGAGACGAAAATCAAAACAACAATGAGATATCATCTCACACCAACCATAACAACAAAGATCAAAAATATAGAGGACAATAAGTGCTGAAGGGGATGTGGAGAGACGGAGACACTCCTGCATTGCTGGTGGGACTGCAAAATGGTCCAACCTCTCTGGAAAGCAATATGGCGTTTCCTCAGAAGGTTGAAAATAGAAAT
>NW_006408644.1:3240233-3266294 GCF_000296735.1 Chrysochloris asiatica | reverse complement strand
CATTATGTTGAGTGAAATTAGTCAGTCACAAAAAGAGAAATACTGCATAGGACCACTGCTGTAAAAGACTAAGATAAAGAACCCATACTAAAAGGGGGTTGGGAGAATTTTGTTGATTTCTGGGATGTTGGGAGTGGGTGAGGGGAGGGAAGGGAAGGTGGAGAACAGGGCAGGGATTAGACACAAGAAAGTTTGGGTGTGTGGAGGGGCCAATATACAAGAAGGGAAGGGAGATGGGAAGAACAAAGCAGATGGGAGAATATTTAGGCAGGTTTGAATGAGCTAAGTGGGACAGAGGTAAAGAATGATGTATGCACAACCTTGGAACTATAGGACTCTCAGATGCAGAGATTGAGCCATGGTTGAAATGGGGAAAAGAGGGGAATAATGTTAAGATTCTTGGCTGTCTATTGAATCTTAGTTTTCCTTCCATTATATTATAAAATAGACACTGAAGGGAGAGAAAAAGGAATAGCCAGAAACATCACCATAGAAAGCTTGTAAGTCCATCTTCTGCCTATAGCTGATTGGAATACCTAAATGGGGCTACAACGTACCCAGTGAAGGAGGCTTCCTGAGGAGCCTCTGCAATACATAACACTATAGGTAGAAGCCTGAACCACATCCAGATCTCCAGAGATGGGAAATTTCCACTTGAAAGGATGAGCAGACCAGCCTGGAGTGGCTAGAAGAACATAAGATACTTCTTGCAAGAAAGACCTACAGGAAAAATACAAAAAATAGAGGCAGACGGACTGTTACTACAAAAACAAACAAGTTGCTTGCCCAGGAAACATCAAGGAAAGTTGTCGGGTCCCCGCAGTGCAAACTCCCTTCCAAGAATAAGACTCAATGGGAATACACGCTCTGATTTGTGACCAAGCTTGTCACCGATAAGGGGAAGTGAGGGAAAAACAGTAAGGAATCGGCGAGCTAAGCCCTACAATGTGGAGAGTGAAGCCTTCAGCTGATAAAAAGAGAGGGCATATGCACAAGAAGGACCCCCACACTTGCAGATAATACCCACTTGCCCTGAGTTCAATGACTGGATGATCAGAGCTCAACCAGAAGAAGAAAGAAGATGAAAAAAGAGTAATCTGATACAATTTGATGAACTTGACCTACACCTATGGATACAGTAGCTCAAAAGAGGGACCAGATCCTTACAGCAAGAATCACTCTCAGCTCCTCCACACACAGAGTTGTCCGGGATGGGCAACTTGGACATCGGTTACCCAAAATGGGGGGGTGGGTGCGGGAGGGCTATAAAGTCAAGAAGTGACGGCCTTACAAGCTTTCAAGAGGGAACCTAGAGCCAGGGGGCCTGGAGGAAGGCATAATCTCCAGTGAGTAGTATCCAATCTGTCTAGGCGGAGGATATGAAATGCAATGCAGATGGGTCTCTTGTGATATAATAGTGAATAATTGTTATCAGGACTGATTGTGAGGGCTGGAAATGTAAAAGTAGACGTTTTGTAGCAAGGAAGGGAGTGATTTAAAAAAAAAAATGTTGTTTATTGGTCTAGTGGTGAGGAATTTTGTTTTCTTTACATTGAAATGCAATCCATACTGAAGGCTGTGCTCCTTGATCGATCTTCATCAGTAAATGTTTTAAGTCCTCTTCACTTTCAGCAAGCATGGTTGTATCATCTGAATATCTCAGGTTGTTAATGAGTTGAGTCTTTCTCCAATCCTGTTGCCATGTTTCTCTTCATAGAACCCAGTTTCTAAGATTATTTGATCAGCATACTTGTTGAAAAAGTGAGGTGAAAGAATACAACCTTGTCTTAAACCTTTTTAAATTTTAAACTATTCAGTATTTCCATGTTCTGTTTGAATAACTGCTTCTTGGTCCATTAAATATTCTGGAATACGCATACTTCTCAATGTCGTTCAAAGCTTGTCATGATCCAAACAAACGAATGCATTTTTTTTAGTCAATAAAGCACAGGTAAACATCTTTTTTTATATTTTCTGCTTTCAGTCAAGATCCATCTGGCATCAGCAATGATATCCCGCATTCCATGGTCTCTTCTGAATCTGGCTTGAACCTCTAGATGTTCTCTGTCAATGTATGCTTGCAGCATTTCTGTCTTACATTTGCAAAACTTTACTCGCAGGGGATATCAAAGAGATTGTCCGATGATTTCCACATTCTGTTGTGTTACCTCTCTTTGGAATGGGCAAAAATGGGGATCTCTTCCATCAGTCAGCCAGATAGTTGTCTTCCAAATTTCTTGGCAGAGACGAGTGAGTGCCTCCTGTGCCGCCTCACTTTCTTGACAGATTTCTATTTTTATTCCATCAATTCCAGTGCCATGTTCTTTACCAATTCCTTCAGTGTACCTTGGACTTCCTCCTTCAGTATCATTGGCTGTGGATCATATGTTCCCTCTTGAAACGGTTGAACGTCAACCATTTCGTTTTGGTATAGTGACTCTGTATTTCTTCCATCTTCTCTTGAATGCAATAATTTGCCCAGAGAATCTTTCAATAATGAAAGTCGAGACTTGAATTTTTACTTCAGTTTCCTCCAGCTTGAGAAATGTTAATCATGTTCTTCCTTCTTGGTTTTCTAATTTCAGATCTTTGCACAATTTGTTGTAATATTTGCTTTAACTTCTTGAGCTGATCTTTGAAATTTTCTGTTTAGCTCTTGGACCTCCTCATTTCTTCTGTTTGCTTTAGCATCTTTACACTGGAAATCAAGTTTCAGTGTCTCTTCTGATATCCATTTTGACCTTTTCCTTCTGTCTTTGTCTTCTTAATGACTTTTTGCTTTCTTCATGTATGATGGTCTTCATGTCATCCCTAAACTCTCCTGGTCTTTGGTTTTTAGTGTTTAATGTATCAAATTTGTTCTTCAGATGATCCCTAAATTCAGTTGGGGTATATTGAAGGTCATAGTTTGGCTGTCATGCACTTGTTTACATTTTCTTCAGCTTCAGTCTGAATTTGCTTATGAGTAATTTATGATCTGTTCCACAGTTTGCCCCTACCGTTGTTTTCACTGATTATATGGAGCTTTTCCATTGCCTCTTTCTGCAGATGTAGTCAATTTGATTTCTATGTGTTCTATCTGGTGGTGTCCATGTTTATACTCATCTCTTATCCTGTCTAAAGAAGCTATTTGAAATGAACAAATCATTGATTTTGCAGAATTCTATCATGCATTCTCCAGCATCATTTCTATAACTAAGGCCATATTTTCCAACTACTGATCTTTCCTCTTTGCTCCTAACCTTTCCAATCACCAGTAATGATCAATACATCTTGATTGCATGTTTGATCAATTTCAGATTGAAGAAGTTGATAGAATTCTTCTGTTTCATCTTCACTGGCTTTAGTGGTTGGTGCATAAATTTGAATAATAGTGGTATTAACTTGCTTCCCTGTAGGCTCATTGTTATTATCTTATCACATACAGCATTGTAACTCATGACTGACCTGGATATGTTCTTTTTGACAATGAATTCAACACTATTCCTCTTCAATTTGTCATTTCCAACGTAGTAAACCATGTGGTTGTCAGATTCAAAGTCGCCAATACCAATCCATTTCAGCTCATTAATGCTAAGATATCGATGTTTATGTGTTCCATTTCATTTTTGACAACTTCCAATTTTTCCAGGTTCATACTTCATTCATTCCATGTTCTGATTTTCAATGTATGTTTACATCTGTTTCTCTTCATTTTAAGTTGTACCCCATCAAGATATGAAGGTCCCAAGGGCTTTTCACCCTAGGGCTTTACTCCATTCATGACATCAAGGTCAACTCTACTTTAAGGAGTCAGTTCTTCCCCAGTCACATTTTGAGTGCCTTCCAACCTGAGGAGCTTATTTTCTAACACTATATCTGACAGTGTTTTTCTTCTTTTCATAAGGTTTTCAGTGACCAAATATTCAGAAGTAGTTTGTCACTCCTTCTTCCTAGTCTGTCTTCATCAGGAAGCTCATCTGAAACCTGTCCACCATGGGTGACCCTGTTGGTATTTAAAATACCGGTGACATAGCTTTCAGAATCACAGCAACTCACAAGCCACCACAGTACGACAAACTGACAGATGAGTGGTGGATGAGGTCAGAAAGATTTCACTATAAAACTGACTGCTTTAAAATGAGGAAGAATTTAAGAGTATAGGGTAACCCCAAAGAAATTTAATACATTTCCACATCATATCAAGGAAAGGGAAATCCGCTAAAATTTTGGAAACATTTAAACAATGAAGAAATTGACAAGAAAAAGCACAAACAATGAACTTAAATAGGAAATCATGTAGAACAAGTTAGCCAGCAGCACCACAAAATAACAATATGTAAAATTACAGCAACTTATGCATACTTACTGATATTTACAGTAAATATCAATGAATTAAATACATCAGTCAAGAGACAGAGAGAAGCAGAATGGAAAAGAATATAGGATCTTTCAATATGCTACCTATGCACAAAGACAAAACTAGATGAAAAATTAAAGGGTGGAAACAATATACCAAGTTAACTGCAATTAAGAAAAAATGTGCAGGAGTGGCTATTTAAATCTCTGATAAAATAAACTTTAAGGCAAAAACCAGAGTAAGAGACAAAGGACTTGTCTCGTGATTAAAAGGTCAACTGAACAAGCTGAAAAATCACACACACACACATAAAAATCTATGCTCCCAGTGGAAAAAAAAACAAAATAAACAAATGAAACACTAATAGAATTGAGGAAAGAAATAGACAATGCTACAATGATAGTTGGGAATGTTAATACACAACTTTCAAAAAAAAGATAGAATGACCATAAAGAAACTCAAAAAAGACAAGGAACTAAACAACAGAAACAACTTACTTGACTTCATAGATTTGTAGAGTGCATTCACTCCAAAAACAGCATAATTCATATCCTTTTCCAATGCACATGGAATATTCTCCAGAATACCACAAAGCAAGTCGCAATAAATTTAAACACATCAAAATACTTCAAAGCATCTTCCCAGATCACAATGCTATAAAATTAGAATTTAAAAATAGGAAGATCAAGGAAATAAAACCAAATACATGGAAACTAAATGACACCATGCTAGAAAGCTACTGGGGAGTAGAAAAAATAAAAAATGATGTAAAAAAATTCCTTGATACAAATGAGAATGAAAACACAACATACCAAACCCTTTGGGACATAGAAAAACAGTGCTTAAATGGTAATTTATAGCAACAAATGCACACATCCCAAAAGAAGAAAGAACCAAATTAAAAAAAAAAAAAAAAAAAATTAACACAACATCATTACCAATTAGAAAAAGACCAGCAAAGTAAACCTACAGACACCAGAAGAAAAGAAATAAAGATTAGAGCAGAAATAAATGAAATAGAAAAAAGAAGAACAATGATAGCATCAATAAGACAAGAAGTTGGTTCGTTGAAAGGATTAATAAAATTGCCAATCCACTGACAAATCTAACACAAGAAAAGAGAGAAGACACAAATAACATGCATAAGCAGCTATGTGGGTGATGTCACAACAGAACCAAAGGTAATGAAAAGGATAATAGCAAACACTATGAGGAGTTGTACTCCAACAAATTTGAAAATCTAGAGTAAATGAGTACATTTTTAGAAAAACACGGCCTGCCTAAATTTAAACAGAATGAAGTAAAAAACTTGAACAGATCTATAACAAAAGAAGAATTGATCAGGTCATCAAAATACTCCAAACCCAAGAGTCTAGGGTCAGATGGCTTTAGTGGTAAACTTTATCAAGTATTCAGAGAAGAACTTATATCAATTTTACTCAAAATATTTCAGAATATAGAAACTGATGTCAAACTTCTAATACATTTCATGAAATAATCGTAATCCTCATACCAAAACTAGGAAAGGACATCATTAACAAAGAAAGTTATAGATCAGTATCACTCATTAACATAGATGCAAATATTTTCAACAAAATACTAGTAAAATTCAAAACATATCAATAAATAATAAATGATGACACAGCAAGGTTCATGCAAGCATGGCTCAATATTAGAAAACAATTAATGTATTCCACCATAAAAATTTGAAAAGGAAACGAACCAACAACCATTTCTGATAAAACAAAACAAAAATACACTCAACAAAGTAGGAATTGAGGAAATTTCCTTAACATAATTAAGAGCATCTCTGCTAGCGTAGTGGTTACAAGTCGGGCTGCCAACCTGAAGGTCAGCAGTTTGAAACTACCAGCGGTTCCATGGGAGAAAGATGCAGCATTCTGCTCCAGTAAAGATTTACAGCCTCGGAAACCCGGTGCAGGGTCACTCTGAGTCAGAACCAACTCCACGGTACTTAACAACAACATACAAAATCAACAGATAACCTCACTCTCAATAGAGAGAAACTGAAAGTGTTCCCTTTGTTAACAGGTACCAGACTAGGATGCCCTTTCTCACCACTCCTATTCAATACTATGTTGGAAGTCTTAGACAAAGAAATAAGGTAAGAAAGAGAAATGTAAGGAATCCAAATTTGCAAAGAAGAAGTCAAACTCTCTCTATTTGCAGATGATATGATCCTACACATAGAAAATCCCAAAGACTCAGCAAAACAAATGTTGGAACTCATTGGTAGATAAAGCAAATTGTCATAGTACAAGATCACTAAACAAAAATTAGTTGCATTCCTCTATACTAGTAAAGACAGCTTTGAAAAGCAAATTAGGAAAACAGTACGATTTACAATAGCCACCCAAATGATGAAATGTTTAAGAATAAATCTATTCAGAGAAACAAAAGACATATAAAAAGAAAACTACAAAGCACTACTACAGGAAAACAAAAATGGAACAATATAATACGCTCATGGAGAGGCAGACCTAACATTATGAAAATGTCACTACCGAAAGCAATCTACAGATATAACACAATCACAATCCAGAATACAACCATATTCTTTAAAAAGATGGAAAAAAATGACAAATTTTATATGAAAAGTCCCCTTGGAGAAGCAATGTGCTACTTAAGAAGCACAAAGTTGGAGGCCTCTCAGTGAATTTACTAAATGGTCACAGAGGTTTAAAAAAAAAAAAAAAAAGCTTAGTTTTGGTACAATGATAGATTTATAGATCAGTGTCACAGAATTGAGAACTCAGAATTAAATTGTCCACGCACTGCTAACTGATCTTTGACAAAAGACCAAAATACATTAATGGGGAAGAGATAGTATCTTCAAAAAATGCTGCTGCCGAAACTGGAAATCAATTTGCAAAAGAATGAAACAAGACCCATATATCACACCATATAAAAAACTAACTCAAAATGGATTAAAGACCCAAATGTAAATCCCAGAACTATAAAGATCATAATGAAAAAATAGGGACAGATTTAAGTGCTCTAATACATAGTCTATCAAACATAGAAAGCACACACACATAAACAATATTAAACACAATACATGATTGAGACATACTAAAAATTAGAAACTTATATGCATCAAAAGATTTCACCAAAAAACTAAAAAGCATGACAACATACTGGAATTTTTATTTATTTATTTATTTATTTATTTACAATATCAGATAAGGGGCAAATCTCTAAAATTTATAGGAAATGACTATAGCTCTATAAGAAAAAGATAAATAACCCAATGAAAAAATGGGCACAGGACATGGACAAACACTTAAACAAGAAGATATTTAGGAAGCCATCAAACATAAAATGTTTACAACCATTGTTTTTGTTATTATTGTTCAATTCCATCAAGTCAGTTTTGACTCATAGTGAGTATGAGTTTTTGAGAAGCGAATGTGTATTGTTTTTGAGAAGCGAATGATGAGTTTGAACCACACACATTGTGGTTTAAACCAACCTTGCAATCTAATGTATTAACCCATGTTGTTGTTGTTGTTAAGTGCCATCGAGTCGGGTCCGACCCATAGCGACCCTGTACAGGGTTTCCGAGGTATAAATCTTTACGGGAGTAGAAAGCCTCCTCTTTCTCCCGCGGAGCCGTGCATAGCACCACACAATTAGGCATTAGTGAGATGCAAATCAAAACAAGAGTGAGATATCATCTCACACCAACATTAATAGCAAAGTTAAAAAGAAAAAAAAAACAAAACACAAATGCTGATGAAGGAGTGGAGATACTAGATACTTCTACATTGCTGATGGGACTGTAAAATATCTTAACCATTCTGGAAAATGTTATTGCACTTCCTCAGAAAGTTGGAAATACAAATACCTTGTTGTTTTTCTTAAGTGCCTTTGAGTCATTTCTGCATAGGGTTTCAGAGGAGTGTCTACTGAGCTTCAACCACCAACCTTGCAGTTCAAACTTACCTTGCAGTGCAGCACATTAATCCACAGTGCCACACCAGGACCACTGGGGCGGGGGGGATGTTAAGGAACTTTACTGTCCTGTTGATATTAGTTTCCCCTGCCAAATATTTCAAAATAGCCATTTATGTGTAATAAAAACGAATATTGGTAATTATAATTACAGAAACCTGTAAGCCTGTCTTCAGCCTATAAATGATTGGATGAGCTAAAAGGGAAATTAGAATTTGCACAGCAAAATAGGCTTATTTTAAGTCTTTGTGGACTAGGAGGCTTTAGGTTGAATCCTACCAATAACCTTCTGAAATGGGACATACCCACTTTGAAAGAAATGCAGACCAACCCAGAATGGCAAGAAGAACAGAAGATACTTCTTAAAACAAAGACTTGCAAGGGGAAAAAGTCTAACAGTTTGACTGTTAGACTACCAAGCAAGGTGGTTATTTTAGAGTCATCAGGGCATGAAAATTCAACCTATCAGGGTAAACTCCTTTCTAAGACTGAAACTCAAAGGGAACACATTAGCAGTTTTGTATGCCAGCTGGTGACCACTCTGGTCTATTTGTGAGTGGAAGTGAGGACATGCAACAATGAAAATATGGGCTGAATTTGGCCATGTTCCATTGATACCCATTAATCTTGAGTTGAGAGAGAGAAGAGGAGGTGTTGGGTGTTCTGAAGATGGAGATGAAGGAACTCCTGAGCCCAAGGGCAGTGACGAGCTGCTGTGGGCTAGAGCTGAGGGTGAAGTGACCTAATGGTATGAAATGAGGGGAGTAGTGTGAGAACTCTGGTACCCATTTGACCCAGCTTACATGGGGGGCTTGCCAGAATTTGACCTGATACAGATAAACACGTTTGAATTGGGGGTCAAGAGTAAATTGCTATAATTTGATAAACTGGAACTATGTTTATGGTTGCAGTTATTCAAAACTCCAACAAAATGGAAGGAGTCTTCATATCAAGGATCAAGCTTGTCTCTTCAGTATACTAGATTCATAGGGATGGATAACTTAGATATTGGGTATCAAAAATGGTGGGTCATAAAAGCATGGAGTGGCTGATTTACAAGCTTTCATGAGTGTGATTAGTTTCAGAATGAAGGGTTTAGGTAGTATCTCCACAAAATAGATTTTCCCATGTCAATATGGATCTGCTGAAAGGGAATGGGTATGATGGTGATTTTATGAATTAAATTTTTATTTTTTTATTTAGATGTTATGATTCAATTGTGAGTAATATTTATCAGGACTAAGTGTGATTATCATAATTGTAAATGTAGATGTGTGACTAAAAGGGGGGAGTAGTTAGTCTTTTGTTTAAGGAACAGAGGTCCTTAGGACCATCAAGAGTAAGAACATGATTTTATCATAAGATCCTAGTCAAAAAGGTGATGACAGCAGAGACGGTAGCAACTCATAAGCCACCACAGTACGACAAACTGACAGATGAGTGGTGGCTTTAATGTAGAGTCTACCGTAATAACATGGATTGAGCAAAGCTTTCTGTACCTTCATTTGCTTATGTGGCATGACTCAAAATAACCTGGATGGAGTAAAGCTTTCAAGACCTTCATTTCCTCATATAGCACAGGTCAAAATTAAAAGAAGCAGCTGTGAACATCCACTAATAATTGGAACATGGAATGTGCAATGTATGAATCTAGGAAAATTAGAAATTATCAAAAATAATATTGAACACATGAAGATCAGTAAACTAGACATTTTTGTTGTTAATTGCTGTGGAATTGGTTCTGACTCATAGCGACCTTGTGTCTGGGTTCCACTGACCTTAAGGTTCAAACCGACATTGTGGTGTGGTGCATTATCCTACAGTGCCACACCAGGACTCAACATTCTTGAACTAAAATGGACTAACTTTGGTTATGTTGAATTGGGCACTCATATGGTCTTATTATGCCAGAAATTACAAATTAAAGACAAATGACATTGCATTCATAATCAAAAAGAAGATTTCAATATCTGTCCTTATGTAAAACACTACCAATTATAGGATAAAATCCATATCTTAAAAGAAAGACCAGTTAATAAAACTATTAATAAAATTTATTTACCTACCACTAATGCCATAGATGAAGAAATTGAGATTTTTAAAAAATCAACTTCTACACTTTGAATCTGATCATACACACAATCAGACACATTGCAGCTGATTGAAATGCAAAAGATGGAAACAAAGACGATTCAGCAACTGGAAATTATGACTTAGTGATAGAAGTGATAAAAAAAAAGTTGCATGATAGAATTTTTCAAGGCTTATTCATTACAAATACCTTTTCACAACAACACTGTTGTTAGGGGCCTTTGAGTTGGCTCCGACTCATAACAACCCTATGAACAAAAGAATAAAATGCTGCCTGGTCCTCTGCCATCATTGCAACACCATAGCGGGTGACTGTACAAGTGAACCTCCTTGTACAGGATACACAAGAATTGTATGGAAAAGGAAAATGGAGACGTTAGATATCATTCTTTAGAACAAGGTCAAGGCCAACGGTGGAATACACTATCAATTGTTGTTGTTGTGAAGTGCCGTCAAGTCAGTTCCGACTCATAGACACCCTGTATAGGGTTTCCGAGGAGCAGCTGGTGAACTTGAACTGCCGACCTTGAAGTTCAAACGACTTTGCAGTCTGGCGCATCAACCCACAGCGCCATTACTCATGTGAAAATTCAAGATGATGATAAAGAAAATTATAACAAGTCTCTGAGAACCAAAGCATGACCTTGCTTATTTCACACCTGAATTTACATACTATCTCAAAAATAGTTTTGTCACACTGAAGATTAATAATAAAAGATCAGATGAGTTGTGGAAAATATTCAAGACTGGAGTTAGACATTCAAAATGGAAAATCATGCTTCTTGTTTTTAAAGCTGAAATAAATGAAGAAAAAAATAACCCTTGGATTATATATGAGTAGAAGCCAATTTGGTAGAATTTAGCAACAACATCCAAGCTATATGCTAAGTAAATTAGGTGATAAGCTGGAGTATATGAAGAAGAATGTGCATATAGCACAACATTGATTGCTGAAAGTGAAGAAAACTCAAAGCACTTAATAATGAAGATGAAAGACTTCATCCTTCATTGTGGATTACAACTCATCATAAAGAAAATTAAAATCCTCACAACTTTAGCAGTAAGCACCTTTAGAATATACAGAGAATTATTGAAGTTTTCAAGCATTTCTTTTTACTTGAGTCCAAAATCAACACCCATGGAAATAAGTATCAATAAATCAAACAGCATATTGCAATGGCAAATCTGCTGCAAAAGATCTGTTTAAAATGATAAAAAGCAAATCTGTCACTTTGAGTTCTTAGAAATGCTTAATTCAAGTGATGGTATTTTTATTATCCTCCTATGTATGCAAAAGTTCAACAAAGAATAAGGAAGACTAAAGGCAAATTGATATTTTAAAATTATGTTGTTAACAAAGAATATTGAACATAATATTGACTTCCGGAAAAATGAACAAATATTTCTTGAAAATAGTATGACCAGAATACTCCTTAGAAACAAGAATAGCAAGAATTTGCCTTTGGGCATGTTGTTAGGAGGGATCAGTTCTGGTTAAGGACTTCATACTAAGTAGAGAATCAGCAAAAAGATGACCTTCAATTAAATGAATTGTAACAATGACTCTAGCCAAGCCATTGGCTGACAGCGATATTTGTGAGGAAAGTACAGGACCCTTTAGCGTTTTGGTATATTGTACACAGGATTAATATATGTTGGAACTGATTCATTGGCTATATAATTAATAATGAATGCATGTTGTTTGAAGTTGCAGATGGTCACCAAGATCAGGAAAATAAGTGATATGGTTAAAGCAATAGTGGATATATCATCTGGAAATGTGACACTATAGGAAAGACATAATAACTCTTCCCAATATTGGAAACTTTCATTTGATAATATGATTCTGTATTTCTTCTATGGCCATTTAATTCCTATGCTTGGCACTATTATTCTCATTGTTTCTGAGTCTCATTTCTCGCTGCTGTGATGTGACTTTCTGTCAAGTGAGCTGAGACAAAATGTTTTGACGAAAGTTCATATTTATCAGGTAAATTTAAATTAGAATTTACAAATTTAGTAGTTTGTGTGTCCAACTGATTCTGATTTGCCTTGAATTTTCCTAGTTTTAATGCTGAAATCTCAATGTCCTGAGAATTTACTTAGTCCTGGACAAGCACAGATGAATGGACACTGTTAGTTGATGTTGAGAAGCTCTGGAAGTGTAGTGGTTACAAGTCTGGCTGCTAATCTCATGGTCAGCAATTTAAAACTACAGTGGTCCCATGGGCTTTCTGCTCCTCTAAAGATTTACAGCCTTGAAAACCCTATACAGGATTGCTTTGATTCAGTACTGACTCCACTGCACCTAACCACCACCACCATCATTAGTAGATGTGACTTACAAGTATGTTGTAATTGCTATTAAATGTGTTGAGTTGGTTCTGACCCATAGCAACACTGAATAGGGTTTCCAAGGACTGGCTGGTGAGCATGAACCACTGACCTTGTGGTTCAATTGACTTTGCAGTCTAGCGCATTAACCCACAGTGCCACACCACAAAAATAACAATTGTTAACAAAAAAAAAAAAACAAAATAGTTTGTCTGCAAAAGAAGGAATTGTTTTTCACTAGAAAATAAGAGTTGAAAGTAAACACTACAATCTATTCCTTTGGCTATAGAAAATCTATTAGGAATTTTAGTCTATATGTAGATGTCATGGTCTCCAAGTGTGGTTCATGGACTCGGTTGCTCATTTAAAATGCTTTATTCCTAGATCTTTCTCAGGTCTGTTCAACCAACATCATTAGAGATATATGCTTTGATTATAGATTTTAATAACCTATCTAGCTTAATCTGATGTGCACTAAAATATGCAAACCATGGTTCTACACCACCAGAGTGATCATGATATGACAAAAACACATAATTACAATAATTTAAGCATAGTGTTGCTAAAGGTAGACTGATTTTCTTCAGAGAATTAGAGAAGAAAAGGAAGAAAATATATGCATTTTAACCTGTTGTTGCTAACGTACCATCAAGTTGACACCAATTCATAGCAACCTTATGCACAGCAGAATTAAAACAGTGCTACATTCTGGACAAATTTCAAAACACTTGTTACGCCTGTGCTCATCATTGCCACCATTGTGCCAACCCATCTCCTTTGAAGACTGTCTCTTTTTCTCTGCCCCTGCAATTTACCAAACATTATATCCTTCTCCAGTGACTGGTCCTATTTTAATCTATTGATATAAATTATTGGTCATGAGAAAATTGTAAAACTGTTTTCCCCACTGAGGATCTGAAATGTGGTGAGATTAAGTAACTAGCTCCAAGTATAAGGGTTTAAGGAAAAGAGCTTCATGATAAAATTTGCATTTTAGAAAAGTAAGTTTGACTACCATGTGAGATATTGATAGAAGGGTGCAAGACAGGAGGAATTAAAACCAGTTAGACATCTGCTTCAATACTCAGTGTGAAAGATGGTAACTAATAGGATAAGGGCCCTTGTAATAGATTTGGATAGAAACTATTGAATTCAACATTTATTCAGGAAGTCTTCTGTGACTGATATCCTCTTCCTTCTGTTCACTAAAAATCCCATTTGCACTTAGTTTCCAATGGCAAATATGAATCTACAGTTACTGATTTGGTAATCCTTAAATGTCTCCCTTGGGTCTCATTTTTATTGCTTTTTTTTGGACCAAAGGCTGGATCTTATACTGCTCTGGTGGCTGTACACCACACCTAAGAAAATTTTTAGCAGTGAGTACACAGTTAAAATATAAACCAAATTTTAACCTGCCATTTATATAAGGGAAAAATTTGAGAGATTCCACAAGATTTAGCTTTGGCATAAATGATCATAAAAACACATCTTTTTCATCCATTTTCCTTAATGATGCTTTTGTGCCTTTACAATTCTATCTAAAAAAGGGAAAATTCCTTTTCTCCACTCAACTCTGTTCCCATTAGTTGTGCAATATTAAAATTTGGAAAGGAAGAGCACAAAACTATAACTGTTTAGAAACACAAACAGTGAGAAAATAAAGTTCCTTCTCCTCACCCTGAATAGGTTTTTAAAATGCATCCCTTCCCACTGCATTGCAGGGATTGTTTTGTAGGAGTGGAGGTGGGTAGAAATTTACTATTAAAATTTACTAGTAAAAATACACTCTAAAGAAAAAAAAAGATATGGAATTCATCATTTTACTTCTAATTGACAGTGAGTTAGAGCCAAATGTTCTCTGATCCAGTTACACTTGTCATTTTTGGACATCTTTATTGGCATAAGACCTATAAACACCAGCCGGTCATGATTAAAAGCTGGTGAACAGAATGGAGTTCAGCTTGCCATTAACTCTGTCACTGAGATCTAGTCAGTAACAGACTGCTTTATAGTGTACTAACTGATTAGTAACTTGATCTTGCTCCCCTTAGCACACAATAAGAATAACAACATCCTCTCCACATTAAATACAATTGTGCACATTTTTTCTAACATTTAGAAAACCTGGTTAAAAGAAGAAGAAATAAAACTTCCATTCATTTTTTTTTTTCAGGAAGAAAGAAGCATGGACTTCAAAGAAAGTGCTGGACTGCAAAGTCAGTCTGAACTTCAAACTCAGCAGTTCAAGCTCACCAGTCGCTTCTCTGAAACCCTATACAGGATTGCCATGGGTCAGAATGGACTCACCAGCACTTAACAACCAAAACAAGAAGGAAAGAATAGATTATATTTCATTTTTTTCTGGGCAGACTCTATTTGAAAAGCTAAATCTGAATAAGAATGAACCCAGAATGTCCATTGTTGCTGTAGTTGGTGCCATCTCATAGGGTTTCCAACTCAGAGGGACACTATACAAAATAGAACAAAACACTGCCTGGTCCTGTGCCATCTTCACAATTGAGTCCATTGCTGCTATCACTAAGTCAACCCATCTCATTGGGGGTATGACTCTTCTTTGTTGATCCTTCACTTTGCCAAGTTTGTTGTCCTTCTCCAGGTACTCATCCTTCTTAATAACATATCTGAAGTAAGAGAGACAAAGTCTCACCATCCTGAATTCTAAGGAGCATTCTGGATGCAGTTCTTGCAACACTTATTAGTTTGTTATTCTGGTTGTTGTTGTTGTTGCTACTTGCTATCGAGTAATTTCCAACCCATAGTGATCCTGTATAGGGTTTCCAAGGTACAGCTGTTTAGCTTGAACCACTGATTTTGTGCCTGAAACCAACTTTGCAGTCCATTGTATTAGCCCACAGCAGCACTCCAGGACTCTGGTCATCCATGGTATTTTTAATATTCTTCAACAACGCTATAACTCAAGTGCATCAATTCTTCATTGTACAGCATTAGTATACATATGAGACAATTGAAAATACCTTGGCTTGGGTCAGTTTTTCCTTAGTTCTCAAACTGATAGCTTTGTTCTTTGATGTTTTTAAGGAGGTCTTGTGCATCAGATTTGTCCAATGCAATATGTCATTTGATTTCTTGACTGCTGCTTCCATGCGTGTTGATTGTGGATCAAAGCAAGATGAAGAATGTCTATTAGCATTTGCGAAATAAGCACTCGAAAATATTGTCCAGTTACAGACAGCTGTTAGTTTATGCTTACATATGATGAAAAGCATCAGAACAAGGGTGCAAAGGAAATATGGACTAGCTTCTGCTCAAAAGTCACTTACACCGTAGTGGGATTGAAAAAAAAAAAAAATAGTACAAATAGTCCATGTAAAATTTAGAAAGCAAAATAAAATATAGATAAGCAGTCTTTTGGTACAGTTGAGATTTTTAGCCTGAATTTTTGTTGTTGTCGTTACATGCCATCAAGTCAGTTCTGACCCATAGTTACTCTGTATAGGGTTTTTAAGGAGCAGCTGGTGAGCTTGAACCACCGACCTTGTGGTTCAAACCAACTTTGTAGTTCAGCATATTAGCCCACTGCACCATGCCTGAATTGTCAATAGAGACTGTAGAAGTAGTATTAGAGTAAGTCAAAATATTGTTACAAAATCATAGACACTTTTATTAAACAAAAATATCAAAATGTGAAGTTATTGTTTCTCAACATATCCTCCATCTAGGATTATACAGTTCTTAATGCAATCTCTCTAATGCTTCCACAAAGGATTCCCCGCTCTGTGATTTACACCAAGCCAAAATGTCAATTTTGGCACCTCCAGGGGCTCAAGTCCTGTTCCTTTCCTATGTTCTTTGAATTTTGAGAACCAAAAGATATCGGAAGGGACTAGAGTAGGGTTGTAGGGTGAGCGAAGTACAATTTCCCAGAAAAATTATCATAGAAGTACCCTTGCTACCCCTAAAGAATGATCATGTGAACTGTAATGATGGGGGGGGGGGAATCTTTGGAGCAACTTTCTTGGCTTTTTTTCTCACCAATGCAATTTTTAATTTATTTAAAACTTCATAATAAGCTCCTGTGATCACCTTGTATCCTCCA
Organism: Chrysochloris asiatica; assembly: GCF_000296735.1. NCBI lineage: Eukaryota > Metazoa > Chordata > Mammalia > Afrosoricida > Chrysochloridae > Chrysochloris > Chrysochloris asiatica. The sequence goes on along the minus strand of NW_006408644.1, from coordinate 3,249,474 downwards.
AACAAAAAAATCAAGATTACTCCTTTGAAATACCAGAAAATAGTTACCATAATATTTAGAGCTGACCTCTGTCTTGAATTCATATTTGAGGTATTCCAAGTTTTCTTAAAATACTTGATCCATTTAAAAACTATTTATTTATGTGGAACAGTATTCCTATATACTTGTTGTAAATTTTGATGCATTTGGGAAGGTATCAACTTAAGTTTTGTTAAAAACTTGATATTAACCCTGATTTCCAAGTTGTTGCTTTTTTCTTACATGGGACAACAGATGTCTTTTTTATTTTTCAGTCACTCTAATGGGTCTAAGACAAGTGTACTACTGAGAGAACTTGCCTTCAGCCATCCACAGATCTCAGAGAAATGTTTAAATGTCTTTTGATTGGCATAAAACCATGCATATATGAACTAGAACCCTAATAACAATACTTTTTGAATTGCCTTCTTACTTTGGAACAGCCCCTTATGAAGAAAGGCCTTGGAGACTTCCACATATATGAGTTAGCTAAGAAAATATTCTAAATCCTGAAAGTGAATTGACGGCACCTCCAATCTGTAGATCTATCACTGCTTTCCATTTGATCATCCTAGTCTTGAGTACTGGTGTGGCACTGTGGACTAATACACTGGACTGCAAAGTTGATTTGAACTGCAAGATTGTCAGTTCAAGCTCACCAACCACTCCTTGGAAACCATATACAGGGTCACTATAGGTTGTAACCAACTCGACAGCACACAGTAGCAACAATAACCCTGAAATACACAATTTCAAGTAAAGCACACATTCTTGTGTTTAATACACCGGAATGATTTTGGTCTTTTTGGCAGCTCATAGAAATTCACATTAGTCTGCCAGTATGTTTATTCCAGCATGCTCTCTTTTTGTGAATGTGTTCTACCATATTTTCTGAGTAAGAGGTGGCATCCATTATTGAATTGCTTGCAACCTTAACATGACTGTTCAATTTTGGATACTAAAGCTGGGAGTACTGAAGTTACTCTTCTAGATGTAGGACTCACTGACAGGTTCATGAATCAAATGATGTAGCTCATAAGTTCAGAGCCATGAGTAATGATCCTTATCAGATCTAAACTTATGTCTGGCTGCTCTTTTGTTATTAATAGCTACTGAAGATAAGGATTTTCCCTTCATCTTGGAGTCACTCGTTTGTTTAAGATATTGTAGAGTTTCCACCACAAAAGCTGCTCAGATAACTGGCTATGTGCTTTTTGAGTGGGGAGATGAAAGAAAACACTGCTGCGTGTTTGCAATGTGATGCTAAAAGATTTGCCACCTGTACTGGAATGTGAGCTGTCACCAAACCCTAAGACATGAATCTCTTTTGATCATTTCAGTGCTTGTGCAAGTCAAAAAGGCTGCAGACTCAAAACTGGAATTTTGAAATGATTTTTACCCCTTGTGATAGTTAAGGTTTCTAGTCAAATTTACTGGACCAAGATTCTCAGTGGTTTGGCAAATGCATTGTAATTATCCCCCATGATGTGATTTGATGGGATAAACCAATAAGAGGATTAAGGGTGGGATTGTTATTATTACATACCTTGGAGTAAGTGCAGACTCATAGTAAATCTGTATAATGTTGCTGAAACTTCAAAACTTTTTGAAGAAGCAGAAAGCCTCTTTCTCCCTCAGAGAGACTGGTAGACTCAAACCTTCTATCTTCTGATTTACAGTCCAGTGGTTATCCTATAAAACCACTGAGCACTTAATGGTGGAATTTCTTGTTGTTGTTAGGTGCCATTGAGTCGGTACCAACCCATAACGACCTAATCCCATTAACTCAATTTATGGGAAATAACAAAGAGTATACTGTGCAAGTATTTTATCTTATATGAGATAAAAAGAGAAAGATTTGAGCAGAGAAGGAGTAACCTACTACAACCAAGATAGAAAAGTTATGAGAGGAGTATATTCTTTGTACCTGGTGTCCTTGCACCTTGAAGATATCAGATCCAGAAGTGTGATGGAAAAGTGAGGGGTAGATATCTCCCATGAAGACATTAACATGAATAAAGCATCTACAAAAATACTGGGCCTGATCAGAACTCTATTAGCAGAAAGAAGAGGAAAAAAAGAGAGCTCTGATACAATTTGATGAACTTGACCTACACCTATGGATGTAGTAGTTCAAAAGAAGGAACAAATCTTTACAGTGAGGATCATTCCCACCCCCTCGATACACAGGGTGAACAGGGATGGGAAACTTGTACAATGGCTACCCAAAATGGGGGCGGGGGGCTACAAAGGCAAGAGATGACTGGCTTACAAGCTTTCAAGAGAGACCCTAGATCGACCCAGTCTGTCTGGGAGAGGCTGATGAATGGAGATGGGGATGGCACTCATGTGGCACAATAGTGAAAAATTGTTATTGTGACTGACTGTGATGGTTGGAAATGTAAAGGTGGATGTTTTGTAGCAAAAGGAGGGGAGTGATTGACTTTGCAGTCCAGGAATGGAGGTTCCTGGGACCATCAGGGGAGAAGAGCAGAGTATGGGACCTTACCCAGAGAAGTAGTGACACCAGAGATGGAGACAGAAATGATGACATGGAGAGATAGAGTGGCTAGTGACTCTAGACTCAGAGAGGGAGAAGGGCTGTGTGCTGACAACCGAGGGGCAGGCTTTCAGGGTGCACATTTTGGTTGGTCGATGATGCATGGAGGGGATTGTAACCATGGCACTGAAACGATATATGATAGGATGAATGTAAAGCTAATGTTCTCCCATGTAAGCTATTGCATAGTTCACAATAAAGCATTAAAAAAAAAAATACTGGGCTTGCTGATGTGATAGGCTAATACCCAAACTCCTAAAATGAAGACCGCTTTGATACCATCATTATTCAAATTTACTTACCAAGCAATAAGGTCAGTGATGATGAAATTGAAGAATTATATAATCACCTTCAGTCTGAAATTGATCAAATAGGTAATCCAGATATATTGATAATTACTGATGATTGGAATTCAAAGGTTAGATAAAAGAGGAAGGATCAGAAGTTGGAAAATATGGCTGGGGTGATAGAAAATATGCTGGAGATCCCACGATGAAGTTTGAAAGACCAATGACATTTTCAATGCAAATACCTTTTTTTAGCATCATAAAAGATTGTTATAAATATTGACCTCACCAGATGGAATAAACAGAAACCAAATTGACTACATCTGTAGAAAGAAATGGTGGGAAAGCTTGGTACTATCAGACAAAACAAGGCCAGGGTCAGAATGTGGAGTAGACCATCATTTGCTCATAGGCAAATTCAGTCTGAAGGTGAAGAAAATTAAAACAAAGCCCATGAGGACCAAAATGTGACTTTGAACATATCATACCTGAATTTTGATATAATCTCAAGAACATGTTTAATGCATTAGACATTAAATACTGAAAACCAGAAAAGTTTTGGACTGACATCAAGAGCATCATACAGGAAGAAAGCAAGGGAGCATTAGTTAATCTTACAATCCAGGAACAGAGGACCCTAGGGCCATCAAAAGAAGAACATGAATAGAATGTGAGATCCTATTCAGAGAAGCAGCGGCACCAGAGATGGAGGCACAGATGATGACATGGAGAGATAGAAGAGCAGAAGACTCCAGACTCATGCAAAGAGAAAGGCTTTGTGCCGCTGGCCAGGAAGCAGGCTTGCAGAATGTGCCCTTGGGTTGTTTAAATGATTACATATTCCTGAGTGTTTTGTGTACATAAAACAAACAAACAAACAAACAAAAAACCAAACCGAGGGAATAGAAGCAAATACTGTAGAGAGATAATGCATGGAGTGGATTGTAATCATTGCAATGAAACAATCTATAATAGGATGATGTAAAATCGATGTTCTCCCATATATACTTAAACCAATAAAAAGCTTTTTAAAAATAAAAGAAAGAAGAAGAAAACACAATGGATGTCAGAGGAGACACTGAACTTGCTCTCCAACATGGAGATGTTAAATCAAATAGAAGAAATGAGGATGTGAAAGAGCTGAATACAAAATTTCAAAGATCAGCTCAAAAAGACAAAGACAAGTATTATGATAAAATTTTCAAAAGCATAGAATTAGAAAACCGAAAGGCATTTCTAAAGCTGAAGGAACTGAGGGAAAAAAAAAAAAAAAATCTAGCTTTGGCTTGCAACATTGAAGGATTCTCTGGATAAAATATGGAATGATTCAGAAAGCATCAAAAGAAGATGGAAGGAATACACAGAGTCTTTATACCAAAAGAAATGGTTGGTGTTTAATCATTTTAAGAGGTAGCATATTATTAAGATCTAATGATACTGAAAGAAAAAGTACAAGGTGCATTGGAGGCATTGACAAAGAACGAGGTACTGGAAACTGATGAAATACAAATTGAAATATTTCAACAACCTGATGCAGCACTGGAAGACAACTGCCTGGAAAACTGACAGGAAGGGATCCATATTTGTGTCCATTTCAAAGAGAAATGACCCAATGAAATGCAGAAATCATCAGAAAATATCATTAATATCACGTGCAATTAATATTTTGCTGAAGATTAATAATAATAATAATAATAATAATAATAATAATAATAAACAGCTGCAACCATACATTGACAAACCATGTCCAGAAGTTCAAGCCAGATTCAGAAGAGAATGTGGAATAAGGAATATGATTACTGAATTCAGATGAATCTTGACTGAAAGCAGAGAATGCCAGAATGATGTTTGCCTGTACTTTATTGACTATGCAAAGATGTTTAATTGTGTGGATCATGCCAAATTATGGACAATATTGAAGAGAATGAATAGTCGAGAACACTTAACATTGCTTGTAAGGAATGTGTACATAGATGAAGAGGCAGTTTGACCAAAACAAGGGGGCATTGAATGGTTCAAAATTAGGAAAGGTGTGTGCAAGGGTTATATTCTTTCATCATACTTCTTCAATTTATATGATGAGCAAATAATCAGAGAAACTGGATTATATGTAGAAAAATGTGGTACCAGGATTTGAGGAATATTCATTAAGAACCTGTGATATGCAGATCATACCACCTTGCTTACTGAAAGTGAAGAGGATTTACAATACTTACTGATGAAGATCAAAGACTACACTGGTATGGGTTGTACCTCAATGTAAAGGAAGCAAAAATCTTCAGTACTAGATCGATAATCAAATGCAGTTAAATGGATAAAAAACGGAATTGGCAAAAAGTCTTCATTTTACTAGGATCAACCATCAACATTTATGGAAGAAGCAGGCACAAAATCAAACATTTTATTGCATTAGGAAAATCTTCTGCACAAAATCTCCTTAAAGTGTTCAAGAGCAAACATGTTAGTTTGAAGACTAAGGTTTGCCTAATCTAAGCCAATTATCTCATATGCATGTAAAATTTGGTCAGTGAATAAAGAAGACTGTGGAAAAGATGATGCATTTGGGTTACAGTGCTGAAGGTGAATATTAAAAATACCCAAAGAATAAACTTATCAGTGTTGTAAGACATAAAACCAGAATGCTCCTTTGAAGTCAGAATTGGCAAGCTTTGCCTCCAATACGTCAGAAATATTATCAGTATGTACCAGTACCTGGAGAAGGATATCATGTTTGGTAAACTGGAGCGTCGGGAAAAAAGGGGAAGACCTCCAATGGGATGTATTGGCACAATGACAGCAGTAATGGGTTCAAGTGAGGCAAAGATTAAGAGGTTGATACAAGACTGGGCAGTGTTTTGTTCTGTTGTGCATAGGGTCAATATTAGTGGGTACTGTGGAAGTCTCAGCAAATCTTAAGCAGTGCAGTCAGGGATATTTAATTTCGTCATTCAAATGAAAATGCGGAGAAACAACTGTAAGCAAACAATAATAATGAGCACATGGAATGTACGGATTATGAATCTAAAAACCTGGAATTTGTTTAAAGAAATTAAATGTATACATATTGATATCCTGAGTATTAATGAACTGAAATGAACTGGCATTGGCAATTTTGAATTGGACAATGCTAGGGTTTGCCATGAAATGAATGACAAATTCAAGAGGAGTGGTGTAGCATTTCAAATCAAAAGGAACACTTTAAGACTTATCTTTAAGTAAAATGCTATCTGTGATAGGATAATATACTTCTCCTACAAGGAACAACAGGTACTACCACAATTGTTCAAATTACTCATCAACAATGAATTCAGTGATGAAGAAATTGAAGAATTCCACTTAACAATGTCTCTCCAACATAGAGAAGCTAAAGCAAATGGAAGAAATAAGAAGGTACAAGAGCTGAACAGAAACTTTGAAAGGTCAGCTCGAGAAGACAAAGTCAAATATTACAACAAAATGTTCAAATATCTGGAGTCAGAAACCCAAAGGGAAGAACATGCTCAGCATTTCTCAAGCTGGGAGACCTGAAAAAAAATTCAAGTCTCGGCTTTCGTTATTGAAAGATTCTCTGGGAAAAGTATTTAATGATGAATAAAGCACCAAAAGAAGATGGAAGGAATATACAGAGTCACTATACCAAAAGGAAATGGTTGATGTTCAACCATTTCAAGACGTAGCATATGACCAAGAGTCAATGATACTGAATGAACAAGTCCAAGGTGCATTGAAGGAATTGGTGAAGAACAAGGAACCAGGAATTGATGGAATAAAAATTGAAATCTTTCAAGAAAGTGAGGTGGCACTGGTTACACTCATTCATCTATGCTAAAAAATATGGACGACAACCATCTGGCCAACTTATTGGAAGAGATCCACATCTGTGCCCATTCCAAAGAGAGGTGAACCAATGGAATGCAGAAATTATTGGATAATACCATTGATATTCCATGAGAGTAAAGTTTTATTAAAGGTAATACAGAAATGGCTGCAAGCATACATTGACAGAACTTCCAGAGGAGCAAGCTGGATTCAGAAGAAGACATGGAACGTGGGGTAGGTATTATTGCTGACTTCAGCTGAAACTTGGCTGATAGTAGAGAATACCAGAAAAAAATAAAATCTGTGGGTTTTTTTGACTATGCAAATGCCTTGATTGTGTGGATCATGACAAGCTATGGACAGCATTTCAAAGTATGAGTATTCCAGTACTCTTAATTGTGCTCATGAGGAACTTGTACATAGAACAAGAGGCAATTGTTCCAACAGAACATGGAAATACTGAGTGCTTTAAAATTAAAAATGGTGTGTTACAGGGCTGTATTCTTTCACCATACTTATTCAACCTGTATGCTGAGCAAATCATCAGAAAAGCTGGGTTATATGAAGAAAAATGTGCCATCAGTTTTAGATGAAGACGCATTAACAAACTTTAATATGCAGATGATATAACCTTGCTTGCTGAAAGTGAAGAGGACTTAAAATATTTACTGATGAAGATCAAATAGCACAGCCTTCAGTACAGACTGCATCTGAAGGTAAATGAAACACTAATCCTTACCACTGGACCAATAAACAGCATTCTTATCAACGGAGAAAAAATTGAAGTTCTCAAGGAGTTCATTCTTCTTGGATCAACTATCAACACTCATGGAAGCAGCAGTCAAGAAATCAAATGACATTTTGAATAGGCAAATGTGTTGCACAAGACCATTTTAAAGTGTTGAATAACAAAGATGTCATCTTAAAGACTAAGGTGTGCCTGAACCAAGCCATGGTATTTTCAGTAACCTCATATGCGTGAATTTTTGCATCGAAGAATTGATGTTTTTGAGTTATGGTGTTGGAGGAGAATATTGAAAGTGTCATGGGCTGACAAAAGAACGAATAGATCTGTGTTGGAAGAAGAGCAGCCAGAGTGATCCTTGAGGTCAGGATGAACAAACTTCATCTCTCATAATTTGGATATATTTTCAGAAGGGATCAGTTGCTGGAGAAAGATATCATGTTTGGTAAGGTGGAGGGTCAGAGAAAAAGAAGAAGACCCCTAGCGAGATAGATTGGCAATATTATAGCTTCAACTGTGGCAACAATTGTGAGGTTGGCTCAGGGTTCGGCAGTGGTTCATTCTGTTGTTCATAGGGTCACTATCAGTCAGTGCCAACTCAATGGCACCTAACAACAAAAACATAAATTTGACAAGAGGCAATTTCTTCAGTCTGGAAATTATCAAACATGTACTCTAGATTTATTGATAATTGCTGGTGTTTGCAATATAAAGGTTTGAAACAAAAAGGATCAATCAGTAGTTAGAAAATATGGTCTTGGTCATAGAAATGAGTCTAGAGATTTTGATAAAATTTTGCAAAACCTATGATTTGCTCATTGCAAATACTTTAAAAAAAACAAACAAAAGAAAATGGCACATAGACTGCACCAAATGGAATACAAAGGAATAAAATTGGCTACATCTGTGATTAGAAATAGTGGAAAATTTGACATAATCAGCCAAAATTGGCCTTCCTAATAGCAGTAGTTTTTTATCCTATCACAGACTGTGTTGTACTTTAAGATATATCTTAAAATATCCGTTTTGATTATTAATGCTATGTCATTCCTCTGGAATTTGAATATGGAACAAACTAACAATTACTCATATGCAAGTTCTGGCAGAAGCTGAAGTAAATTAAGTCAACTTCATGAGAGCCAATATATGACCTTGAACTTAACCGACCTGAATTTAGAGACCATTTCAAGAACAGATTTGACTCATTAGACAGGAATGACCAAAGACTAGAACAGCTGCGGGATGATATAAAGAATATCTTATAGGAGGAAAGCAAAAGGTTCATTAAGAAGATGAACAAGAGGAACTTCTGGTTTGGGGGCAAGAGAAGCAGAAACAGGCAAAAGAGCCTCCTCAGTGGAGCTATTAATTAAACAGAGACGGTGTTTTGCTGGAATTTTTCTAGTGCTCAAAAACTAATAAAAAGTGGAGGAAGGAGAGGTGGGGCTTGATGGCGACTAGGGTGGAGGTGCATTGAGGTTCGGTGTCAGCAATACCACAGAATACCAGGCAAAGCAGATTCAGGGCAGAGCTCCAAAACTCAGAGCCACATAGATAGGAATATTTAAAAGGTTTAGAGGCTTATAGCTAGTGGAATTTGTACCAAAAGTAAGAAATCACATACTTTTGAATCTGCCAGGCTTTGCGGCACAGAGTTGACAACTTGGGCAAAATCAAAAAGTAAGACCAAGCAGGGAGAGCAGACAAACAACAGAAAATTACCGCAGGAACCTTGGAACAAAGATGGACAATATTCTTTGTCGGTTTTGCTTTCTTTTGATTTTGTTTCTTTTTTTGTTTTTTTTTTTTTTT
>NW_006408644.1:3234851-3240061 GCF_000296735.1 Chrysochloris asiatica | reverse complement strand
AGAGTTTAAAAACAAAACAGGCCGAAAATTAAATTAAATCCTTAGGTACAATAAAACAACCAACAGTGACATCATGAAATCAGTCAGGTAGATTTAAAGGCAAGAAGCTGAAAGAGGATGTTGAAATCTTATTCATATTAGGCTACAGATTTTATTTTTTCCCCTTCTTTTCCTCCTCTCCCTTTTCTGCAATTATAGACTACAGTATCCAGTTTAGTTTTAGTTTTATTGTTGTTGTTTTGGTGGTTTTTTTTTTTTTTGATGTTGCTTTTTTGCTGTTTTCTGCACCCCTTTTACATTGGGGGGACTCTTCCTCTCCCTATATTACCCAAGAAGAGACAGCAACTTCTACCATATAGTCAAGCTACAATCACACTCTATAAAACACCAAAATCCAGGCAAGAACCAATACCTACTGGCATATACCAGGGAAGCAACCAACACATGTGAAATTCACTCTGAGTTAATCAATAAGAAAAGTGAAAAGGGAAGCCCCCATCCTGATCACATCAACCTGGATGCAATCAGAAAGCATAAAAAATACCAAAACACATACTCAATTAAGTATTAAAGCCACAGATAAACACTGAACATGTCCAAGAAGAAAAAGCAGATGTCCAGAAACAAGATAAAATGTCTACATTATGGAGGAGGGCTGGACTTGGAAATGCCTGAAAAGGAATTCAGAAAAATTATTATAAAATGTTTCAAAATACTTTACAATGGAGTTGAGAAAAATAAGGAAGACGTCAGGAAAGTGCTACAGGAACAATCAAATAAAATAAATACAGAATTGGAAACAATTCAAAACTTACAGAAAGAGGTCCAAACAATCAATAATAGAATATCAGAAATAGACAATACACTGAAAAGGAAACAGAGTAGAATAGACGAGATGTAATGCAGAACCAGTGAACTGGAAGACAAATCTCTCAATACCATTAAGATAGAAGAGAAAACAGAAAAAAAGGATAAAAATAATCTTTAAAAAGGTCTAAGATTCATATAGGACAACATGAAGAAGAATAACTTAAGAATTATTGGCATTCCAAAACAAGAAGACTCACACATGTCCACAGAGGAAATAGTTGAAGAACTACTGGAAGAACATTCCTCTAACATCCTGAAAAGAGAAAAGATAAACATTCAAGAAGCTCAACAAACCCCAGGAAAGATAGACCACAAAAGAAAATCGCCGAGACATACCATAATCAAGCTCTCCAAAATCAAAGATAAGGAGACACTCCAGAAATCAGCTAGGGGAAACCAAAGTGTTACATACAAAGACAAGGAAATCCGATTAAGCCCGGCTCTCTTAGCAGAAACAATGCAAGTAAGAAGACAATGGAGAGAAATATACAAAACCCTGAAAGAAACAATTGCCAACCAAGAATCCTTTTGCCAGCAAAGCTATCAATCAAATACAACAGTGTATTAAAAACATTCCAGGATAAACAGAAGCTAAGGGATTTTGCCAAAGCTAACCTTGCACTACAAAACATCCTAAAGGGAGTTCTGTGGACTGAAAACCAATAAGAACAGACAACAAGCAGAGATTGACACATGTGGCAGCATCTCCCAGAACTAAATCAACAAAAGGAAGAGTCAAGAAAAAAAGAAAACTGTAAGATAAATGGAGAGAATCTAGAGGTCAGTCTATGATCAAAACAATTACAATGTAAAAAGCAGGTAAACACGTAGGAACAGAGATCCATATGGTGAGAAGGTCAGGTAGATTACAGGATAAAATAGACTGCACTAAATGGAGGGGAAAATTAATGGACTATAAGGTAACCTAAAAGAAAATGAACACTTCACAATATACCAAGAGAATGAAAATCCAAGAAGAACATGGAAACATTAAAGCTACGAGGAAAGTCAGAAGAAAGAACACAAAAAGCATGAATTCAGAAAAGGAAGACACACAAAACAAAGAAATTAGCAAAACCAAACACACACACACAAAAGCAAACATAATGGCAGCAATTTAACCATACCTATAGATAATTACACTGAATTTAAATGGATTAAAAGCACCAGTAAAGAGACAGAGGGTGGTAGAATGGATAAGAAAACATGATCCTTCAATTTGTTGTATGCAAGAGACACATCAAACACACAGAGGAAAAAAAACATTAAAAGTCAAAGGATGGAAAAAAATTTACCAAGCTAATTGCAATAAAAACGAAACAAGTGTGGCAGTACTAATCCCTGATAAAATAAACTTTAAGGCAAAAAAACAGGATAATTGATACAGATGGACATTATCTCATGATTAAAGGGAAAATTGAACAAGATGACATAACCATAATAAGTATCTATGCTTCCAATGTAAGAGTTCCAAAATATATAAAGCAAACCCTAATAGATTTGAAGAAAGAAATAATAATGGATGATTTTAATATACCGCTTTCAAAACTGGATTGAACAACCAGAAATAAACTTGACAAAGACACAGAAACTAAACAACACAGTCAACTGCACCTCATAGATGTGTACAGAGCATTCAACCCAACAACAACACAATACACATTATTTTCCAGTACACAGGGAATATTCTCCAAAATAGACCATGTGGTAGGCCACAAAACAAATCTACATAAATTTACAAATATCAAAATACTACAAAGCATCTTCTCACACCACAGTACAATCAAATTTGACATCAACAATAGGAAGCCCAAAAAATGAAGTGAAACAAATGGAAACTGAATAACACCCTGCTGAAAAGTGACTGCATAGAAGAACTTAAGTGTGAATTCAAAAAATTCCAAGAAACAAATAAGAATGAAATCACAGCATATGAAAATCTATGGGACATGGCCAAAGTGGTGCTGAGAGGACAATTCATTGCAATAAATGCACACATCCAAAAAGAAGAAAGAACCAAAATTATCACATTAACACAGCATCTACTACAATTAGAAACAGACCAACAGAGAGAACCTACAGCCACCAAAAGAAAAGAAATAGTAAAGATTCAAGCAGAAATAAATGAGATAGAAAAAAGAAAAAAATATAGAAAGAATCAACAGGATAAGAAGCTGGTTCTTTGAAATGATTAACAAAATTGACAGACCACTGGCAAACATAACAAAAGAAAAGAGGGAGAAGAGACCAATAACATGCATTAGAAACTACATGGGCGATATCACAATGGAACCAAAGGAAATCAAAAGGAGAATAAAGGAATACTGTGAAGAGCTGTACTCCAAAAATTTTGAAAACTTAAGAATGATGGATACATTTTTTGAAAAACATGGCTTACCCAAACTTACACAGAGTGAAGTAGAAAACCTGAACAGACCCATAACAAAATAAGAAATTGTCAGATCATCAAAAAAACTCCCAAACAAAAGAAATCCAGTTCCAGATGGCTTCATTGGTGAATTCTACTAAACATTAAGGGAAGAGCTGTCACCAATCTTACTAAAACTATTCCAGAATATAAAGGAAAATGGAAAACTTCCTAATACATTTTATGAAGCAAGCATAACCCTAATACCAAAACCATGGAAGGATGTCATTAAGAAAGAAAATTATAGGCCAATATCCCTCATGAACATAGATTCAAAAATTCTCAAAAGAATTCCTAGCCAAGAGAATCCTGCAGCACATCAGTAAGATAATACATCATGATCAAGTGGGATTCAAATCAGAGATGCAAGGATGGTTCAACATTAGGAAAATGATCACTGTAATTCACCATATAAATAAGAAAAAAGAAAAGAACTACATGATAATATTGATTGATGCAGAAAAGGCATTTGACAAATCCAACATCCATTCCTGACAAACACTCAACAAAGTAGGAATTGAAGGGAAATTCCACAACATAATTAAGAGCATATATATAAAACCAACAGCCTACATTACTCTCAATGGAAAGAAACTGAAAGCCTTAACTCTGCGAACACGACCAAGAAAAGGATGCCCCTTTTCACCACTCCTATTCAATATTATGCTGGAAAACTTAGGAAGAGCTATATCACAAGACATGGAAAATAAAGGCATCCAAATTGGCATAAAGGATGTAAAAGTATCTCTATTTGCAGACTATATGATCCTATACGTAGAAAACCCCAAAGGCTCATTAAAAAAGCTACAATACCTCATTAGAAGATTCAGTAAAGTGTCAGGATATAAGATCAACATACAAAAATCAGTTGGAAGGACAACAAACAATATGTCGGATCAGGTGAATGAGTAGCAAAGATCGCGCCAACAGCAACACAGAATACCCAACAAAGAAGTCTCAGGGGATGGTCCCAGAACTCTGCACCACATATAAAGGAATACTTAGATGTTGGAAGTCTCACAGCTGGGGGAATTTGTGGCAAAAGCAAGAAATCTATTGCTTTCTAGTCCGGGATACTCAGCTGCTCCAGGAGCTGCCATCTTGGGTGAAACCAAGAGGGGGAAGGATCGGAGTGGCCACTGATGCCTGGCAGAACCACTGAGATAAAGGTGTGGACATTCTTTTCTTTTGGTAGCTGTTCATTGGTCCCTTGATGTCTGCACACCTACATTCTGGTGACTATAGGGGTGCCTGAGCTAATGGGCACCCCAGCCCCACCTTTGGAGGGTTCTACTAAGCATGCGCACAGATCTCCTCAAAATTTAAAGAGACAGTTTCCAATTAAAACCAAATGGCCACAGCCGGCACTGAACTGTTTCCAACTAGAAAAAAGGCCTGAAAGGGGATCATGGAGCGGGACAATCAGACAAAAGAGGAAATAGGCCAAAAATTAAATCCTAAGTTATGTCAAAATAACCAAAAGTGGTATCTTGAGACTTCTGAGGAAGAAGAGTGAAAAGAGAAGCCCATTTCCTGATCACATTTACCTGGAGGCATTCAGAAAGCATAAAAAAATACCAAAATACATACCCATCTAAGTATTAAGACCACAGATAACCCCTGAAAATGCACAAAAAACAGAATCAGATGATCATATCTGCACATGGCCTGAAACAAGATACAGTGACTGAAGCAAATGAGCTGGAAGGAGACCTACACTCCTTCGTGGAAGATGGGCAGGCTTTAGAAATGTCTGAGAAGGAATTCCTAAAAATGATTGTAAAATGTATCAAAACACTATACAATGCAGTTGAGAAAAATAAGGAAGAAGTAAGGAAAGTGCTACAGGAACAATCAAATAAGATAGATAGAGCTTTAGAAACAATTCAAAACCTACAGAAAGAGGTCCAAA
>NW_006408644.1:3227202-3232737 GCF_000296735.1 Chrysochloris asiatica | reverse complement strand
AGAGTCCCCAGGTCTTGCCACACTGCTGGCCAACTAGGTCTTCACCCGGGTTCACAGAATTCTATTGAACTTTCTAGTACTTAGCTCATTGCTTCACTGCTGTTTTTCCCTCACTTCCCCTTATTTTATTTTATTCTTTTGGCCTCCATCAGAAGGACTTGGGCCCCCCACAAGTGATGCTGGCAAATTGCACATTGGCTATGCAAAATGGGGGGCAGGAGGTTATAACGGCAGGAAGTGACTGGCTTACAAGCTTTCAAGATGGAACCTAGATCCAGAGGGCCTGGAGGAAGGTAGAATCTCCAGTGAGTAGTATTCAATCTGACTAGGCAGGGCTGATGCAATGAAATGCAGATGGGTCTCTTGTGATACAATAGTGAATAATTGTTATCAGGACTAAATGTGAGGGTCGGAAATGTAAAGGTAGACGTTTTATAGAAATGAGGGGAGTGATTAACTTTTCAGTCTAGGAGCGGAGTTCTCTAGGACCATAAAGGGAGAAGAGCAAAGAGCAGGACCCTACCCAGAGAAGTAGTGATATTTGAAATGGAGCCAGAGATGATGATGTGGAGCGATGGAGCAGCTGGAGTCTTTAGATCCAGAGAGGGAGAGCGACTGTGCGCTGAAGACCTGGGGGGTACTGGGAAGGATTGCATGGAAATGAGACAATATACGATAGAATGAATGTAAAACTAATGTTCTCCCATGTAAACTACCACATAATTCACAATAAAACATTTAAGAAAAAAAAAAAAAAGAGAATGTGGGGGGAAAGAAAGAATCCCCACTGAATAGCTATCATCTTGTCTAGATGTGTCTGGTGAAAGGAGATGGGGGTAAGATTTGTAAGATTCAATAGTGAATAACTGTTATCATGACTAATCACGACAGTCACAATTGTAAAGGTAGAACTTTTGTAGCAAAAAAAGGGGAGTGGTCAACCTTACATTCCAGAAAGAAAGTACCCTAGGACCATCAAGAGAGGAACGCTCAAATGGAATGCGGGACTTTATCCAGAGAAGCAGCAGCACCAGAGATGGAGGCAGAGATGGGGGCATGGACAGGGGGAGTGGCTGAGCACTCTAGATTCATAAACTAAGAATAGAAGGACTAAGAACTTGTGGCAAGGAGCAGACGTGCAGAATGTGCCCTTTGGAGATGTAAATTATTATATATGCCAGAGTGGGTTTTTTTTGTTTTTGTGTTTTTTTTAAAAAGCTAAAGTGGATAGAGAGAAATACTTTTAACTGATGGTATATGGAGGGGATTATAATCAATGTAATGAAACAAGTTATATGAATTATTGATGTGAATCTGATGAAGTGCCCTGTTAAACTTTCACTCAATCGACAATAAAAACTTTAAAAAAAAAAAAAAAAATCAGTTGGATTCCTCTATACTGCAAACGACAGCATTGCAAAGGACATTATGTAAGCAATACCATTCATAATAGCCTCACAAAGGATGAAATATCTAGGAATAAATGTAACCAGAGAAACAAATGATTTATACAAAGAAAACTATAAAACACAACTACAAGAAACCAAGAAAGACCTTAAAAAATGGAAGAATGCACCATGCTCCTGGATAGGAAGAGCTAACATTTGTGAAAATGTCAATACTGCCAGAAGCAATTTACACATATAAGCAATCCCAATTCAGATTCCAATGACATTCATCAAGGAGAAGGAAAAAAACAATTACAAACTTTATAGGGAAAGGAAAGAGACCCACGATATGCAAAGCACTGCTTAACTAGAAGGCTAAGGTTGTAAACCACTCACTTCCCGACTTCAAAATTTCCTACATGGCTACAGTGAACAAAACAACTTGGTACTGGTACAATGAAAGACACATTGATCAATGGAACACAATCGAGAATCCAGAAATTAACCCATCCACATACAGCCAACTGATTTTTGACAAAACACCTAAATATATTGCATGGGGATGTGAAAGTCACTTCAACAGATGGTACTGGCAAAACTGAAGAGCTATACACAAAAGATTGAAAGAAGACCTTCACTTTACGCCTTATACAAAAACCAACTCAGCATGGATTAAAGACTTAAATGTGAATCAGAATTGTGAAGGCCATCAATGAAAAAATAGGGACAAATATGAGGGCACTAATTCATGGAATATACAGACTACCAAACTTTTTGAAAACTACACAAACAAAAGTAGCCAAAATAGATGATTGGGACATACTAACAATTAAAAACTTATGTGCATCAAAAACTTCACCAGAAGAATAAAAAGAATGGGGAAAAAAATCTTCTGCAATGACACATCAGACAAGGGACTTATTTCAAAAATATATAGGAAACTACAACACATTTACAAGAAAAAGACAAATAACCCAATTAAAAAATGGGCACAGGACATGAACAGACAATTCACCAAGGAGGAGATCCAGGCAGCCAACAAATATATGAAGCAATATTCATGATCACTGGCCATTAGAGAGATTAAAATCAAAATAAAAATGAGAGGGGGCTTGATGGCGGCTGGGGTGGAGGTACAGTGAATGTCGCCATCAACAATAGCAGAGAGTACCAGGCAAAGCAGAACCAGGGCAGAGCTCCAAAACTCGGAACCACAGAGATAGGAATATTTTAAAGGTTTGAAGGCTTATAGTTTATGGAGTTTGGAGCTGAAATAAAAGATCACGTACATTTGAATCTGCCAGGCCAGGCTCGGAGGCCTGAGCCGACATCCTGGGCGAGACCAAGGGTGTGACGAAACAAGGGCCGCAAAGACACCATGGAAAAACGCCACAGGAACCTTGTTACAAAGGTGGACAATATAGTTTGTCAGGTTTGCTTTGTTCTGATTTTCTTTGGTATCTGGTAATTGGCATGCTCACTGTTTGCCCACCTCCATTCTGGGGAATAGAGGGAGAGCCTGAGCAGAGTTGTCACCCCCCATCATCACCACTGGTGGGTTCTTCTGCCACAAACCTCCACAGATACTCAGCCAAAGCAGAGGCACTGATCTGTTCTCTTTTTGTTCTGATTTTTTTCCCCCCCCACGGGAAAGAGGAGGGGGCTAAAGGGATGGAAAGAGAGTTTAAAGGCAAAATCTATCACGCAGCTTTGATGCAGGAACTTAGGACATTAAACACATACGTATAGTAAGCTATAGATTCCCCCACACACACACACACACACACTTTTTCTTCTGTCCCTCCCCTCCCTTTTCTGTGATTAGAGACTGCAAAATTCAGTCTTGTTTTTGCTGATGCTGTTTTTTCTTTTTCTTTTTCTTTTTCTTTTTCTTTTTTTTTTTTACCCAACTGGTGTTGTTTTGCTTTTATGTAGCTCCCCCCTTCTGCCTTTGGAGGATTCTTTGTCTCCCTATATTACTCAAGAAGAGTCAGCAACCGCTGCCATATAGCCAAGCTACAATCACACTCTATAAAACAACAAAACCCAAGCAAGAACCAATACCCGCTACCATATACCAGGGAAACAGACAACACCTGTGAAAGTTACTCTGAGTGAAGCAATAAGAAGAGTGAAAAGGGAAGTCCACATCCGGATCACATCTTCCTGGAAGCAATCAGAAAGCATAAAAAATTACAAAACACATACTCAGTTAATTATTAAAGCCACAGATAAAAAGTAAACATGCTCAAGAAGCAAAAGCAGATGACCATATAACCTCATGCCCACAAAAAAGATAAAATGTCTGAGACAAATAACTGAGCAGTAGACCTGGACTCCATTCTGGATGGAGGGCAGGCCTTGGAAATGCCTGAGAAAGAATTCAGAAAAATGATTATAAAATGTTTCAAAACACGTTACAATGAAATTGAGAAAAATAAGGAAGAAGTCAAGAAGGGGCTAGAGGAACAACCAAACAAGATAGATACAGCATGGGAAACCATTAAAAACCTACAGAAAGAGGTCCAAATGATCAATAATAAAATAACAGAAATAGAGAGCACTCTGAAAGGCAGAGAAGTAGAATAGATGAGATGGAAGGCAGAATCAGTGAGCTGGAAGATAAATCTCTCAATACCACTAAGACAGAAGAACAAACACAAAAAGGATAAAGAATTCTGAGGAAGGTCTAAGATTCATGTTGGACAACATGAAGAGAAATAACTTAAGAATTATTGCCATCACAGAACAAGAAGAATCACACAAGTCCACAGAGGAAATAGTTGAAGAAATCCTGGAAGAAAATTTCCCTAACATCCTGAAAAATGAAAAGATAAACATTCAAGAAAGCCAACAAACTCCAGGAAGGGTAGACCCCAAAAGAAAATCACCAAGACACATCATAGTCAAGCTCTCCAAACTCAAATATAAGGAGACACTTCTGAAGGAAGCCAGAGAAAACAGAAGTGTCACATACAAAGGCAAGCAAGTCAGATTAAGCTCGAATCTCTCAGCAGGAACCATGCAAGCAAGAAGGCAATGGGGACACATATATAAAACCCTGAAAGAAAAAACTGCCAACCGAGTATCCTTTATTCAGCAAAGATATCAATCACATATGATGGTTTCATCAAAGCATTCCAGAATAAACAAATGATATGGGATTTTACCAAAGCCAACCCTGAGCTACAAAACATCATAAAGGGAGTTCTGTGGACTGGGAACTAACAAGAACAGACAGCAACCAGAGATTGACATATGTGGCAGCACCTCCCTGAATTAAGTCAACAGAAAGAAGAGTTGTTAACAAAACAAAACTACAAGAACAAACTCAGAGAATCTGGGAGGTCAGTCTATGATCAAAACAATTACAATGTAAAGGAAGGTAAACACGTAGGAACAGAGATCCAGATAGTGAGAAGGTCAGGTCGAATACAGTATAAAATAGACTGCATTAAATGAACAGAAAAGTTAATGAACTATGAGGCAACCTCAAAGAAAATTAACACTTCAAAACATACCAAGAGAATGAAAATACAAGAAGCATATGAAAACATTAAAACTATGAGGAAACTCACAAGAAAGAACACAAAAATCATGAACTCCACAAAGGAAGACAAACAGAATAAAGAAGCAGCAACACCACGGAAAAACAAATATAATGGCAGCAATTAATCAATACCTATCGATAATTACACTGAATGAAAATGGATTAAATGCACCTGTTAAGAGATGGAGAGTGGCAGAAAGTAGAAGAAAACAAGATCCTTCAATATGCTGTCTGCAAGAGACACATCTCACACACAGAGACAAAAGTAGATTAAAAGTCAAAGGATGGAAGAAAATATACCAAGCCAATTGTAATAAAAATTGAACAGGAGTGGCAGTACTAATTTCGGATAAAATAAACTGTAAGGCAAAAACCAGAATCATAGATAAAGATGTACATTATCTCATGATTAAAGGGACAATTGAACAAGATGAAATAAACATAATAAATATCTATGCTCCCAATGAAAGAACTCCAATATATATAAAACAAACTCTATTAGATTTGAAGAAAGAAATAGATGAATCTACAATAATAGTGGGTGATTTTAATACACCACTTTCAAAAATGGATAGAACAACCAGAAAGAAACTTGAC
>NW_006408644.1:3224901-3226492 GCF_000296735.1 Chrysochloris asiatica | reverse complement strand
AGGAAATCAAAAGGATAATAACAGAATACTATGAAGAGTTGTACTCCAACAAATTTGAAAACTTAGAGGAGATGGATACATTTTTAGATAAACACTACCTACCTAAACTTACAGATAGTGAAGTAAAAAACCTGAACAGACCCATAACAAAATAAGAAATTTATCAGGTCATCAAAAGACTCCCAACCAAAAAAAATCCAGGCCCAGACGGCTTCACTGGTGAATTCTACCAAATATTCAAGGAAGAGCTGTCACCAATTCTACTCAAATTATTTCTGAAGATAGAGGAGGATGGAAAACTTCCTAATACATTTTATGAAGCAAGTATATGCCTCACACCAAAACCATGGAAAGACATCACTAAGAAAGAAAATTATAGACCAATATCCCTCATGAACATAGATGAAAAAATTCTCAGCAAAATCCTAGCTAACAGAATTCAGCAACACATCAAAAAGATAATATATCATGATCAAGTAGGATTCATATCAGGGATGCAAGGATGGTTCAACATTAGAAAAACAATAAACATTAATCACCATATAAATAAGAAAAAAAGAAAAGAACCACATGATCATATCGATTGATGCAGAAAAGGCAGTTGACAAAATCCAACATCCATTCCTGATAAAAACACTCAGCAAAATAGGAATTGAAGGGGAATTCCTCAACATAATAAACAGCATATATACAAAACCAACAGCCTACATTACTCTCAATGGAGAGAAACTGAAAGCCTTCCTTCTGAGAACAGGAACCAGACAAGGATGCCCTCTGGCACCGCTTCTATTCAATATTGTGCTAGAAGTCCTAGCAAGAGCTATATGGCAAGATAGGGAAATTAAAGGCATCCAAATTGGCAAAGAGGAAGTAAAACTCTCCCTATTTGAAGATGATATTATCCTATACATAGAAAACCCCAAAGACTCAGTAAAAAAGCTACTAGACCTCATTGGAAGATGCAGCAATGTAGCAGGGTATAAGATCAACATACAAAAATCAGTAGGATCCCTCTATTCCAAAAATGACAGCATTGAAAAGGACATTAGGAAAGCAATCCCATTTACAATAGCCACCCAAAGGATGAAATATCTTGGAATAAATGTAAACAGAATAACAAAGGACTTATACAAAGTAAACTACAAAACACTACTACAAGAAATCAAAAGAGACTTACAAAAATGGAAGAATGTACCATGCTCCTGGATAGGAAGACTTAACATTGTGGAAATGTAAATACTGCCCAAAGCAATTTGCACATATAATGCAATTCCAAACCAGATTCCAACAACATTCTTTAAAGAGATGGAAAAAACAATTGCAAACTTTATATGGAAAGGAAAGAGACCCAGGATAAGCAAAACACTACTTAAGAATAAGAATAAGGTTGGAGGTCTGTTACTCCCCGACTTCAAAATTTACTGCACGGCTACAGTGCTCAAAACAGTTTGGTACTGGTACAATGAATGGTACATAAATAAATGGAACAGAATCGAGAATTCAGAAATTAACGCATCAACATACAGCCAACTGATTTAAAACAAACAAACAAACAAACAAAAACTAAATATATCACATGGGGAGGTGATAG
>NW_006408644.1:3189092-3224156 GCF_000296735.1 Chrysochloris asiatica | reverse complement strand
ATATATGCACACCAATGTTCATAGCAGCACTATTTACAATAGCAAAAAGATGGAGACAGCCAAAGTGCCCATCAACTGAAGAATGGGTAAAAAAACTGTGGTCCATACACACAATGGAATATTATGCTACCTTGAAGAATAACAAGGAAACAGCAAGCCACTGCATAACATGAATGAACCTTACGGACATTATGTTGAGTGAAATTAGTCAGTCACAAAAAGAGAAATACTGCATAGGACCACTACTGTAAAAGACTAAGAAAAAGAACTCATACTACAGGAGGGTGGGGGGAATTCTTTGTTGATTGCTGGGAACTTGGGGTGGGTAAGGGGAGGGAGGGGAAGGTGGAGCACAGGGCAGGGATTAAACAAAGCAATGTTTGGGTGCTGGGGAGGGAGGCAATATACAAGAAGGGAGAGGGGAATGGAAGAACTAAACAGATGGGAGAACAATTAGGCATGTTTGAATGGGCTAAGTTGGACAGAGGTAAAGAATGATGTATGCACAACCGTGGAACTACAGGGCTCTGGATTACAGAGATTGAAACATGGTTGGAATGGGCAAAAGGGGGGAATAATGTTAAAAATGCTTGGCTGTCTTTTGAATCTTGGTTTTCCTTGCATTATAATATAAAACAGACATTGGCGGCGGAGAGAAAGGAATAGTCAGAAACATCACCATAGAAAACTTGTAAGTCCACCTTCTGACTATAACTGATTGGAACAACTAAAATGGGGTTACAGCGTGCCCAGTGAAGGAGGCTCCCTGCAGAGCCTCTGCAATACATAAAATTATAGGTAGAAGCCTGAACCATATCCAGATTTCCAGAGATGGGAAATTTCCACTTGAAAGGACGAGCAGACCAGCCTGGAATGGCTAGAAGAATAGAAGAAACTTCTTGAAAGAAAGACCTACAGGAAAAATACAAAATAAAGGCAGATGGACTGTTACTAAAAGAACAAACAAGTTGCTTGCCCAGGAAACATCAAGGCAAGTGATCGGGTCCCCTCAGTGCAAACCCCCTTCCAGGAATAAGACTCAATGGGAATACATGCTCTGATTGGTGACCACGCTCATCACCGATAAGGGGAAGTGAGGGAAAGACAACAATGAAGTGGCGAGATAAGCCCTACAATATGGAGAGTGAGGCATTCAGCTGATGAAAAGAGAGGGTATATGCACAAGAACACCCACACTTTCAGATAATACCCACTTGACCTGCTTCAATGACTGGATGATCAGAGCTCAACCAGAAGAAGAAACAAAAGAGTAATCTGATGCAATTTGATGAACTTGACATACACCTATGGAGTCTGTAGATCAGAAGAGGAACAAATTCTTACAGCAAGAATCATTCCCAACCCCTCCACACAGAGAAGACAGGGATGGGCAACTTGGACATTGGCTACCCAAAATGGGGGGTTAGGGCTACAAAGGAAAGAAGTGACTGGCTTACAAGCTTTTGAGAGGGAACTTAGAGACAGGGGGCCTGGAGGAAGGCAGAATCTCCAGTGAGTAGTACCCAATCTGCCTAGGCGGAGTTGATGAAATGATAGGCAGATGGGTCTCTTTTGATACAATAGGAATAATTGTTATCAGGACTGATTGTGAAGGTTGAAAATGTAAAGGTAGACATTTTATAGCAAGGAAGGAAGTGATTAACTTTTCAGTCTAGGAGCAGAGGTCCCTAGGACCATCAACGGAGAAGAGCCGAGAGTGGGACCCTACCCAGAGAAACAGTGATGCCTGAAATGGAGGCAGAGACAATGATGCGGAGCAATGGAGAAGCTGGGGGCTTTAGAACCAGAGAGTGAGAGTGACTGTGTGCTGAAGACTGGGGGCGGGGGGGTAGTGTAGGGGGCAGGCTTGCAGGGTATACCCTTTGGTTGATTGATGATGAATCGAAGGGATTGTAACCATGGCAATGATACGATGTATGATAGAATGAATGTAAAACTGATTTTCTCCCATGTAAACTATCATATAATTCACAATAAAAAAAATAACAATGAGATATTATCTCACACCAGTAATAACAGAAAAGATAAAATATGTAGAGGACAATAAATTCTTGTGAGGATCTGGAGAGACTGGGACGCTCCTGCATTGCTGGTGGGATTGCAAAATGGTCCAACCTCTCTGGAAAGCAATATGGCGCTTCCTCAGAAGTTTGGAAATAGAACTACCTTATGATCTAGTAATTCCTCTACTTGTTATTTACCCAAAAGAATTATGAGCCATAAAACGAGTAGATATATGCACACCAATATTCATAGCAGCATTATTTACAACAGCAAAAAGATGGAGACAGTCTAAGTGCCCATCAACTGAAGAATGTATAAACAAACTGTGGTACTTACACACGATGGAATATTATGCTACCTTGAAGAATAACAAAGAAGCTGCAAGCCACCGCATACAATGGATTAACCTTGAGGACATTATGTTAAGTGAAATTAGTCAGTCACAAAAGGAGAAATACTGCATAGGACAAATACTGTAAAAGGCTAAGATAAAGAACCCGTATTAAAGGGGAGTTCTTTGCTGGTTACTGGGATGTGGGGGTTGGTTAGGGGAGGGAGGGGAAGGTGGAGCATGGGGCTGGGAATAGACACAGGACAGTTTGGGTGCTGGGGATAGAGGCAATATATAAAAAGGGGGAGGAAATGAAAGAACAAAGCAGTTGGGAAAACAATTAGGCAGGTTTGCATGGGCTAAGTGGGACAGAGGAAAATAATAATGTATGCACAACCTTGGAACAACAGGGCTCTGGGATACAGGGATTTAGACATGGTTGGAATTGGGAAAAAGGGGAAAAATAATGTTAAGATGCTTGACTGTCTTTTGAATCTTGGTTTCCCTGGCATACTATTATAAAATAGACATTTGAGGGAGAGAGAAAGGAAGAGCCAGAAATATCACAATAGAAATCTTGTAAGTCCATCTTCTGCCTATAACTGATTTGGAATACCTAAAATGTGGCTACAATGTCCCCAGTGAAGGAGGCTTCCTGTGGATCCTCTGCATTACATAAGACCATAGGTGGAATTCTGAACAGCATCCAGAATCTTCTGAGGTGGAAATTTCCACTTGAAATGTTAAGCAGACCAGCCTGGAGTGGATGGAAGATCAGAAGAAACTTTTTGCAAGAAAGACTGACAGGGAAAATACTAAACAATATAGGTAGTCCAACTGGTTACTGCAAGAACAAGCATGCTGCTCCCCCAGGAGACATCAAGGTAACTGGTCGGGTCCCCTAAGGGCAAACCCCCTTCCAAGACTAAGACTCAATGGGAATACATGCTCTGACTGGTGACCACATTCATCACCAATAAGGGGAAATGAGGGAAAAGCAACAATAAAGCTGTGAGCTAAACCCTACAACATTCAGTAGACTCTTGTGAACACATGTGGAGATCTGGTCGGCCAGCAGTGTGGCGAGGCCTGGAGACTCTTGGACCCAGAGTCAGTTACATAGGCACAGAAGACTAGAGTGGAGAGTGAAGCATCCAGCTGATAAGAAGGGAAGACATATGCATAAGAACACCCACACTTGCAAATAATACCCACTTGACCTGGCTTCAATGACTGGATGATCAAAGCTCAGCTAGAAGAAGAAAGAAGAGGTAAGAAAGTGTAATCTGATACAATTTGATGAACTTGACCTACACCTATGGATGCATTAACTCAAAAGAGGGAACAAATCTTTACAGTGAGGATCATTCCCACCCTTTCCATAAAAAGAGTAGGCAGGTATGGTCAACTTGGACATTGGCTACCAAATAAGTGTGTGTGTGTTTGTGGGGGGGAAGGGTGGACTACAAAGGCAAGAAGTGACTGGCTTACAAGCTTTCAAGAGGGAGCCTAGATCTAAAGGATGTGGAGGGAGGTAGAATCTCCACTGAGAAGTATCTAATCTGTCTGGGCATGGCAAGAAGTGACTGACTGGCTTACAACCTTTCAATTGGAAACCTAATTCCAGAGCGTGCAGGGAAAGGTAGAATCTCCACTGAATTGTTTCCAACTTGTTTAGATAGGGCTGATAAAAGGTGATGGGTATAAGACTCCTGTGGTTCAATAGGGAATGATTGCTACCAGGTCTGACAGTGAGTGTTGGAAAGGTAAAGGTAGACGTTTTGTAACAAAAGGAGGGGAGTGGTTGATTTTACAGTCCAGGAGCAGAGGTCCCTGGAACCATCAAGGGAGAAAAGTGAACTGCAGAACCTTGTTCGGAGAAGCAGTGACACTTGGGATGGAGGCAGAGATGATGATGTGGAGAGAAGGAGCGGCTGGTAACTGTGGACCTAGGGAGTGAGTGGGGTTGTGTGCTGGCGGCCAGACAACAGACGTGTGGGGTGTACACTTTGGTTGTTTGATGATGCATACAAGGGATTGTAATCATTGCAGTGAAATGAAATACAATAAGATAATGTTCTCCCATGTAAACTAACAACAACAGCAAAACAAAGTCAAGAGACATGAGCTCCCAAGGGGGCTGGGGATCAGTTTCCAGCGTGCACCAGTGGAGAAATCTGACTGTGGAAAGAATAAGCTCTTATTTTGGAATCAACCAAGGCACTACCTATGGCCCACAGCATGGACAGAGATCAGTGGTCAGGGCCACAGCCACTCTGATACAGCAACACAGAGCAACTTGTGGAAAAAGAGTTGTGACAACTTTTTTCACATTTATTTCCTCCTCTTCCCTGTCACATCCTCTCTGCCCAGCCTGGGCATCTTCAGATGGATGGGAGTGCACCCCCAAAAGGGTACAACATTGCACCCACAGGATGCAATTTTCCTATGGCATAAAGAGGAATTCCCTGAAAGCCTCAGCGGTCCCACAAGCTAATCTTTGGCTGCTTCTTATGATGTCTGACTCTGGGACTTAGCCCTAAAGTTGACCCTCTTCCCTGGATGGGAGACTTTATTTCTGCCTTACCTATCAAGAGACAGCAAGTCTGACCATATAGCCCAAATGTAGCTGTATCTTGTAAATACCCAACATAAAAGGCAAGAGCCAACACAAACTACTATATACAAGGACACAGTCATTTTGAGAATTTATGCTGTAGATATGCAGATATGTAACTGACATTCAGAGAAAAACATTGTGAACAATCTTTCTTCCATTCATTTCTCAATACCTATCTGCACACCTCCATGGCAGTGAACTAGAAGGGGGGCCTGAGTAAGTGGACACCCCTACCCACTGATGGACATTTCTATTGAGCATGCACAATGATCTGCACAGCAAAGACTACTGGACAGTCTGCTACGGTTTTGTTTTTGTCTTTGTGTGCTGGGATTTTGTCTCTGCTTTTATATTGTTTCTGTTTTTGGTCATTTTGGTATCACTTTTGCCTGGGAGTGGGAGCATTCTTTCCCAACATTACCCAAGATGACACAGTTATTGTGGTCATAGAGCAAAGCTACAAGCTTACCCTATAATATCCCACCATCTAGAAAATGCTATAACCAGTTGCTATGCATTACACAAATAGCCAACATCTCTGAAGATAGCTAGCAATTCAGTAATAACAGACATGAAAGAGAAAGCCTATCTCCAGATCACATCAAACAGGAGACACTCCGTAGGCTTAACAATACAGCAAAATACATTTATTTAATAATTTAAAACAAATCAAATTATTGAAAATGTCCAAGAAAAACAACAACAACAAAAGATCTCAGCACATGTCCAGAAAGAAAAGAGTAACTGAGACAAATGAGCTGAAGACAGACATGTAATTTCCATTAGAAAAAAAGCAGGCTTTGGATCTACCTGAAAAATAATTCAAACAAATTCAGAAAAATGCTTCACAGAAGGGTGGAGGAAAATAAAGAACTCAGGAAAAGGTTACAGAAGCAATCAAACAAGATAGATATAGCATTGGAAAAAATTCAACACCTGCAAAAAGATGATTAATAATAAAATATCAGAAACGGAAACTACACTTAAAGAGTAAAGGAGTAGACTGGATGAGACAGAAGCCAGAACCTGTAAGATGGAAGAAAAATCTCTCGACATTGTTAAGATAGAAGAGCAAGCAGAAAGAAAGGATACAAAAATCTGGAGAGTCTACGTTTCATGTTGGATAACATGAAGAGGAATACCTTAAAAATTATTGGCATTCCAGAACAGAAAGAATCACAGAAGTCCACAGAGGAGATAGTTGAGGATTTTCTGGAAGAAAATTTCCCTAACATCTTGAAGGATGACAAGATAAGCATTCAAGAAGCTGAATGAACACTAGGAAGGATAGACCCAAAAAGAAAATCACCAAGACATATCATAATCAAGCTTTCCAAAATCAAATCCAAGGCTTGAATCCCAAAAGCAACCAGGGAAAAGAGAAGTGATACTTATAAAGGCAAGGAAATCAGGTTAAGCTCTGCCTTCCCATTGGAGACCATGCAGGCTAGAAGGCATTGGGGAGATATATACAAAACATTAAAAGAAAGAAAACAAACAAACAAACAAAAAACTGCCAACAAAGAATTGTCTATCCAGCAAAGATGACAATCAAATATGATGGTAAGATCAAAACATTCCAGGATAGACAGAAGCTAATTGACTTTGTCAAAGCCAACCCTGTGCTTCAAAACATCCTAAAGGGAGTTCTTTGTACTGAAATTCAACAAGAACAGACAACAACCAGAGATTGACAACACAGAATCCAGAACAGAACACAATTACATCAACAAATTCAGAGGAGATGGGAAATCAATCAAAGGTCAAAACAATAACAATGTCCAAGAAGCGAAAAATATAGGAACAGAGATCTAGGTGGTGAGGAGGGCAGGTAGATTGCATGATAAAATAGACTGTGTCACATGGAAGGAAAAGTTAGTACTATAGGGGAACCTCAAAGAACGTTAATACTTCCCAACATACCATGAAGAACATGGAAACACTAAAACTAAGAAGAAACTGACAAAACATAGAACAACAACAACAACAAAATGAACTCAGCATAATAAGGCATGCAGAACAAAGGAACCAGCCACACCACACAAAAAAATAACATAATGACAGCAATCAATCCATAAATATTGATAATCACACTGAATTTCAATGGGTTAAATGCACCAGTGAAGAGACAGAGATTGGCAGAATGTATAAGAAAACAAGACCCTTCGATATGCTGCCTGTAAGAGACACACCAAACATATATAGACGAAAACAGAATAAAAGTTAAAGGATGGCAAAACATGTACCAAGCTAACTGCAATCAAAAATGAACAGTAGAGGCAATACAAATGTGTGGTAAAATAAACTTTAAAACAAAAACCAGCATAAGAGATAAAGAAGGACACTATCTCATGATTAAAGAGTCAATTGAACAAGATGACATAGCCATAATATAAATCTACACTCCCAATGAAATAGCACAAAGATATATAAAGCAACCCCTACTAGAACTGAAGAAAGAAATAGACAAATCAACAATAATGGTCAGTGAATTTAATACACCACTTTCAAAAATGGATAGAACAATCAGACATAAACTCGACAATGATACAGAGGAACTAAACAGCACAATCAGCCAATTGGACCTCATAGATGTTTACAGAGTAGTCAATCCAGAAACAGCAAAATACACATTCTTTTCCAGGGCACATGTTAGGCCACAAAACAAATCTCAATAAATTTAAAAACATCAAAATACTACAAAGCATCTTTTCAGACTACAATGCTATAGAAGTAAAAATCAACAAGGAAGACCAAGGAAATAAAGTCGAATACATGGAAACAGAATAACACACAACTGAAAAATGAAATTAAACATGAACTCACAAAGTTCAAAGAAACAAATGAGAATAAAAACACAATATACCAAATTCTTTGGGACACGGAGAAAGTAGTGTTGAGATGACAATTTATCGTAATAAATGCACGCATCCAAAAAGAGGAGAAAACCAAAATCAACACATTAACAAAACATCTCCAATAATTAGAAGAAAAAAAAAATAGAGAAGCTTCAATCACTCAAAGAAAAGAAATAATAAAGATTAGAGCAGAAATAAATGTGATAGAAAATAGAAAACCTATAGAAAGCTATATAAAGAATCAACAGGACACGAAGCAAGTTCTTTGAAAGGATTACTAAAATTGACAAACGAATGGCAAACCTAACAAAAAGAAAAATGGGAGAAGACACAAAAACACACATTAGAAACCACAAGTGCAATGTCACAGAACAACGGAAGGAAATAACAAAACAATACTATGGAGTTGTACTCGAATAAATGTGAAAACTCAGAAGAGATGGATACATTTTTAGAAAAACACGACCTACATAAACTTACACAGAGTGACACAGAAGATTGAACAGACCAATAACAAAAGAAGAAATTGATCATGTTATAAAAAATCCCTCAACCAAATGCAGTCCAGTTGCAGATCGGTTCATTGGTAAGTTTTACCAAACATTCAGGGTAGTGCCATCACAAACTCTCCTCAAATTATTCCAGAATATAAAAAAAGATGGAAAGGTTCCTAATACATTTTATGAAGCATGCATAACTCTCATACCAAAATCCTGGAGGGACATCACTAAGTAAGAAAATTATAGACCAATATCCCTCATTAATATAGATGCAAATATTCTCAACAAAATCTTAGCCAACAGAATCCAATAGCACAGAAAAAAACAATAATACATCATGACCGAGTGGGATTCATATCAGGCATACAAGGAAGATCTAACATTAGACAAACAATCAATTTAATTCACTATATAAATAAGAAAAAGGAAAAGAACCACATGATCTTATCCATTGATGCAGGAAAGCCATTTAACAAAATCCAACCTCAATTCCTGATGAAAACAATCAACAAATTAAGAATTGAAGGTAAATTCCAAAACATAATTAAGAGGATACACACAAAACCAACAGCCAACATGACTGTCAATGGAGGGAAACCTAAAGCCTTCCCTTTGCAAACAGAAAACTAGAAAAGGATGCTCTTTGTCACTACTCCTAATCAATAGCTATGTGGCAAGATAGAGAAATTAAGGTCACCCAAATTGGCAAAGAGTAAATAAAACTGTATTTGCAGAAAATATGATCCTATACATAGAGAACTCCAAAGACTCAGTAAAAAAAGTTACCAGACCTCATTGGAAACTTCAGCAAAGTGACAGGGTTTAAGATCAACATACAAAAATCAGTTGGATTGCTCTATACCAAAAATGACAGTGCTGAAAAGGACATTAGGAAAACAATACAATTTACAATAGCCACCCAAAGGATGAAATATTTAGGAATAAATGTAACCAGAGAAACAAAGGAACTATACAAAGAAAACTACAAAACACTACTACAAAAAAAAAAAAAAAAAGAGACTTACAAAATTGGAAGAATATACCATGCTCCTGGATAAGAAGACTGAACATTGTGAAAATGTCAATACTGCCCAAAGCAATTTACACATATAATGCAATCCTAATTCAAATCCCAATGATTTTCTTGAAAGAGATAGAAAAAAACAATTACAAACTTTATGGAAAGGAAAGAGACCCAGAATAAGCAAAGCACTGCTTAAGAAGAAAAATAAAGTTGGAAGGCTCTCACTCCCTGATTTCAAAATATGTTACATGACTACAGTGGTCAAAACAGCTTGGTACTAGTACAAAGAAAGATGCATAGATCAATGAAACAGAATTGAGAATCCAGAAATTAACCCATCCACATTGGCCAACTGATTTTCTACAAAGGGCCTAAGTATATTGCATGTGGAGGAGATAGTCTATTCAACAGATGGTGCTGGCAGAACTGGAAAGTGATATGCAAAAGACTGAAACAAGACCTT
Source organism: Chrysochloris asiatica (assembly GCF_000296735.1). Taxonomy (NCBI): domain Eukaryota; kingdom Metazoa; phylum Chordata; class Mammalia; order Afrosoricida; family Chrysochloridae; genus Chrysochloris; species Chrysochloris asiatica. The sequence goes on along the minus strand of NW_006408644.1, from coordinate 3,214,335 downwards.
TACCTCAGGCCCTATACAAAAAACAACTCAGTATGGATTAAAGACCTAATGTGAATCCCAGAATTATAAAGACAATCAGTGAAAAAATAGGGACAAATTGGAGGGCTCTAATAAGAACACACACAGACTACAAAACATTTTAAAATTAAACAAACAAAAATAGATAAAATAGATGATTGGGGCATACTAAAAATTAAAAATTTATGTGCATCAAGAAACTTCACCAGAAGAGTAAAAAGGGAACTCACAGAATTAGAAAAAAACCTTTGCAATGACACATCAGACAAGGGACTAATTTCTAAAATACATAGTTACCTACAACACCTCTACAAGAAAAGGACAAATAACTCAACTTAAAAATGAGCACAGGACATGAACAGACACTTCACCAAGGAGGAAATCTCGGCAGCAAAGAAACATGCAAAGAAATGTTCACAATCACTAGCAACAACAACAACAGCAATTAGAGGGATGTAAATCAAAATAACAATGTGACATCATATCACACCAGCAATAACAGAAAAGATTAAAAAAAAATAGAGGACAATAAATTCTGGCGAATATGTGGAGTGAGTCAGACCCGCCTACATTGATAGCATGATGGCAAAATGGTTCAACCACGCTGGAAAAAAATATGGATGGTGCTTCCTCAGAAGTTTGGAAATAGAGAAACCTTATGATCCAGAAATTCATCTACTTGGTATTTATTCATAAGATATCCAAACCATAACACGAGTAGACATATGCACACCAATGTTCATAACCGCACTATTTACAAAAGCAAAAAATGGAGACAGCCTAAGTGTCCATCAATGGAAGAATGGATAAACACATTTTGGTACATACACACAATGGAATATTATGCTACCTTGAAGAATAACCAGGAAACTGCAAGCCACCACATAACATGGCTGAACCTTGAGGACATTATGCTGAGTGAAATAAGTTAGTCACAAAAGGAGAAATACTGCATAGGACCATAATTGTAAAACCTTAAGAAAAAGTTTCCACACGAAAAGGGGGAAAATATGTAATGGTTACTGGGATGTATGTGTTGGCATGAGGGGAGAGTGCAGAAAGTGGAGCACTGGGTAATGCATAGAAACAGGATAGTTTGGGTGCTGGGGTGGGACAATACACTAGAAGGGAGAGGGGAAAGGAAGAATAAGGCTGATAGGAGAACAGTTAAGTAGGTTTGCATGGGCTAAATAAGACTGAGGTAAATAATGATATAAGCACAACCCTCTGGAACAACAGGGCCCTGGAATAGAAGGATTGAGGCATGGTTTGAATGGATAAAAGGGGGGAAATAATGTTAAGATGCTTGGCTGCCTCTGAATCTTGTTTTCCCTTGCATACTATTGTAAAATAGACACTTGGAGGGCGGGGGGTGGGGGAGGAATATCAAGAAACATAACCATAGAAAGCTTGTAATTCCGTCTTCATCCTATAATTGATTGGAATATCTAAACTGGGGATAAGACTTGCACAGTGAAGAAGGGTTCTTGAGGAACCATTGCTTTGCATAAGACCATATGTGAGATCCTAATCCCCATGCAGAATCTTCTGAGGTGGTAAATTTCCACATGAAAGGACAAGCAGATCAGCCTGGGATGACTAGAAGAACAGAAGATACTTCTTTTGGAAAGAAAGACCAGCAGGAAAAATAAAATAAAATAAAATAAAACAATAATGACAGTCTGATAGTCTACTGCAAAAACAAGCAAGTTGGTCCCCTGGAAGCCATCAAGGCAAGTGGTAAGGTCCCCTCAGGATAAAACCCCTTCCAAGACTAAAACTCAAGAGGAATACATGAGCATGCATGTGGTCTTGCTGCTGATAAAGTCACCGATAAGGAGCTCTGGTAGTGTAGTGGTTACGAATCAGGCTGAGAACCGCAAGGTCAGCAGTTCGAAACTACCAGCTGCTCCGCGGGAGAAAGAGGAGGCTTTCTGCTCCCGTAAAGATTTATAGTCTCAGAAACCCTGTTCAGGATCGCTATGGGTTGGAATCGACTCGATGGCACTTAACAAAAACAACAACAACAAGTGGGGGAAAACAGCAATGAAGTTGTGAGCTAAGTCCAACCATAGTTGACTTAGAACATAGTTTGACAAGAACTGAAGACTCCTGGGCCCAGGGACAGGCACATTGCCACAGAGTACTAGAGCAAAGTGTGAAGCGTCCAGCTGATAAGAAGTGATGGGAGATGCAAAAAACACCCATACTTGCAAATAGTACTCACTTGATCTGACTTCAATGGCTGGATGATCAGAACTGGACTAGAGGAAAAAAAGAAGAGAAAAAGAAAGAGTTATCCACTACAATTTGATGAACTTGACTTATACTTGTGGATGTAGTAGCTAAAAAGAGGAAACAAATTTTTACAGCAAGGATCATTCCCACCTCCATGGTACAGAGGTTCGACAAGGATGGGCAACTTAGATATTGGCTACCCAAAATGTGGGGGCTACAAAGACAAGAAGTGACAGGCTTACAAGATTTCAATAGGGAACCTAGTTCCAGAGGAATGTGGGGAAAAGTAGAATCTCCACTGAGTGGTTTCCAACCTGTCTGGATGTTGCTGCTGAGAGAAGATGGGCATAAGACTTTTCTGGTTCAATAATGAATGATTGCTATCAGGACTGACTGTGAATGTTGGAAAGGTGAAGGTAGATGTTTTGTAACCAGAGGAGGAGAGTGGTTGATTTTTCAGTCCAGTAGTAGATGTCCCTGAGACCATCAAAGGAGAAAAGCCTAGTGAGGAATCCTATCCAGGGAGGCAGTGATGCAAGAGAGGGAGGCAGAGATGATGACATGGAGAGATGGGGTGGCTGGGGATCGTCGACTCAGGTATGGAGAGGGGCTGTGTGCTGACGGCCAGAGAGCAGGCTTGAGGGGTATACCCTTTGATTGTTTGATGATGCATGCAAGGGATTGTAATCTTTGCAATGAAACAAAATAAGATAAAACGAATGCAAAGCTAATGCTCTCCTATTTAAACTATCACATAATTCATAATAAAAACGTAAAAAAAAGGAAGAAAATGGAAGTTATACACAGTCATTGTACCAAAAAGAAAGTATTGATTATCAAGAACTAATGGTACTGAAGGATGAAGTTCAATCTGCACTGAAGGTATAGGCAAAAACAAGGCTTCAGAATTGATGAAATTAAAATTGAAATCTTTAAACAAACTGAAACAATGTGAGAGGTACTCACTCAATCATGTCAAGAAATTTGAAAGAGAGTAACCTGGTAAGCCAATTGAAACAGATCTATATTTGTACCCATTGTACCCTGTGTACCAAGGAGGTGAACTAACAGAATACAGAAAACATTGAATATATCATTAAACTTACATGCAAATAAAATTTCCGGCACCCATCGACAGATATTGTAAAAGTCTATTAACTGTAAAAACTTAAGAAAATATTTCCATAATAAAAGAATAGTTATTTGAGGGTTATCAGTGGTGGGAGGGAGGGGACAGTAACTTATAGGTCACTTTATGGGCACATGTTGACTCAGGGAAAGGGAGGGCAGTAAATAGGAGGAAGGGACAGGAGAGCAGGGAAGATGGGAAGAGACTGTGGGAGGTATGCAAGGGCTGAATAGAATAGAGGTGGACCGTGTGATGGTTGCTCAGCTTTGGAATAACAAGGCTATGTGATATACAAACGAAGATACAGAATGAAGGTGGTAAAGACGAGGAAATAATGTTAAGATATTTGTTCACAAAAGGACAATAAGACCATTATTGTAAAAGCTTAGGAAAAGGTATTCATACTAAAGGGGTGGTGGTGATGGTAGTGTGCTGTATAGTCGGTTCTGACTCATAGCGACCCTGCATAGGGTTTCCGAGGCTGTACATCTTTATGGGAGCAGAAAGTCTCATCTTTCACCCACAGAATGGCTGGTAGTTTCGAACTGCTGACCTTGAGGTCAACAGCCAGACTTGTAACCACTATGCTACCAGATTTCCTTATACTGAAGGGGAGGGGGAGAATAAAAATTCTGTTGATCACCAAGGGTGAGAGGAAGGGGGCAGTAAGGTAAAGGTTGGTTGAGGAAGAGGAGGGCAATACACAAGAAATGGGAGGGGGATGGAAGAACAAGAAAGATAGGGGAACACATAGGTAAGTTTGCATGGGTTAAATGGGACAGAGGTAAATAGGGATATATGCTCAACCTCAAAACAGCAGGGTTCTGTAATACAGGGATCAAAGCATAGTCTGAATGAGTAAAAGAGGGAAATAATGTTAAGGTGATAAATTGTATTATGGGTATTGATTTCCCTGACCTACTAATGAAAATAGACACTTGAGTGGGATAGAAAGGAAAATCAGGAAACATGATTACAGAAAACGTATAAGCCTGTCTTCAACTTATGACAGATTGGAATACCTAAAAGGGGTTCTAGAATTTGCCTGGTGAAATAGGCTTCTTAAGGAACTTTTCTTGAGTATGGGGTCTTGGATGGAATCTTGATCCCCATGCAGAACCTTCTCAGGTTGACATTCCCACTTAAAAGGACATGCAGACCAACCCAGAGTAGCTAGAGGAACAGAAGATACATCTTGAAAGAAAGACAAACAGGTAAAGAGGGAAAGGAAATAAAAAACAAAGCAGATTGTCTGGCTATTACAAGAACAAACAAGCTGTTCTCCTGGGAGACATGAAGACAAACCATCAAGTCACTCCGGAACAAACCCCCTCTTCTAAGACTGAAACTCAAAGGGAACATATGAGCGTGTGTGTATGCTCGTTGGTGAATGTGTTAGTCTCCTTAAGAGTGGAAGTGGGGGAAAGACAGTAACGACTACGTAGTGTGAGTTTGAACATGTTCTGTGGACTCCAGTCAACCTTGAGATGAGAGAAAGAGAAGGACGGGCTGGTTAGTATGAAGTTTGGGGAGATTTGGAAACCACTAAGTCCAAGGATACTGACCTGCCCACTAGGAGTTGGAGCTGAGAGTGAACTGTCCAGCTGATATGAAGTGGGTGGATGTGCACAGGAATGCCTAAACTTGCAGATAGAGTCTATTTGACCTAGCTTGAACAGCTTGATGATCAAAACTTGGCTAGAGGAAGATAAAGAAATTTGATACTTGAAGCAAATGTAAATTGATTGCTGCATCTTGATGAACTTGACCATATTTTATAGCTGTAGTAGCACAAAATAATAGCTGAAGGGAAATGGGTATTCAAATCAAGAATCAAACATATCCCCTCAGTACACATGGTTGATAGAGATAGGCAACTCAGACTTTTGTTGTTGTTAGGTGCCATTGAGTCAGTACCAACTCATAGCGACCTTATGCACAACAGAATGAAGCACTGCCTGATCCTGGGCCAACCTCACAATTGTTGCCACACTATGCCAATCCATCTCACTGGGAGTCTTCCTCTTTTTCTAGGACCCTACACCTTACCAAATATGATAGCCTTCTCCAGCCACTGGTCCTCCTGACAACATGACCAAAGCGTGAGAGACAAGTTTGGCCATCCTGGCTTCCAAGGAGCACTCTGCTTGTACTTCCTCCAATACAGATATGTTTGTTCTTTTTGCAACCCATGGCACTTTCAAAATTCTCCTCCAACACCATAATTCAAATGTGTCAATTCTTCCATGATCTTTCTTATTCACTGTCCAGCTTTCACATGCATATGAAGTTATTGAAAATGCCATGACTTGGGTCAGGTGCACCCTAGACACTGGCTACCTAAAGTGACTGTCTTACAAGTTTTCAAAAGGGAGGTTAGTTTCAGAGCTAATGGGGAAGGTAGAATCCCCACTGAACAGTTTCCATCATGTATAGTTGGATCCAGTGAAAAGAGATGGGGATAGGATTCTGTTGATTTAATAGTAAGCAATTGTCATAATTAATTGAAATTGTTACAATTTTAAGGGTAGAAGATATGTGACAAAAAGGAGAGGAGGGGCTGATTTTATATTCCAGGAACAGAGGACCCTGGGACCAGCAAGAGGGAAAAGCATGGGCAGAGATTGGGAACTTAACCAGAGAGGCAGAGACACCAGAGTCAGAGGAAGAGACAATGATATGGAGAGATAGAGCATCTGAGGAGTCTAGACTCATGGAAGGGTAAAGAATGTGTGCTGATGGGCATGGGGCTGGTTTGCAAAATGTGCCCTTTGGTTGTTTAAACAACTGTATATTCCTGTGTATTTTTGTGTACATCAAAAAGGGGGATTGTAATTATTATAATGAAACAAGGTGTGATTGGTTGAATGCAAATTGGAAGTTCTGCCACGTGAACTATTACTCAATTCACAATAAAAGATATATATTTTTAAATCCATTGATGATAATTCAAAAACAACTGGAACAGTATATTGACAGGAAATTGCCAGATATTCAAGTCAGATTCAAACAAGTCCATGGAAGAAGGGATGTCATTGCTGAGGTTGAATGTGTTTTTGCTGACAGCGGAGAAAACCAGAAAGATGTTTAACTGTGTTTTATTGAATATGCAAATGTTTCTGTGTTGTTACCCATTACAATCTATGGATAGCATTTCAAAAAATGGGAATTTCAAAACACTAGATTTTGCTGTAAAGAAACCTGTACTTAAAAAAAGAGCAGTCATTTGAATACAGCAATGGGATAATGAATGTGTTAAAAATCAGGAAAGGTGTGAACCAGGGCTGTATTCTTTCACCATACTTATTCAGTCTGTATGTTGAGCAAATTATCCAAGAATCTGGGTTATATGCAGAAGAATGTGGCATCAGAATAAAGAAAGACTGATTAACAGCCTGCCGTAGGCAGATGATACAACCTTGCTTGTTGAAAGCAAAGAAGACTTATAATATTTACTGGTGAAGATCAAAGGCCACAGCCCTAAGTATGGATTGCACTGCAATATAAAAAAAGAAAAAAATTCTCCCCATGGGACTAATAAATAATAATGTGAGGACTAAGGTGCACCTGACCCAAACCTGGTATTTTAAATTACTTTACATTCATTTGAAAACTAGAAAATAAATAAGAAGAACATAAAATAATTGATGCATTTAAGTTATGATGTTGGAGATGAATATTGAAAATTTTCAGTAACAAATCTGTGTTGGAAGAAGTACATCCAGACTGTTCTTTAGACAAAAGAGGGTGAGAATTTGTTTCTCATACTTCAGACATATAAGGAGTCACTCAGTTCTGGAGAAGGACATTATGTTTGGAAATGTGGAGGGTCAGTGAAAATGAAGACTCACAACAAGATGGATTGACATCATACCTGTACCAATGGGCTAAAGTGTAAGAATTGCGAGGCCGTCCCTGGATTGGGCAGTATTATGTTCTGTTGTGATTAGGGTCACTATTAGTCAGAAGCAACTCGATGGCACCTAGAAAGAACAACAACATGCAAGTAACCTACCCTCTGAAAGTTCAGATAGAAATAAGAAATACTGTTCTTAGGAGAATAGTACATAATGAATTTCCATGAATATAGATTGATCAATTATAAATAAGATATGGTTTTAATTATGTGACAGACATATCAAGTGGACCACACATCTTTAGCAGTTGTGAAATAAAGCCTAAGAATAGGTATGAGTCTCCTTCCAATATGTCGAAATTTTGCATACTATTAAGCCAGATCTCTTAACTAAAGTTTGGCAAAATCTTGAACAACAATCAAAACTTGAAACAGCTGCAAAAAGAGGTCGATTGAGTTGATTCTCTGTGTGACTATAGGTATTGATGGAAATTAAAACCTCTCTAAAAAATACTTCCATTGCTTACTTTAAAAGCATCCCAGGTTATACTCACCCCTCCCCATTCTTTGGAAACCTATCAGCCTTAATCTCAGGGAGTAATTTGTATTCTTAGGCACCAGCACTAGAAGACACTTTAGAAATCAAATAATATCAGTTATTCATTTTATAGGATGAAACTGAAGTGGAGAGGCTGGAAGGGTGGTGATGATTTTCCCAGTACAAGAATGACAATGTTTCCCAACGGACTCTAACATTAATGAGTTTTCAATTTATCTAGGAGGAAGAAGGCATTCCATATTAGAAATATAATCACTGGCACCCAAATGTGCAGTTCATAAGATGACTCAATGTTTATTTGTGCAATTGAGCATAAGGATATTTTGATAATGTTGTTTGGTGCTGTTGAGGCAATTCTGACTCATGATGATCACTTGTAAAACAGAACAAACCACTGCTTGTTACTGTGCAATCCTCACAATATTTGCTATTGTTATAGCCACTATGTCAATATGTCTCATTGAGGTCCTTTCTTATTTTCATTGACCCTCTACTTTACCAAGTATTATATCATTCTCCAGGGACTGGTCCCTCCTAATAATAATGTCCAAAGCACATGAGAGGAACTCTAGCCATCATTCCTTCTAAGGAGTATTCTGGATGTACTTCTTCAACAGAGATTTGTTGTTTTTCTGGCAGCCCATGGTATATTCAGTATTCTTCTCCAACACCATAATTTAGTAGCATCAATTCTTTTTCAGTATTTCTAATCATTAGCCAGTTTTCACAAGCATATGAAGTGATTGAAAAATACCATGACTTTGGTCAGGCACAACTTAGTCTTCAAAGTGGCATGTTTGCTTTTTAGTAATATAAATATGTCATTTTTAGAAAATTTGTCCAATGCAATACTTCATTTTATTTCTTCACCACTGTTTCCATTGACATTAACTGTGGATCCAAATAAAATGAAATCCAGTCACTTTAGAAACCCTATGTTCAAGGAAAATTTTATTGTCTCTTATGACATCCATTTTGGTCTTTTCTTTCTTTTTAATAACCCTTTGCATTATGCCCTTAATGTCATTAAACAACTTTCTTATTCTTTGATTATCATTGTACAATGAATCAAATCTGGTCTTGAGATAGCCTGTAAATTCACTCATATTCATATTTAGGCAGTTGAGCTAAAGGTCAATTTATATAGAGTTTGGCAGTATAAAATGTGGTTTCATGACTAAAATTGCATTTGACTCCCCTAACAATGAGGTCATGTTTCTCATTTGAGACTGGAAAGTCTGAAGTGCAGAGAGGATATGTGAATTGTCCCCAAAGTATTATTATTTCATTACTATGTTCTCTTTAATTGAAGCCATCAAATGTATTATGAAATTTCATTTTACTCAAACATGTAATTTTATTTTATGCAATTTTTTCATCTAGTCACCACTTAATGTGAAGTTAATATTTATGATGATGTTAATGATGATAGGTAATATCTGTTAAGTCCTTGCTTTGCATTATGGATTAATGCACTGGACTGCAAAGTCGGTTTGAACCACAAAGTCAGCGGTTCAAACTCACCAACCACTCGTTGGAAACCCTATACAGGATTGCTGTGGGTCGGAACTGACTCAGTAGCACTTAACAGCAACAACAAATTGTCCAAATTTGGTAACTCATGGTATATTCAGCAAACCAACTTGCAAGCTTCACAGTATTCCTATAGTTATTTTGCAAATTAAGAATTAAAGCACAAAGAAGTCAAACTTAAATGATACAGTCAAGATTTGCGGGTAGGAAATCTATACTCAGAGGCAGAACTCAGTAGCTACTTCCTATATCCTTACTCCAGTTACCTAGACATGGCAGAATTGGCAATTTTATCATATTACAAATGTCATTCTGCTTCCTGTACTGACTAAGTAATAAAAAAATTAAAATAACAAAAAACTTCATTTTCACAAATTTGTTTTGCAGCCATACATTATAACATGGGGATATAACAGATCAAACAATTGAGAAAACAGTGACTTTATTATGAAGGAAACAAAAACACGATGGTCTATAATAATTCAAACAAGCCATTAGAGCCTCTTTTATCAAAATATTATTTTTTATAAAATGTCTGTAAACATGGTTTACATTAAATGGAAGGGGAAAAAAAGTAAAATGGCTCTAATGGAAACATATCTGAGTTTCCTAATGTTCCACCAAATGTATGTTAAAATATCTGAAAACTTTTGATAGCATCAAAGGAAGAAGAAATAATATAGTTTTGATAAGAAAACAGTGTAAATATATCAGCCTCACCTAGCAGAATCAGTAAAACAATTTTTCAGTTCACACAGATACAGGTTTGTTTTTTGTTTGTTTTTCAAGCAGAACATGTTTAAACATGCTTCTGCATCAGTGGATGGCTACAGATGAGTTTTCTCAGAAATTCACTTGTCTTAGTCTCATTAGGGTGCCTTCACAAAAATATCCAATCAAAATAGTGACTTCCAAGGAGATCTGTTGTGCCAGTTATATTTAAGGCAGCAAGGACATCTCAGAAGTTTATGGTGATTGTGTTTTAGGATTTCACAGAAGTAATCTTAATAGATTTTCTGCAAGTACACAGGAGGATTGTTGTTGTTGATACGTATCATTGAGTCTGCTCTGTATAGGGGTTCTCAGGCTGTAAATCCTTATGGGAGCTGAAAACCTCATCTTTCTCCTGTGGAACAGCTGGTGGATTCAAATTGGTGTCCTTTTGGTTGGCAGCTCAACACTTAACACACTATGCCACCAGATCATCACAAAGGAGGATCACAAGGGATTTATCATGAAAAAATTTGCACAATTTTGATAATTGCATTGGGAACAAAAAAAGTCAGTAATGTTGCTTAGCGTAGTGGTTACGAATCGGGCTGCGAGCCGCAAGGTCAGCAGTTCGAAACTACCAGCTGTTCCACGGGAGAAAGATGAGGCTTTCTGCTCCTGTAAAGATTTCCAGCCTCGGAAACCCTGTACAGGGTCGCTATGAGTTGGAACCGACTCCACGGCACATAACAACAACAACATAATGCACCCATTCTTGCTTTAAAGATAGCAAAGGTTGTCCTATAAGAATTGTGTTGACAAACATTATCCTATCCAACTTACAGCCCTGATCTTTCCCTTTCATATATAGTTTTGCTCCCCAAATTCAACGAACAGTTTAAAATGTATTATTGTGAGTTGGTTGAAGATTTACACTGCAGATCAGTTTTCCATTCAACAATTCATACACATTCTGTTTCATGTAATTGGTTGCAATCTTCACAATATAACATCATTTATCCCACTTTCTTCCTGTTGTTGTTTTTTTGTTGTTGTTGTTACCACTCCTTTTTCTTTTCTAACACTTTTGTTTTTTTTTTTGTTGTTGTTCTTGAGTAAATGTTCCACTTTTGATCTTAAATGTTAGATTCTTCTAAAGTGTTCATGGCTCCCTAGTGTTACTTTACCATTGTAGACCTATCTATTGTTTGGCTGAAAACTGAGCTACGGGAGTGAGTTCATTTCCAGATTTGGAGGATGACTAAGGGCTATAGACTCATTTGTTTCTACTGTCTCTATCAAAACAAAAGAAAAAACTTTATTTTTTATTTTTTTTTTTTATGATTTTGAACTTCATTTTGCAATTTTCTCCAAGTCTCTCCAAGACCTTCTAATGAGATCCCTTTGAGAAGACTTAGTAGTGATAGCTGGACACCATCTAGTTCCATGATATTTATGTGGTTTTTGTTTCATTCTTTATTATTTTCTTCACTCTTCTTTTATGTGCTGTTGTTGTTGTTAGGTGCCACGGAGTCGGTACTGAATCATAGCGACACTATGTGTAACAGAACAAAACACTGCCCGATCCTGGGCCAACCCCAATATTGTTGCCAGGCTTGAGTCCACTATGTCAATCCATCTCACTGGGCGTCATCCTCTTTTTCTCTGACCCTACACCTTACCAAACATGATATCCTTCTCCAGAGACTGATCCCTCCTGACAATATGGCCAAAGAATGAGAGAAGAAGATAGGCCATCCTGGCCTCCAAGGAGCACCTGGCTGAACTTCTTCCAACACTTGTTGGTTCTTTTGGCAGTTCAAGACACTTTGAATATTCTCCTCCAACACCATGACTCAAAAACATCAATTCTTCTACAGTCTTCCTTATTCACTGTCCAGCTTTCGCATCCATATGAGATTATTGAAAATACCATGGCTTGGGTCAGGCAAACCTTTGTCCTCAAGCTGATATCTTTGCTCTTCAACACTTAAAAAACGTCTTGTGAAACAGATTTGCCTAATGCAATAAATCGTTTTATTTCTTGACTGCTGCTTCCGTGAGTGTTGACAGTTGATCCAAGAAGAATGAAGTCCTTGACAACTTGTCAATGGTAAGGATTTTTGTTTTCTTTACATTGAGATGCAATCCATACCAAAGGCTGTGCTCTTTGATCTTCATTAGTAAACATTTTAAGCCCTCTTCACTTTCAGCAAGCAAAGTTGTATCATCTGCATATTGCAAGTTGTTAATGAGTCTTCCTCCAATCCTAAAGCCATGTTTTTCTTCATATAACCCAGCTTCTCGGATTATTTGCTCAGCATACAGGTTGAATAAGTATGTGAAATAATACAACCCTGTTGCATACCTTTCTTAATTTTAAACCATTTAGTGTTCCTATGTTCTGTTTGAACAACTGTCTATTGGTCTGTGTACAGATTCTTCATGAGCACAATTAAGTGTTACAGAATACTCATAATCTGCAATGTTGTCCATAACTTGTCATGATCCACACTATTGAAAACCTTTGTGTAGTCAAAAAAGCACAGGTAAACATCTTTCTGATATTCTCTGCTTTCAGTGAAGATCCATCAGACATCAGCAATGACATCCCTCATTCCACGGCCTTTTCTGAATCTGGCTTGAACCTCTGGAAGTTCTCTGTCAATGTATGCTTGCAGCCATTTCTGTATTACCTTTAGTAAAACTTTACTTATATGGGATATCCATCCAGACAGGGAGAAATCAATAGTTGTACCTTAGATGTCTGACCATGAGTGTTTAAGTCTACAGTCACTAGTCACTAGTCATCATACTAGGTTGTAGAACATTATTTTTTTGACTAGATTATGCCAATTGACCTTGGTGACACTTGAGAGCAAGTCCTACCTTGGATATATTTGTAGCAAATATAAATATGCATGTACTGATAACCTCTGATAATCTTATATATATTCGTGGGTATAGTCTGACCCTCCTTTCCACACCAATTTATCTGTTTATACATCTACATGTAGATCACTGTTATTGAAGAATTGTGAATACAACAGTCTTTATTTATATTGTTTTTAATTCTTGCACATCTCACGCTCAAACAACATTGAAAAGAAACAAGATTTAATTCACTTGAGGATGGTAAAACTGCCATTCTGACGTGATATAAATTGAAAAGCACACAGTTCTTCATGGAAGGGTTGCTGTTGTTATTAAAGACTGTCAAGTTCGTTCCGACTCATACTAACCTTATATATGATTTCCAGGGAAAAGTTGGTGAGCTTGAACCATCGACCTTGCAGGTCAAACGACTTTGCAGTCCGACACATTAACCCACAATGCCACACTGGGGAAGGGTTGTTGTTGTAAACAGTTATTGAGTCAGTTCCGACCCATAGCAACCCTGTATAGGGTTTATAAGTGAGCTTGATCCACCTACCTTGTAGTAATTTACATTGAGATGTAATTCATACTGAAGGCTGTGCTCTTTGATCTTCATCAGTATATGTTTTAAGTCCTCTTCACTTTCAGCAAGCAAGGTTGTATCATCTGAATATCGCAGGTTGTTAATGAGTCTTCCTCCAATCCTGATGCCACATTCAATGTTCCCATGTTCCATTCGAACAGCTGCTTCTTGGTCCAGGTACAGATTCCTCATGAGCACAATTAAGTGTTCTGGAATACTCATACTTCGCAATGTTGTCCATAGCTTGTCATGATGCACACAATCTAAAGCCTTTACATAGTCAATAAAGCACACGTAAACATTTTTCTGATATTTTCTGCTTTCAGTGAAGATCCATCGGACTTCAGCAATGATATCCCTCATTACACGGCCTCGTCTGAATCCGGCTTGAACCCCAGGAAGTTCTCTGTCAATGTATGCTGGCAACAGTTTCTGTATTACCTTTAGCAAAAGTTCACTGGCATGGGATATCAGATTGTCCGATGATTTCCACATTCTCTCTTTGGAATGGGCACAAATATGGATCTCTTCCAATCAGTTAACCATATAGTTGTCTTCCAAATTTCTTGGCAGAGATGAGTGAGTGCCTCCTGTGCCACTTCACTTTCTTGAAAGATTTCAACTTTTATTCTGCCAATTCTTGGTGCCTTGTTCTTTCCCAATTCCTTCAATGCACCTTGGACTTCCTCCTTCAGTATCTTTGGCTCTGGATCATATGCTACTTCTTGAAATGGTTGAACATTAACCATTTCATTTTGGTACAGTGACTCTGTGTATTCCTTCCATCTTCTCTTGATGTTTTTTGCATCATACAATAATTTTCCCAAAGAATCTTTCAATAACAAAAGTCAAGTCTTGAATTTTTTCTTCAATTCTCCCTGCTTGAGAAATTCTGACCTTGTTCTTCCTTTTTGGTTTTCTGATTCCAGATCTTTGCACATTTTGTTGTAATATTTGGCTTTATCTTCTCAAGATGATCTTTGAAATTTTCTGTTCAGCTCTTCGACCTCCTCATTTCTTCCATTTACTTTAGCATCTCTACGATGGAGAGCATGTTTCATTGTCTCTTCTGACATCCATTTTGACCTTGTCTTTCTTTCTTGCCTCTTAATGATTTTTTGCTTTCTTCATGTATGATGTTCTTGATGTCATCCCACAACTCTTCTGGTCTTCGGTTTTTAGTGTTTAACGTATCAAATCTATTTTTCTGCTGATGTCTAAATTCAGATGGGATATATTCAAGGTCATATTTTGGCTCTCATGGACTTGTTTTCATTCTCTTCAGCTTCAATGTAAATTTCCATGTGAGTAATTGATGGTCTGTTCCACACCTTAGGTGAGCCCCATGCAAAACTTTCTGAGGAGAGGTCACTCCAACTGGAAAAGACAAGAAAAAGGTGACAGAAGACACGTCTTTAAAGAAATATTATCAGGAAAAACACAAAACAAAGATGACAATATGATTGGCTACTACAAGAATAAGCAAGTTGTTCACCAGAACCCATCAAGGCAAGCAATCAAATTCCCTGAAGACAAACCCCACCCCCTCTAAGACTGAAACTCAGAGGGAAAAAATGAACCAGCATGTAAGCTTGCTGACGACAATGTTAGTGTACTAGTGAGTGGAAAAGGGGGAAAGGCAACAATGAAGAGATGTACTGAGTTGTCCAGTGTTCTATGGATGCTCGTTAACCTGTAAATGAGAGGGAAGAAGAAGGGCTGGTTGGCACAAAGTGTGGTGACACCTGGCATCACCTGAGGCCATGGACAAGGGCAGAGTCATGGAAAGCTAGAGCTGAGAATGAAGCATCCAGCTGATATGAAGTGAAGGGAGATTCACAAGAACATCCAAACTGTCAGATCATATCTATTTGACCTAGCCTCGATGGCTTGATGATCACAAGGCGACTAAAGGAAGATTAAAAAAAAAAAAAAAATGGATACAGGAAACCAGGATAAATTTCTACAATTTGATTAACTTCACCTATGTTCATGGAGGTAGTAGCTCAAAATGCTAACAGAGAGGGAAGGAGTCTTCCCATCAACTATCAATTCTTTCACCTTTGTACACAGGAAGATAGGACTGCAAACTTAGACACTGGCTACCTAAAATGTGGGAGCAACAAAAGTATGAAGTGACTAGCTTACAAGGTTTCAAGAGGGAGTGATTGCTGTCTCTTCTTGGGTAATGTAGTGTGAGAATGAGCACCTAAATGTAAAGAGAAGATGAAAAAACAAACAAACAAACAAACACACAAACAAAAATGTCTAAACGGCAACAGCAAAATGACAGATTGGATGCTGTGGTCTATAATTGCAGAAAAAAGAGGAGGGGGAAAAAGTCTGTAGCCTATTATGAGTATTACTTTAATGTCCCTCTCTCAGTTTCTTATTTTCAAGGCCACCTAAGAAATTTCAATATGCTGTTGTTGGTCATTATGACATATCTCAGAATTTAATTTTCACCCTCTTTCCTTTTTAGTCTGTCTCACCCACTCTACAAATCCCATTCATTCCTTTTTCTTAGTGATAATCTGTTCAGGATTGGCTGTGGACTTTTTACACTGCCATTTGGTTTTAAGCGGGGCCTTTCCCATTAAATTCTGAGCAGATCTGTGCACATGTGCATTAGAACCATCTGTGCTGGTGATTAGAAGGGGTGACCACTCACTCAGGCACTCCCTCTAATCACCAGAATGGAAATGCATAGACAGTGAGAGACCAATTATCAGATAAAAAAAAAAAAAAAAAAAAGAATGTCCACACCTTTATCTTGGAGGATGGATCAGGTGTCCATCGGTGCTCAGATCCTTCACCCACTCAGTCACACACAAGGTGGCCACTCTGGGAGCCGCTCAGCCTGGAAGATCCCCAAAAGCACTCGATTTCTTGCTTCCATTACAAATTCCACTGTAAACTGTCAAACTCTCTAAATATTCCCTTATTTGTGGTTCTAAGTTCTGGGACCATTCCTGAATCTGCTTCATCTGGTATTCTGTGTTATTGCTAAAGGAGATTTTCACTGCTCTTCTCCCCAACCCACCATCAAGCTTTGCCTTCTCTTCCAACAACTCTTTAATATTTTTCTTTAGTTTTTGTTGCTGTTGTTGTTGTTCCTGTTCCGAAATTCCAATCATATGTAAGTTATTCCTCTTGATGGAGTCTCATATAAATCATAGATTTCCTTTTAATTTCTTGGTCTTTCTTCTGATCATTCCTCTAGCAGTTGAATACTGAAAAATGTATCTTCAAGTTCACTAATTCAGCCTCTCATTGATTCAGTTCTACTTCTTTGATCTTTCAATGTATTATCTCTATTTCTGAAGTCTTAGTATTAATATTTTGGCTTTCTAGTTGCTGATTTTATATGGTTTATAATTTTTTATTTATTTTGGTCATTTTTTTTCTTGTAATGGTTTCCTGAATTCTTCTAAAACTTGTCTCTGTTTTCTTTGATTTCCTCTGAAGATTTCTTGATCATGCACTCAATCTGTTGACGGTACCCAAATACCATTCTTTCAAATTCCTTATCAAATAATACTGATATAATTTCTACTATTATATTTTCTGACTCTGCATTTTGGTCTCTTGTTTGAAACACTCTGTCTTGTTTCTTTGTGTAAAGTGAAATTGTCTGTGAAAGAAACAAAGATGAGGGACCCATAGTTAGTAAATATGACTTGGTGACATAAAAAATGGTGAACATCTCATGACCAAATTCTGAAAGAAAAATAACTCATTGGCATTTTTTTTCCCACAGTGTAAACAATTGCTGTACATATGGCCCTTTCCTGATGATATACATAGGAATCAAATAGACTAAATATGTGGAAAGGGATGGTGGAGAAGCTAATTATCATCAGTGAGAATAAGACCAGAGACTGACTGGAGAAAAGACCATCAATTGCTCATATGAAAGTTTAAGTTGAAACTGAAGAAAATGTGAATAAGTCAGAAAGAACAAAAGTCCTATCTTAAATACATCTTGCATGAATTTAGAGGCCATCTCTAGAATAGAGTGAATGTTTTGAACATTAATGACCATAGAACAATCTAGTTATGCACAACATCAAGTACTTAAAAAACCCACTGTAATTGAGTCTATTGGCACTCATAATGACCTTGTATAGGATTTCTAAGGACGTGAATATTTATAGGAGCAGAGCATTTCAACTTTCTCCCATATAGTTACTAGTGGTTTTGAAACTGATGAACGTACAATTAGCAGTTCAGTGTTTATCTTACAACACCACCATAGATCCTTTATATCAAAATAGCATACAACACACACATATATAAATATATATGTAGGTCATTAAGAAGACAGGATAGAAAGAAAATATCAAAATGAATATGAAAAGTGATTCAAAATTTGTTCTTGACATTAGAGAGGTGGTGGTGGTTAGGTGCCATGGAGTCAGTTCTGACCCAGAACGACCCTGCATAAGGTTTCTGTGGTTGTTAACCTTTACAGGAGAAGGAATCCTCATCTTCCTCTCACAGAACTGCTTTAGCTAAAAAAAAGTTATAATAATAAAAAAAAGTGCTGAACAGAATATTTCAAAGGCCATTTGAGAAGACAAAATAATTATAATGAAGCATGCAAAGATCTAGCATTAGAAAATGAAAATGAAACAACACTCTCAGCATTTCTGAAGCTGAACTGAAGAAAACAAAATTCTATCTTTGAGTTATAATACTGAAGGCCAGCAATTCATTGACAAAGGAGCCAACAAAAGAAGATGTAAGGAACATACAAAGTCAATGTGTGAAAAAAAAAAAAAAAAAAAAAAGTCAACCTTCAACCATTTCAAAAGGCAGCGTATGATCAAGAACTGATAGTACTGAGGAAGAAGTACAAACTGCAATGAAGTCATTGACCAAAAATACGTCCTCAGGAATTGATGGAATACTACAGAAAATAAGCTTGAATAATTTTGCTTAAGTGAATTTACCAGATCCAATAGGATTTGGACCCCCTGCTCATTTTTATTTATCATGTTCACTAATCATATCCAGATGAGTTGTGAGATGTGTGGGGATCTTAGGAGAATCTCACTATTATCAAAGAAGCGTCAGGAGTGGATTGTATTCTATGGACACAGATTCCTCCATATTGAACCTCATTAGCCAGGAGACTGGAAGCTGCAAAACGAGGAGAGCAGCAGCACCAGTTGCAGAACCAAGAGTCAGAACACGAGATAGAGCTATGGGCTTACCAGTCCACTGAGCAATTAAAGTTTTGGATAGGAGACTTCCTTATAGTGTAGGAGCCTCCAGGGACTTAATTGGGGGGGGGCCTATGTTTGCTAATTAATGGAGCTAGAGGCGAGTGGCTTCAGGCCAAGACTTATGATAGAGTGGTATGTCTTGTGGATTTTTAGCATCAAAACTAAAAAAGAGAGCTTTGTAACATTGACCAGGCAGAGAGAGGTCAGCCTGGGAGAATGTCTGAAGAGAGGCTCTCCCAACTGGAACAACTGTGTTATGAGAATTTTTGACCCTGAATTGCAACCTGTTAGCTTTCCTAATTGAGTCCTACTGTGGTGTTGTAGGAGAATCATTGGATTGCTAGCCACAAGGTTAGCAGTTCAAACACAACAGTTGCTCTTTGGAAACACTATACAGTGTCATCAGCTGCTCCTTGGAAATACTATACAGTGTCACTATGAATCAGAACTGACTTGGCTGCACTTAACAGCAACAAAACTTCCCTAATAAACTCCATAATTGTGAGTACATGTTGTCTGAGTTGTGTGTGGCCATTGCAATGAATTATTGAACCAAGCTGAGAAGTAGAGTGCTGTGGGAGGAAACATGGAGAAAAGAATAAAAAAGTCATAATAAAAATAGAAAAAGAGAGCTCAGAAGAAACTCTGAACTTGCTTTTGATCATAGAGAAGCTTAAACTACTAGAAAAAAAAAAAGCATGAGGTCAAAGAGTTTAATAGACAATTTCAAAATACAGTTCAAGGAGATCAAATAAAATAATACAATAAAATGTGCAAATACTGGGTGTTAAAAACAAGAGAACACTCAACATTTCTCAAGCTGAAATAACTGAAGAAAAAATACAATGCTTGAGTTTCAATATTAAAGGACCTTATGGGCAAATTATTGCAGATGAAGGAAGCACCAAAAGATAAAAAGAATATACAGTTGCCATACCTAGAATTATTGTTTGAGTTTCATCCATTTCTGAGGGTAGCATATGATCAAAACCTGATAATATTGAAGGAAGAAGTCTAAGGTGCACTGTAGGCATTGACAAAACTAAGGCTCCAGGAATTGATGGAATACAAATTGAACTTCATCAACAAACTGATGCAGCAATGGAGGTGATTACTCATCTATTCCAAGAAAGATGGAACACAACTACCTGGCCAACCAACTGGAAGAGATCCATACTTGTGTATATCCAAAGGAAGATAGCACAACAGAATTGGGGAACTATTGAAAAAATATCACTACAATCACATGCAAGTAAATTTTTTCTGAAGAAAAACATTTCCAGTGATACATAGAGAACTGCCAGATACCCATATGAGATTCAGAGGAAGACTTGGAATGAGGGACATCATTGTTGATTTCAGATACTTCTCTCATGAGAACAGAGAATTCCATAAAGATACGTATCTTAGTTTTATCGACAATGCAAATACACATGACCAAGAAAGATAGGGGAACACTTAGGTAGGTTTGCATGGGCTAAACAAGACAGAGGTAAATAATGATGTATACTAAATCTCGAAACAACAGGGCTCTGTGATATAAGGATTGAAGCATGGGGTAAAAAGGGGAAATAATGTTAAGGTGTTTGACTGTCTTGTGGATATTGGTTTTCCTTGCCTAGTGCTGTAAAATAAACTTAAGTGGATAGGAAAGAATATCAGGATATATAACTGCAGAAAGCTTGTAACCCTGTCTTCAGCCTATAACTGAGTGGAATACCTAAAAACGGTTCAAGAATTTTCCCAGTGAAATAGGTTTCTTGTTGAGTCTGTGTAGGTAGATTCCTAAGCCCCATCCAGAACCTTCTGAGGTGTGACATTCCTACTTGAAAGGACATTCAGACAAACCGGTAGTGGCTAAAGGAACAGAAGATGCTGCTTGAAAGAAAGCCCAGCAAGGAAAAAAAAGAAGAAAGTAAAAATAAATGCAGACTGTTTGGCTGTTACAATAACAAGCAAGCTGTTTGCTGGGGAGCCATCAAGGCCCTTCAGGGGAAAAAAAAAACTCTTGCAAGTCTGAAACTCAAAGAGGACACACGGGCACACTTGTAAGATCTCTGGTGACCACATTTGTCTACTTCTGAGTGGAAGTGAGGGAAAGGCAGTATTGAAGACATGGGTTGAGTTTGGTGATGTTCCATACACTCCTGTCCACCTTGAGATGTGAGAGAGAAGAGTAAGGACTAGTTGGTTTAACCTTTGGGAAGACTTGAGAACTCTTGAGCCCATGGACACTGACCTAACCATGGTGGGCAAGAGCTGAGAGTGAAGGGTCCCGCTAAAATGAAGTGGGGGAGACATGCAAGAATGCCCAAACTTACAGATAGTACCCATTTGACATAGCTTGAATGGCTTGATGATCAGTGTAGTCTACTAGAGGAAGATAAAGAAGTTTGATACAGGAAGCAAGTGTAAATTACCACACTTTAATGAGCTTGACTTTCCTTATAGATGTAGTGGCTCAATATACCAACTGAAAGGGAAGGAGTCTTCATATCAAGGCTCAAGCCTATTCCCTCAGTGCACAGGGTTTATAGGAGTGGGTGACTTAGACATTGGCTACATAAAAAGGGTGTGTGTGGAGGCTATAAATGCACGAACTGTCCAGTTTACAAGTTTTCAAGAGGATGTTTAGTTTCAGAACAAGGTGGAGAAATAGAATCCCCACTAAATAATTTTCATCTTGTCTAGATGGGTCTGGTGAAAGGAAATGGGGATAGGATTCTTGTGATTCAGTAGTGAGTAATCCTCATCATGACTAAATGAGATTGTCACAACTTTAAAGATAGAAGATGTGTAACAAAATGAGGGGAGTAGTTAATCTTACATTCCAGGAACAAAGGACCCTAGGACAATCAAGAGGGAAGAGCATCAGCAGAGCATGGGATCCTAACAAGAGAAGCAGCGACACCAGAGACTGAGAACAGAAGACTCATGGAAGGGAAAAGGCTGTGGGCTGACGGGCAGGAGACTGGTTTGCAAAATATACCCTTTGGTTGTTTAAATGATTAGGTAGATATAACTGAGTATTTTTGTGTACATCAAAAACAAAATAACCAAAAAAAAAAAAAAAAGACAGAATAGAGGACAATACTGTTTGTTAACTGATGGTGCATAGAGTGGATTGTAATCATTGCAATGAAACAAAATACTATTGGTTGAATGCAAAATCTATGATCTGATATGTAAACTATCACTCAATTCACAATAAAAGCTTAAAAACAAAACACATGACCATATGGATCATAACAAACTGCCAATAACACAGTGAACAATGGTAATTCCAGAAGTGTTTGTCAATTGTGCCTATGTCGAACCTGTACATAGACCAAGATACAGTTTTTCCAAAAACAAACAAACAAACAAAACCACAGATACTGGTTCGGCACTCAGGATAAGTAGTATACTTCTATCTTCAAGTATGATGGTTGAAACCTACTAGCTGCTCCTCAGAAATCCTGTAAATGGTCACTATGAGTTGGAAAAGGCTTGATGGAACTTAACAGCAACAACTACAAAGGGATACTGAGTGGTTTAGAATCAGTAAAGGTGTACATCAGGATTGTATTCTTTAACTGTTTTTATTAAATTTGTATGTGGAGCACATAGCTAGAGAAGCTATGGTATATGAAGAAAAATGTGGCATCAGGATGGGAGGAAGACTCATTAATACCTTGCAATATACAGATAGAACAACCTTGCTTGCTTAACGTGAAGAGGACTTGAAGAACTTACTGATGAAGAACTCACATCTTCAGTATGGATTAAGACTCAAAATAAAGAAAATAAAAATCCTTGCAACTGGACAAGTAAGCAACATCATGATAAATACAGAAAATGTTGAAGTTGTCAGTGATTGCCTTTTACTTGAATCCACAGTCAATGATCATGGAAGGAGCAGTCAAGAAATCATATGACCTATTGCAACAGAATACCTCTTTCAAGTTTTAAAATTCAAAGATGTCACTTTGAGGACTAAGGTGTTGACCCCAGCCATGGTATTTTCAACCTATTTATATGCATGTGAAAGGTGAAGAATTAATAAAAAAGATCGAAGAAGAATTGATGCCTTTGAATTATTTTGGTGTTGAAGAATATTAAATATATGATAAACTTCCAGAAGAACAAACACATTGATCTTGAAATAAGTAGAGCCACAATGTTCCCTAGAAGCACGTATGGGGAGACTTGGTCTCATATATTTCAGACACAGTATCAGGAAGGACCAGTTCTTACATCATGCTTGGTAAAGTAGAGGGTTAGTGAAAAAGAGGAAAACACTTAAGGATTTGGCACAGTAGCTGCAAAAATGGGCTCAATTCTATCTATCTATCTATCTGTCTATCTATCTATCTATCTATCTATCTATCTATCTATCTATCTATCTATGAGCTCTGGTAGCATAGTGGTTACGAATCGGGCTGCGAAACTTAAGGCCAGCAGTTCGAACCTACCAGCTGCTCAGCGGGAGAAAGATGAGACATTCTGCTCCCGTAAAGATTTTCAGCCTCGGAAACCCTGTACAGGGTCGCTATGGGTAGGAACCGACTCGACGGCACTTAACAACAGCATCTATCTATCTCTATATCTCTATATCTATCTTTCTATCTTTTTTTATATATTTCCATCTTTCTCTCTTCTAGCTTATCAATGGTTCCTCTTCTCTAACGAACCCAAGGGCATCTTGCATCCTGCGATCTTACTAAATATATTTATTAGTTCTAGAAATATTTTATATATGCCATCAAGTTTTCTACACATACAATCATGTTGTCTGCAAATGAAGATAGTTTTATTTCTTCCATTCAGATTTGGTAATCCTTTCATTTCTTTTTATGTCCTTATTATACTTACTAGAACATAAAATAGAATTTTAAAAAGTAGTGGTGATAGCAAGTCATCTTTGTGTTCATAATGATATTAAAGGAAACATAAATCTTCTACAATTGAGTAGAATAATAGTTATCTGGTTGTGCAGATAAACTTTATCACGTTGAGAAAGGGCTCTCCAATTCTTAATTTGCTGGGAGATTGTTGTTGTTGCTACTGTTCTAAATCAAGAATAGATATTGGTGTTGTCTAACATGAGCTTCATTAATATTTTTTCCTCTCCTACTCTCAGTCACTCCAATGACGCAGATATCATTAGATGATTTGAAGCTGATTTTCTCCCTTTATTTTTTTTCTCTTTCTGTTTCATCTTTGATAGCTTCTATTGCTAAGTAATCTCTTTTACCTGCATTGTTGATCTGCTGTTAATACCATTTAGTATATTGTCCATCTAACTCATTATAGTATCCATGAATAGAATTTCAATTTAAGTATTTTTTTCATCTTCCATTCTTATACTCAACATTTTAACATATAAAATGTAGTTATAATAACTGTTTTAAACTTCTTGTCTGCTAATTCTGACTTCTGTGTCATTTTTGGGTTCAGTTTTTATTGATTTCCCCCATTATAAATAATACTTTCCATCTTTTATTTATTACTGTTTTGTTTATTCTTGTTTATGTTTGGTTTAGTCAGATTTTATTCACAACTATACATTGTGCATTTTACTTTGTTGGGTGAGGACAAGGCCAGTTTATTGAGTCTCTAATCTGTGTTGCCCCACAGACATCCATACTTTGAAGGGCCCTGTCCTTGGTTTAATGCCCTGCTGACAATTTTTCATTATTTTCAGGGGGCAGGGGGCTATGGGTGGGAGTAAGGAGTGAGAGTTAGAGTTCGGACTATGGCTGGGTCTAGGATATCTTTAAATGTTAGGGTTATGGTTAGGGCTAGACTTAGTGTTAGGGATAAGGTTTGGGTGCTAGGGCTAGATGTAAGGTTTGGTCTAGTTCTCAGAGCTATTCTTATGTTTATTTTTCTTTATTTACTTTATTGTTTTATTGTAATCTATTTTACTTGCTTTTTTATTTGACAGTGCTGTAGCTACATTATCCCTTTTTTGTTGTTCTGTTTTGATTGAAACTGTATCTCTGATTCTCTATTTCCAGTCTTATATTGTCACTCCTGGTGTGGTGCTATAGGATAAACACTGGAATGTGAACCACAAGGTTGGCAGTTCAAATCTACCTGCTGATCCTCTGAAATCCTGTACAGGGTCACTATGAGTTGGAACAGATTCAATGGCACTTAAAAACAACACATCTGGTTTATTTTGAATACTTCTATGACAGTTTAGTCAAGGTGATACAGACATGTATGTGAGTCTCATGTCCTTGTCTGCTGTTATTGATGCTCTGTCCAGATAACTCCCTTTAGTATTTTTTTGCAAGGTGGGTCTTGTTTTTACAAATTCTTTAAATTTCTGTTTATCTGAAAATGACCTAATTTCATCACCATATTTGATGGATATTTTGCTGGATGTATGATTTTGGGGGTTATGCAGTGGCTCTGTAGGATTAACATTGGACTGAAACCCAAAACATGGACGATTCAAGCCCACCAGTTGCTCCTCAGGAGAAAGATGAGGCATTCTGACACTGAAAATATTAAAAAA
>NW_006408644.1:3182880-3187288 GCF_000296735.1 Chrysochloris asiatica | reverse complement strand
AAAAAAAGCACAGGTAATCAGCTATCTGGTAGTCTCTGCTTTCAGCCAAGACCCATCTGACGTCAACAGTGATATCCCTCATTCCACGTCCTCTTCTGAATCCGGCTTGAACCTCTGGACATTCTCTGTCAATGTATGGTTGCAGCCATTTCTGTATTACCTGAAGTAAAACTGTACACTCATGGGATATCAAAGATACTGTTCGATGTTATCCTCATTCTGATGGGTCATTTCTCTTTGGAATGAGCACACTTTTTTTTTTTTTTCTTTTGTTATATTTATTTTCCTCAACTTCATCTGAAGTTTTCTTGCTCATTTGTTAATTTGTTGAAGTTGCCTAATTAGTATTCTTTTAAATTCCTTATCAGATAGCCCCAGCACCATTTTGTTGTTATGCTTTCTGACTCATTGCTTTCATCACTTTTTTATGTATTCTCTTGTTTTTGGTTTTCTTTTGTTTTTGTGTACGTATAAGTTGAAATTGACTATTTTCTCTGAGACATTAGAGTGTCATATTTAAACTGCAAGGTCAGTGGTTCAAACTCACTAGCCACTTCTTGGAAACCCTACACAGGGTAGTTATGAGTCAGAATGTACTCAGTGGCACTTAACAACAACAACATTTATATTGGAGTACTGGTGTGCTGACATAGGGTAAGCACTAGACTGTAAAATTTGTTGAACAGCAAGGTTGGTGTTTCAAACCCATCAACCATTACTTAGAAACCTTATACAGAGTTGTTATAGGTTGAAATAGTCTAGACAGCACTTAAAAGCAGCAACAATTTATGTGTAGATGAGGACTCTATATTGGTTTGTCCTCAGGCACTCACCACCTGATGGATGGAAGTGGTAGAGACTAGAAGTGTTGAAAATAGTTAATTCTCTATTATATACTTGTGTAGTATAATTCAGGGCAGATAACATACCTCCAGAAGCAGAGGCACTATGCCTTGTGACTGATCCCAGGCAGAACAGACTGCACAGGAAGGGGTGCCACTGTCCTCTAGATAAGTGAGGGTGGAGACTGCGTGACCTATGGCCACCAATAGTGCACCTCATTGTTGCAAAGCTCTAGCCATTTCTGTGGTCACAGATTGCTGTATAAACAGCTGCTCACAAAAGCTCAAGATGACCATGCAGCTCACACAGTCCTCCCATTTTTCTTTTCTCTCACTTCTCCTACTCAACTTCTTCTTTCTCACACTCACTCACCTCTCTGTCCTATCCTCTGATGCTCAGGATACCAGGATCACCATATGTATCTGTTTCATTAGGTGTGTCAAGTCTTTGTTGCAAAGAGTCACTTCTGCAGGTTTGTCTACTCCTCGATTTTGCCCAGAAAACCAATTCTTAATAATTAAATATTCAAATATTTGTTTTGAAAATGAAAGCCATAGAGCAATGAACATGTGCTAGAAGCTTGGATATTCTATTAAGACAATCATATGATCAATGAACACAAGTACAATCCAATTCTATTACATCCCCAGTGTAGAATTTCCACTTCCTCAGGACAGCTTTTCCAGCACACTTTTTTTTCTTCTGATGCCTGGAACCCAGTTACATCCCTCCCACTTCACAGTCATAACTGCTATTGCTGCTGCTAACCTCCAGCTAGGGTGCTGGGTCTACCATGTATTCCAACATTGCCTTCTACCACAAGTAGGACCCTAAACTCTGACTCAGGGAGGTGTCAGTTATGCACATCCTAGAGGGTTTTGTGTTTTTTTTTTTTTTTTTTGTTTTTTTTTCAGGTAGGGCAAAGTTTCAGTCATCCCTGCTCCTAGATGGCAGACCTGCAAAATGTCTGATGGGCTCACTGTAGGAAGTCACATCTAAGCAGGGGTGAGCCCATCCTAAATTCAAGTACCTACCATGTTCCAGTACAGAAGTTTAAAGATCCTTGGAAATTACTCATTCACTGTGGCGTAGAGTGGTGACCCATTAAGGGGAGAGGCCTGGCTGTACTTATATGCATCATATAAGTTTGGTCGCTGGCAGTTGGGTAAACTCAATAGTCATTAGTTCTGACGACAAGTGTATTCCCTAAGACAGTTCCCCCTGGTGCCTTTTAGGGTTCACACCCCAAGAATATCCTTGTGCCTAAGGGAAGGGTTCTTGTGAACCCAAAAGAGATTAAATACCTAGGAGGGAAGATCGTCTTTATTTCTTTCCAATATTTCTGAGTCTGGTTTTCTTTTGTCTGATATGAGTAGTTTGAAGATAACTGTGTAATTTTAGCGATTCTGCTTGCAAATTTGATGTTCTTATATTTGCATTTAAAACTGCTATCATACCATATAGAGAAGCATAGTAAATGCTTGTAATGACATTAAATGGTAAAATTTTAAATATCATGACAGGAAAAGAGGAATGTTGAAAGAAGGGGGGAAAAAAGTTCATTAATATTGAATGATGCCTGCTTTGAGTCCCCCATTTTCATTTTCCACTGGACTACACCAATTATGTAGCAAGCCATAGGTGTTTGATTTTTTTTAATTATTATTATTCCAGAATATGTACTTGAGCTTTGTCTAGGATATAGTTAAGCTACTTGGAAAATGTTTCATTCTTCCAGTATTACTCTTATGATTTCCTTGATGGGACCAGAGCAGTGCTCAGTTTAGAACTAATTATTCCTCAGTATTCCACAGAAGCATAATCCTTCTGTACCTTCTACCCAAATTCTTGTAAATCATGAGGTCTTTCCAGTCAACCTTATGGGAACATGCCCAATCTTGTGTGAGTGCTGGCACCATTACATCTAATCGTTTTGGGAGAGTTCAAATAGTTTCCTTACACAGGTGCACTAATAAGTAATCCACTAAATATCTGAGGTAGAGGGTCTCCAGAGATCTCCAAAGTTCTTTCAAGTGCAGCTCATTCATCACCTTTACTCTGTCTTGTGAACTTTACCTGCCTTGATCTTTCAGGATACTCAGCTTTGTTGTAATTCATCCTGGATAATTCTTGAAGTAGGTAAGCTGAGACAATTGTAAGTGCTCATCTTGTTTATTTTCCTTCTCTTAAAGGAGCTCTGGTAGCGTAATGGTTATGAATTGGGCTGCAAACCACAAGGGCAGCAGTTCAAAACTACCAGCTGCTCCGCCGGAGAAAGATGAGGCTTTCTGCTCCCATAAAGATTTACAGCCTTGGAAACCCTGTTCAGGGTCGCTATGGGTCAGAACCTACTCGATGGCACTTAACAACAACAACAAAGGATCACAGTTTTGGAGTCTGATATTCAGTGCTTTGAATATCCATATTTAATATATTCTGTCCACTTTTTTGTTACTTACTGCAGGAGAGCACCTGGTTCCATTACTGTAACTTGGTCAGAACAGGAAGTCAAATGGCTTCTTAGCAATAAAGTTACGTAGTCAAACACAGTCCTGGTGTGGTTTTGTAGGATAAGAAAATAACTGATAACTGCAAGGTTGGTGATTCAAACCCACCATTTATTCCTCAGGAACCCTATATATGATTGCTATGAGTCGTTACAGACAACTGTCTAATAGAGTTCTGGCATGAAACCATAGGATAAACATCAGACTGTCAACTGCAAAGTCAACAGTTAGTACCATATGCTTAATACAATATTCCTTTGGTCCTGGTATGGTATACTGTAGGATAAGCACTAGACTGCTAATTGAAAAGTCAGCTGTTCAAATCCACCAGCTGCTCCTTGAAAATCGTATTTTTGGTTGCTATGAGTTGGAACCAACTTGACAGCATTTAACAACTAGAACAGCAACATTGTTGATATACAATGAACTTACTGATTCTTTGGTAAAGGCCTTTGCAAACCCTGATAGTAGAGACAATCATGAATTGTCACAACAAATGCATAGCAAGTACATTTATTCCTGAGACTGTTGATGGAAGCAAGATATTTGACCTACAAGGACTGATTATAACTTGCTTATTGTTAGTTTGTTTTTAAATTGTTGGTGTTGTTTTTAAGTTCCTTGGAGTTGGTTTGAACTCATATCAACCCACTTTAGGATTTCCAAGTAGCAGCTGTACTCTTAGATTCAATAATCCATTTTGGGGGAAAAATAAAATATTTTACAACTGCATTTTGTGTAGAAGAAAGTTAGGATTGTCTGAATAATAACTGTGTTAATAAGAATTTAAATTTGCCTAAGAATTTAAAAAAGTAAAATCAACATCAGAATATAAAGCTAAAATTTTCTAAGCAATTCCCTTAAAGTTATATTTTGTTGTATTTGTTTGTTTGTTTTCTTTTTGTTTTTAAACTTAAGATGTCTTAACCATTATGACTAAGCAAATGAAAGCTTATCAAATCTGCACTCAAACTCATAAACTGTTAGGAAAGCTCATTTCTTAACATAGCTGTGTCTACCTATTGGAGGCAATAGCTTATGCTTAAACATGATGTTGG
>NW_006408644.1:3164341-3181855 GCF_000296735.1 Chrysochloris asiatica | reverse complement strand
ACAATTAAGTGTTCTGGAATACTCATACTTAGCAATGTTGTCCATAGCTTGTCATGATCCACACAATTGAAAGCCTTTGCATAGTCAATAAAGCATAGATAAACATCTTTCTGATATTCTCTGCTTTCAGCCAAGATCCATCGGACATCAGCATTGATATCTCTCATTCCACAGCCTCTTCAGAATCCAGCTTGAACCTCTGGAAGTTCTCTGTCAATGTATGATTGTAGCCTTTTCTGTATTACCTTTAACAAAAGTTTGCTAGCTTGAGATATCAAAGAGATTGTCCAATGATTTCAGCATTCCTTTGGGCACAAATATGGATCTCTTCCAATCAGTCAGCCAGATAGTTGTCTTCCAAATTTCTTGGCAGAGATGAGTGAGTGCGTCTTGTACCACTATATATAAATATTCTTAGGTTAAAAAATAATTGGTTAAAACATCTACATACAGCCAACTGATCTTTGAAAATGGGGTGAAGTACATTGAATGAGGATGAGATAGTCACTTCAACAGATGGTGCTGGTAGAAATTTTGCAAATCAATAGACATGCAAAAGATTTAAACAAGATCTGTACTTCACACTATATACAAAATCCAACTCAGCATGGATTAAAGATCTAAATTATAAAGGTCATCAATGAAAAAACTAGGGACAAATTTAAGGGCTCTGATACAGTGCACACACAGACTATCAAACATTGTGAAATTTACACAACAAAAGAAGACAAAGTAAATGATTGGACATAATAAAAATTAGAAACTTATTTGTACCAAAAAATTGCACCAAAAGAATAAAAAGGAAGCCCACAGAAT
Source organism: Chrysochloris asiatica (assembly GCF_000296735.1). Classification (NCBI taxonomy): domain Eukaryota; kingdom Metazoa; phylum Chordata; class Mammalia; order Afrosoricida; family Chrysochloridae; genus Chrysochloris; species Chrysochloris asiatica. The sequence continues at coordinate 3,181,039 of NW_006408644.1, read as the reverse complement.
TGGAAAACATATTTAGCAATGACATATGAGATCAAGGATTGATATTTCAAATCTGTAAGAAACTGCAACACCTCTGTAAGAAAAAGACAAATAACCCTGTTAAAAAATGGGCACAGGTGAATCTGAGAAACCTGAAATTTACATCCTATTAACCAAGAAATTGTAGTTGTTGGGTGCCTTCGAGTCGGTTCCGATCCATGACGACCCTGTATAGGGTTTCCGAGGAGCAACGGGTGAGCTTGAACCACCGACCTTGCAGTTCAAATGGCTTTTCGTTCTGGCACATTAACCCACAGCACCACACCAGGAATCCTTGGAGACCCTATACAGGGTTGTTATGGGTCGGAGCTGACTCAACAGCACTTAACAACAACAACAACGAAGAAATATCAGGCTTGGATCAAAAACAATCTTGCCGCACATCATGTAAATTAAGATTACAAGTGATTTTCTTGAATTGCTTGTTTTTTTTATAATATGTTCTACAAGTCAAGTTGATCTTCAGATGTTGTTGCTTGCAGTTAAAGCAAGGCACAACTGCTCCCTTGGGGCTGATTTGGTAAAAGAATCAAGTTCCTTCTTGTATCACTGACGTGCTTCTATTACGCTGATTTCATTCTAAATAAAATTTAAAAGACTAAAAAAAATAAGTGGGCACAGGATATGAACAGACACGTCACCAAGGAAAAGATTCAGGCAGCCAACAAACATATGAAAAAATGTTCATTATCCTTAGAAATTAGAGAAATCAAATCAAATCAACAATGAGGTACCATCTCACACCAGCAATAAGAGCAAAGTTTTAAAAAAGCAGTGAACAATAAATACTGGTGAGGATGTGGAGAGACTGGGACCTTCCTACTTTGCTGCTGGGAATGCAAAATGGTCCAGCCACTCTGGAAACAGTATAGCACATCCTCAGAAACATGAAAATAGAAATAACTTGTTGTTGTTGTTGTTGTTAAGTGCCATTGAGTTGGTTCTGACCCATAGCGACCCTGTATAGGGTTTCCGAGGATGTAAATCCTTATAGGAGAGGAAGCCTCATCTTTCTCCGGTGGAGCAGCTGGTAGTTTCTAACTGCTGACCTTAAGGTTCGCAGCCAGATTCGTAACTCCTACTTTATATCCACAAGAAATATGAGCCATAACACGAATAGATAAATGAACACTAATATTCATAGCAACACTATTTGCAATAGCAAAAAGATGGAGAGAGCCTATGTTGCCATCAATGGAACAATGGATAAACTAACTTTGATGCATACACACTGGAATATTTAACCACCTTGAAGAATAACAAAGAAGCTGCAAGTAACCACATAACATGGATGAACCTTGAGGACATTATGCTGAATGAAATTTGTCAGTCACAAAAGGACAAATATTGCATAGGTTCATTATTGCAAAAGCTTAAGAAAAGATATCCATACTAACAGAAAAAAAAAAAAAGTTTTTTGGGGTATCTGGGGAGTGGGAGGTTATGAGGGGAGGGGAGTAGAGGGAGGGGACAGATGAGCACAGGATAAGTGATAGACATATTATAGTTCAGATGTTGGGGAGGGCAATACACTAAAAAGAGGAGGGCAATAGAAGAACAAGGTAGATAAGGAAACACTGAAGCAGGTTTGCATGGGCTAAATGAGACTGAGGTAAATCGTGATGTATGCTCATTCTTGGAACAGCAGGGCTCTGTGATACAGGGATCAAGGCATAGTTTGAATTGGGGAAAATATTAAGATATTTACCTGTCTTATGAATATTAGTTTCCATTGCCTACTATTGTCCGGAGGAAACAGTCACTGGAGAAGGATGTCATGCTGGGTAAGGTGGAGGGTCAGAGAAAAAGAGGAAGACCCCTAACAAGATGGATTGGCCAGGTGGCATCATTGATGGACTCAAGTGCGGCAGCGGTAGTGAGGTTGGCCCAGGATCGGACATTGTTTCATTCTGCTGTGCATGGGGTCGCTATGAGTCGGTTCTGACTTGATGGCACCTGACAACAACAACAACTATTGCAAAACAGATATTTCAGTGGGATAGAAAGGAATATCAGGAATCACGATCACTGAATGCTTATAAGCCCGTCTTCAGCCTATAACTGATTGGACTACCTACAGGGGCTTCTAGAACTTGCACAGTGAAATAAGTTTCTTGTGCAGCCTTTGTAGTGTATAGGACCCTAGGTGAAATCCTGAATCCCACTGAGAACATTCTCAGGTAGGACATTCCCCCTAGAAAGGACAAGCTGACCAGCCTGGAACAGCTAGAGAAGCAGAGGATACTGCTTGAAAGAAAGATGAGCAGGAAAAATCCAAAACAAAAATGGCAATCAGATTGGTTACTACAAGAACAAGCAATTTTTTCACTGGGAAGCCATCAAGGCAAGCAATCAAGTCCTTTCAGGACAAGCCCCCTTCCAAAACTGAAAATCAAAAGGGAGCACAAAAGCAAGCATGTAAGCTTGCTGGCGACCACATTGGTCTCCTAGTGAGTGGAAGAGGAGGAAAGACAGCAATGAAGATTGTATCTATGTCTCACAACTTTTTTATCCATTCATTAATTGAGGAACATTTAGAATGTTTTCATATTTTTACTATTGTGAATCATGCTACAATGTACATGGCTATGCATATGTCTATTCATGTCACTGTTCTGATTTCTCTAGGATGTCTACCTAATAGTGGGATTGGTGGATCATATGGGATTTCTGTTTCTAGCTGCTTGAGGAAGCATCATACCATTTTCCATAGTGGCTGTACCATTTTACAACTCAATCGGTAGTGCATAAGCATTTCAATCTTCTCACAACTTTAACAGCATTTCTTGTTTTTCACTTTTCAGATCAGTGCTACTCATGCACAGATGAAATTATATCTCATGGTAGTTGATATTAATCTCTCTAATGGCTATATGAGCATGAACATCTCTTCATGTTTTTTTTTTTTTTTTTTTTTTTTTTTTTTTTTTTTTGTCAGTTACCTGAATGTGTTCTTTGATGAAATATCTGCTCATGTCCTTTGCCCATAATCTGACTGGATTGTTGCTGAGGTGTTGAAGTTTTCTATATTTTTAGAGAATAGACCTCAATGACAAATATCCTAGGAAATTTTTTGAAAATGTCTGCCCTGTTTTATAGGTTTTCTTTTTGGTCCTTTGATGAAATCTTAGGATGAGACTGTATACTGAATTTTTAGGACGTACTGGTTATACAGTTTATCTTATGTTTATGCATTTAATTAAGTTTGTATTTTATTTATGCTATAAATTAGTACCTAAAGTTTTTCCCTATATTGTCTTAATGGAACTTCATAGCTTTAGACTTAGCATTCATTTTTTTGGATCCATTTGGAGTTAGTTTTTATGTATTGTATGAGGTATGGATCCTGTTCCATTTTTCTGCAACTCGATATCCATCTTTGCAGTACCATTCGTTAAAGAGATTATGTTTTGCCCATTAAAAGGACTTCAACCTTTTTTTAAAGATCATTTGTCCATAGCAAAAATTATTTACTTCTAGGGTCTCAATTCTGTTCCTTCGGTCTATGTGTCTGTTATTGTACTGGTTCCAGGCTGTTTTGATTTGTAGTACTGAGGTGGGGAGTATGGCTTCTTCAGTAATGATTTACCTATTTGGAGCTTCTTTTCCCACATAAAGTTTAAGATTAGTGCTTTTATTTCATTAAAGATCATTGTTGAGATTTGTCTCTGCAATGTATTTTATCTATAGACTATTTTGAGTAGTAGTGACATTTTCACCTATATAGGCTTCCAGTTCATGAGCAGGATGTATTTTTTGATGTGAGGTTTTGTGGTTTTCTTTTTATAAGTTATGTTTTATATATCTGAATAGGCTTATTTATAGATGTTTTATCCTTTTGGGGTTACTGTAAATGGTATTGACTTTCTGACCTTCTACATGGATTTCTTGTTTTTGAAGAGAAATTAGGCTGATTTTTGTATATTGATCTTCCACCTTCCATTTTGCTGAACCTTTTATTAGTTCCAATAGCTTTTTAGAGGAGTCGTTTGGATTTTCTATCTATTGGATCATGTCCCCTACATATAGGAATGTATTTACTTCTTCTTTACCAATTTATTGTTCCAACTCATAGAGACCATGTATAGTGTTTTCTAGGAGTGGCTGGTGGGTTTGAATCACTGGCCATACACTTAACAGCCTAATGCTTATCTTACAGTTCCACATCAGGACTCCAATTTAGATCCCTTTTATTTCCCTTTCTTTCCTTATTGTTCTGGCTAGGATTTCTAATACAATACATAATAAGAGTGGTAATAAAAGGAGTCCTTGTCTAAATCCCATTCTCAAGGGATATGTTTTCATTGAAAATACTGATGATTGTTTGTTTTGTACAGATGCCTTTAATTTTGTTGAGGAATCTCCCTTCTATTCTTATTTTTCTGAAAGTTGTTATTAGGAAAAGGTATAGGATTTTTATTTTATTAAATTATTTTTCTGCCTTGATTGGTATGATCATGCGATTCTTTTCCTTTGGTTTGTTAATTTAATCTACAAGTAATGAAACAAATTATTTCACTAAGACAAACATGACAGAACTGGTGAATCGGGCATATATTTCTTCCTTTTTGAAATTCTTGCTTGCTGCTGTTGTTGTTGTTGTTAATTTCATATAGCCAATTCCTACTCTTAGCAGCCCCACATAGGGTTTCTGAGGAGAGGCTGGTGGGATTGAACTACTGATCTTGTGGTCAGCAGCCCATTGATTACCCTACAGCACCACACAGAGACCCCTAAATTATTTTTGGGGTGACACCTAAATTCTTGCTTGTTGTTGTTGTTGTTAAGTGCCGTCGAGTCGGTTCTGACGCATAGTGACCCTGAACAGGGTTTCCGAGGCTATAAATCTTGCTAGTCGTCTTTAATTATTTTTGTTTGTTTGTTCTTTGAATTTATTAATTTTGTTTTTGATAACACAGTTAAACATAGACCAATTCAGCAATTTCTACATGCAAAATTTAATGACATTGGTTACATTCTTTAAGTTTTGAAACCATTCTCATTTTTTTCCTGATTTTTCCTCCCTTATTAATGTAAACTCACTGTCCTTTAATGTTCTACCTAATATTTCAAATTACTATCATCATTTTTGTCACATATAGATAGTTTTTTAAGAAAAGTTTAATGCTCTGGAAGACCTTTCTTACTAGTTAAGCTAAATTGTTTTTCACTAGAAGTCCTAGGTTGGTGCTGTAGGATAAGCCCTGACTTGTTACCTGCAAGGTCAGCAGTTCAGAATGACCAGCAGCTTGAAAAACCTATACAGGGTTACAGTGAATCAGAACCAACTCCATGACACATAACAGCAGTAACCACATTGTTTATCAGGCAGTAATTCGATGTCAGGTTGGCATCAGTCAAAACAGGTAACATAAATGTAACATAAATGGCCACGTGATGCTAAAATCAAATGTGGATTGCTAATTGCTTGTTTGTTGTTGCTTTTTTGTCAATGATTATTCTCTATCATGAAGATATAATTGAAAGAAATTACTATACTACTTTCAGAAACTGAATAAACAAAAATATACAGAGAGATCTTTATCAGAAAACCAAGATCAGAATATTTTGGTAGAATATAATTTGCAAAACTTTTAAAATCTAAATTATGAACCTGGTGTCACATATAAAACTGAAGAAGTACCCTTTTTGATTCTCTTGATGGCTTGATGGGCTATTATCAAAGACAGCTACATATGCTGTTACCTACTAGGTTAGATACTTACAAAAAAAAAAAAAAAAGCTGGTCACAAGTTCAGCTGTTCATGACTTGGAAGAAATTAGAAAAATAAAAAGACAGAGAAATGGGCTGAGAAAACTGAATCTTCACTGAGCCTGTGTCTATGATGGCACAATGTAACTTTGGTGTATGAATCCAGTTAACTTGATCAATATAGACTTTTTCTTTCGATAAGTAAAACCCTTGGTCCCAAGATCAAATTATCCTACCCAGTTTTCTTTAAAGATTAATGTTCGGTTTTCCATTTCATGTATATTTAGACTCAGGCCATATCTATCCCTAAGCACCTACATATCCTCAGGTGATTGCACATAGATTGTTGTTGTTGTTGTTAAGTGCCGTCGAGTCGGTTCCGACCCATAGCGACCCTGTACAGGGTTTCCGAGGGTGTAAATCCTTACGGGAGTAGAAAGCCTCATCTTTCTCCCGCGGAGCGGCTGGTAGTTTCGAACCGCTGACCTTAAGGTTCGCAGCCCGATTCGTAACCTCTACGCTACCAGAGCTCCTTTGCACATAGATAGAACAGTTATTTTAGGAATTTATTCAGTCACAACCTCAACAGATGAGTGATTCAAATTGCTACATGATCAATTAACTATTATCACTAACCAGCCCTATGTTGCTTGATCCTCTCTTACTCCACATACACCCATCGAACAAAAACAAGTATTTGCTCTCTGACTTGGAAATTATATACTGGATCTATATACACATCTGTGTGTGTGTGTGTGTGTGTTTATGGGTAAGGCTAAAAATATTGCCGCAAAATCATAGAAACCTTTATTAAATAAAGATACCAAAATGTGAAAATGTTTTTAGACATATCCTCCATTTAGATCTATAAACTTATGTACATTATAAAGACAGAAAATTAGAAAGAGAGAGAGAAAGAAGGAGGGAAATTACTGGTTTAAGTCACCAAAGCAGTTACATAATTGTTTTGTTGTTATTGTTTTTATTTACTGTCAAGTCAGTTCTGACTCATAGTGACCGAGTATAGGGTTTTCAAGGAGAGCTTGTGACTTTGAAACACTAAACTTGTGGTTAGAAGTCCTGGACTGACCCTACAGCTCCACACCAGGATTCCATAATTGTTTTTAGTAACATTAAATTAGGTTCATCAGCTCATTTTGATATGATTGTCTACAACTTTTCTGAAATATGCTATATGATGAATTTATTTTTTAATCACCAATTCAGGTTATAGAACAAGCAGCTTGATTTGTTGAATTATTTAGCTCTCTAATTTTTTTTCCAATTGTTGTTGTTGTTAAGTACCATGGAGTTGGTTCCCACTCATAAGGACCCTGCACAGGGTTTCCAAGGGTATACATCTTTATGGGAGCAGAACGCCTCGTCTTTCTCCCGCAGAACCTCTGGTAGTTTGGAACTGCTGACCTTGAGGTTGGCAGCCCGACTCGTAACCATTACACTACTCCAAACCAAATACAAATCCGCAGCAATCAGACTGATTCTGACTCATAACAGACCTATATATGCTTACCAAGTCTGTAAATCTTTAGAGGAGCAGACAGTCTATATTCTTTCTCCTGCAGAGAAGTTAGGTTTGAGATGACAACCTTGCAGTTAGCAGCCCAAGGAATAACTCACAGCAATCATTAACTTTTGTAATGGTAATGTAATATGAGGGAGTTTCAACATGTTTGTGGAAAAATGGAATTGAAATATATAATTTTCCAATGACTTGTTGAAGCTGCCTTGTATAATGTATGCCATCAGAAGAAGTTCAAATACAAGCCTCCATTATTTATTTGTATTATAAACAATAACAACTAGTGGTTTCAACACAAAATTGTTTCCTGATTTGCATTTACCTTCTCACTGTTGTTGTTGTTAAGTGCCGTTGAGTCAGTAGGGTTTCTGAGGAGGGCCTGGTGAGTTTGAACCGTCAACCTTGTGGTTCATACCGACCTCACCGTCCGGTACTTATCCTAAAATGCTACACCAAGACTCCAGTGTATATGTTGTTGTTGTTTTTAAGTGCCATCGAGTCGATTCTGACTCATAGCATCCCTGTATAAGGTTTCTGAGGAGCTGCTGGCGAACTTGAACTGCCAACTTTGCAATTCGAACCCACCTTGCAGTCTTTCCCATTAACCTGCAGCACCACACCAAGACTCCAGACGTACTTTTGAGTCAACTTAAAAAAAAGTGACAAACATTATGTTGTTGTTGTTGTTAAGTGCCGACTTGTCATTTCCAGCCCATAGCGACCCTGAATATGGTTTCTGAGGAGCTGCTGGTGAGCTTGAACTGCCGACCTTGCAGGTCAAATGGCTTTAGTCTGTCTCATTAAACATAGCGCCACATCAGGACTCTGACAAACATAGAAGATATTTAAACTTAATATTGAATTAAGTCACAAGTATGATTTGAAACAGAATACTTATTGAAGTAGAGAAACTCAACTGTCTTACTACAATAAATTAATTAAGTTCCTTAATTGTATGTACCCAATGGGTGAACAAGGGTGGGTACATTTTATATATTAAAATAAAGGAATACATGAACCAGCATAGTTGATGATTATAATTACTGTTGACAAACTAACTTTAGTTTATGATGCTTTTTATCTGTCTCAGCTGCTAAATTGCTTAAAGCAGAAGATCAGAAACTACCTCCCTAGACGTCACACAATTTTCTTTAATAAAATATAAGACATTTTAATTTCATACCACATCTATTATTTTCTACCTGAGAAAGTGTAACAACTTGTAAATGAGACTCAGTAAATAGTTTATTAACAGCCACAGTTCAAAATGTGATACTGTAGGGACAGTTTTGACACATGGTTGCTGCTTGGGTAACACTCAAAACCCTGTAGCACACAGGTCACAGGTAAAACCTTAGCTAAGGGCAGTCAAAAACTTTACCAAGACAAGTTGAGAAGTTGATATCTTTACAGTGACTAAGTCTCAATGCCAAAATATGAAACCTTTAATGCTACATAAGCAGCAGTGAGGGGAAAAAAGTATAAAACAGAAGTTTGGGTCCTGCCTCAGCTATAGTGCACAACTTTAATGACAACACTCTCATTATCTCAGTCTTACTAGACTATTTCAAACATTCATCATCTTACATGGCTAACAGCATAGTTCATTAAAAATTAGTGGAGGAGGGAAGGAGGAAGATTTAAAAGGTCTTGGTGCTTAAGGGTGTAAAAAGCAGGTTGTCCTGAGTTCTCCATCTAGTCCTCTACATTTATTAAGGACAAACCCATTTATCTTTCTACTCAAAAATGAAACAGCTACAGTATTTCTCCCTCGGGCATCAGGAGTCTGTGGGGAACGCTAGATTAGGCCTGGAGAACTGATGCAACCTAGTATGATGCATTACTTCATGGAGCAATAAGTTGGCAACACTCTTTGATTCCAAATATATGTTTTTTTAAATATGATTTGTCACTCATTGAGAGAAAATAAGTACAAAAAGATTGCCATAACTCTGTTATCTGAGCTGTAAGCATTGTGATAAGATGTGCACAAATTTAACTTTAAACACCAGTGACATGGAGGGTACTTGTAAAGAAAATAATAAACCACAGGGTTAGAGAGATATATTTGCTATGTAGACATACATACTTTTAATTCAAATCCTGGTTAGTTTCCCATTTCTTGTAACTTTAGTACTTTCTATCATTTTTCAACTGTAGTATAGCTCTGTCTTGAGTTCCAAGAAGAGAATGTATTGTTCAGCTTGGCCTGTGATTGCTGGAACATACTAATTTGTCTTACTACATTTTTCATTTCAATTGATACGTTGGCTTTTAAACTGACTGTCAGAATTATTCATATACATAATATTAAAAATAAGTGTGTGATAGTTTTATTAATGTACTCTTAAAGAATAATGAAACATTCAGATCTGCTCTAATGAATTCTGATGAAGTGAAATGCTTAAGAATGATGTTCTCCCTACATGCTTATTCTTCACTTAAGAAAATAAAATATCAGCACAAAACCCCAAAATCTCTAACAAGAATCTGGAGATCCTCTGTGATTCAATACTCTTATTCCCATATCTAGAGTCACTATGTAATAAATGGGAATTTCAGATTTGCACTTCTTTTGGAGCTCAGGATGATAAGCATATTTATCTGTTTGCTTTATATCCTTCATCTTCTATAGTTTTCTATTATTCTTGTTGTCAACATGTGTATATTTAGAATACATTTCTGAATGTAGTTAGCTGATGTGGAGAATGCACAGCTTCTGTGTTTTATTATCGCTATGATACTGTAGATATGACACACTACTGTTAGATAGCACACTTAATTTTTTGCTCTTAGATGAATATCAGGAATGATGAGAGATATGAAAAAAATATGTTTTTTTTTATTCTTTAGGGTCATTTTAGAAAAGTGACTATATCCACAAATTTTTTACTTTATCAGTGTGGTGAGCATACTTTTATAAAAGAATATAAAAAGAGCTATCTTGATGGATATACTGATCTATTGATAAATTATATCCTACCATACCTCTTTAAAAAGAAGCCACGTTGGGCACTGTGCCATTGCCTCACATCTTTCATATTTTAATCTTTATATTCTAAACTTAATTTGATATAATCGTGGTACCCTCTGAAACTAAATTCTCCTACTTCCAAACACACTACTATCAAAAACAAGAAGAGAAATCAGAATTTAGAAATGGTCAAGAAAACAGCAGTTTTATTTTTCTCTTGATAAATAGTGTTTTTGATTGCTGGGAGGCAGCTTTACCTCAATAAATGTACTAACTTGGATGAATAAAACTCGTTATTTCCTCAATGCAAGTAAAAATAACAGGGCTGTTGTATTGGATGGGATAATATAATTGCTTGGAATAAAGTAGAAGCTTCCTATCTATCTGAACATTTTTTACAAAGAAATTCATTTTTCAAGCACTTACTTAAATAATTCTGGCATATCTTCACAGCAACCCTATGAGGTATTTACATCATAAATTATTATAGATAGGATAGGAAATAAAGTTTTATATAACAAGTAACCAGTAGAACTTTGGCTACATATCTGGTCAACTGCTCCAAGAGTAGTACATAGTGTTAGATTTTTGAGGAGAAATCTCTCTGGCCTGAAACTGTATGTTTTCATATAGATGTAAAAATACATATATATCTATATATGAACATCAATGAGTATCTATATTGCTGATGTATACATTTTCCTCAACAAAGCATGAAATTTCAAAAAATCAAAATGTTTATGTTCCAACAACTTCAATTCTATATTATTATAAAAGTAAGTTGTTATTATTAAAATATATTCAAGGAATAAATCCAAACCAAAATAAAACAAAATCTCTTAGCAACTTTCTAAGAAAACTCAAAGCAATAGAACAGTAATATAAGAAAGAAACATGAAAAAAAAAAAGAACAAAAAGAGAGAGGGAAGAAATGATGAGAGTAAAAAAGGGAAGAATAATAAAGAAAGGCTGTATACTTGCTTGCTCAGTTAGTATGCTGTGGTGCCAAACATCAAACTCATGTGTATGATTGTAATTCCAGTGTTTAAATAGAAGTGTCTGTTTCTGCATCTTGCAACCTTAATGCTAAATTGGCAGCCTAATACTATTGAGAAAGGGGTCACTATGCACAAGTAATAGCAGATGTGGCAAAGAATAATATATTTATTTACCTTAAAAATAAAATTAGAAGCACTACCTTAAATTTAAAACTAGAAATATCGAATTAGCAATGGATGCAAACATGCATATGTATAGTCCTAGATATTTGATAAGGTAAGTCTAGAGAAAGATTATACTTAGAAATTCATAGTGTATAAATCAAAATGAGGAAGGTTGTTTCCTGCATTGAATTTGGCAACTGTTTCCCAAGATGGAAAGAGTCCTTAGATAACAAGGGAAGAATGAATAAGCCCAGGTTAAATTAATATTATAGTCTAATTAAGAAGATACAAAGACCTAATGTCATAAAGCAAAATACTGTGATAATGGTGTTTTATGTGCTGTGAAGTAGGTCCCGACTCTATGTAGAGCTTCAGAGGCTGTAAATCTTTATGGGAGCAGAAAGCCTCATCCTTCTCCTGTTTCAAACTGCTGGAATTCAAGTTAGCAAAATACTAGTATTTTTATATTAGAAATATTTTGAGAGCTATGATTAATTTTTATTTTCAATGAAATCTTATATACTTTGAGGATTCCTAGTATGGCAATGTAGGATAATCACAAGACGAGCAGTTCAAACCCACCAATTGCTCCTCAGAAACCATTTAGTGGGTCACTGTGAGTCGGAGTCAACCCAACGACATTTAACAACAACAACATACTTTGAACACATGTTTAAAGGTTTACTAAATACTTAAGGAAGATGTTTGCATACTAAGTCTTTGTTTTTGGAAGAAACACTTTTACTATTTCATTATATGCCAATTAGTAAAAAATAGTTCATGCACTTATGGTTTCATAGCAAAATTTAAAGGAAGATATAGCCATATTTCATCTATGAATCTCAAAGTGTTTTATGATTCATGGAATATTCATAAAGCCATATTTATGCAATGGTAGGATATTAATGCTTCCACTCACAATAAAGGAAAAAATTGTCCAGAAATGATGTGCAGCATCCCTAGATCCAATCAAGATTACCAAATTTACTGAAGCGTCCACACTAGACTATCCACAAAGTCAACAATGCTTGATGTGAGTGCAAAGCACATGTCCAAGTATGTTTACTATATTACAATTCAGAAACTGGTTCAAGCTCACCAGTTTCTCCTTGGAAACCCTATATAGGGTCACCATGGGTAGGAATCCACTTGATGGCACTTATCAACAAAAACAATGCAGTTCAAAACATGTTAAAATTCTCCCCTTAATATTTGTTTTGTTTTTGTTTTTTTCATTCATGGTGTCATTCTTCGAAAAAGCTAGTGAGCTTTTCTTCTGGACAAAAAAAAAAAAAAATTATATTCACCAAGATGGCTTGAAAACAGTATCAAATTGCACATTGAGTAATGTGACCATGAGTTTACTTCTGTTTAGTTACTAATCTGTAGTGAACAATTTCACATTTTTCATCATATCAAAGATTCTGCTTCCAGCCATGGCTGACAATTATTTCTCTCCCTACCCCACAGCACCTTCCTATAAAATAAAAGTGTATTTTCAAGTTTTCAATCCTTGACAGGGTTGGAAAACCCAGTAACTAAAATAAACATAGGCTTATTTGTGTTGCTTTACTAATTTGTACTAATTTATTTATTTTTTTCACATAAAAAATCTGTTTCACAGTATGGCTGGCATCTGTCAAAGATGTGGTGAAACTCCTGTGAAATTTTTCACTGCAGGTCAGTAAATAAATACAAGCAATCCGTATTTTACCTTGCTTATTGGATAATCTGCCTCTGCTTGACAAGCCTTTTATCTGTATGTGTGCTACCATTGCTGCCTGGCAAAGGCAGAAATATAATGAGGGGTGTGACAAACTCAATTGCTGCTTCATTTAGAGTGGAAACTCATTATCCCAGGTGATATGCTTATTTACTTGTGAGCTATTGTAAATCTCTAGAATAAAGTTTAAAAACAAAGGGAGGAGCTTACATCAATGTTATTTACCCCTTTTAAGCCCACTGTCTATGCAGTGAATTCAGAAGAGATTGCAGTGCCCTCTGTTTTTGACAAGAAGAGTTACTTCTTTCTTTTCTTTGTATCTTCCTGATTCTCTTTAAGTTAATAGGTTCCAGGTCAGGATTGGGGGAAATGTCAGTGTCTAAGATATTGATTGCCCTCTGGTGGATGGTTTAAATCTTTCATATGTGATGAGCCTAAATAATAATCTTAGAAAATTCAAAACATTGCCTCCATATTTTCAAGGGGCAAACTTGACACGAACTTTTGCTCTTGCGTTTTTCGAGCTCATCTTAAATCAATCCTGTGTCATATTTTATTTTTCCAGATTTCAGAAAAAAACAGTAAATTTGTTGTGAAGATGAGAAGAAATCTAATACTCAGTCTCTAGCTATATAGAACTTGAATTTAACACAGGTGTGATATGTATACCAGAATAAAAATCAGCAAAACTAACTGTATTTAATACATGTTTAGATGAGAAAGGCCAAATGATTTCAATAGCAAATGATCATTTCATATCCCTTCCATTAGATAACCCTGACAGATATTTACAGACTTTTACCCACGACAGGAGAGCATTAAGGGGACATGAATAAAGGAAGTCATTGAACTAGGATATAGATATATAGATATAAATATATATAGAGAAGTTTTTATTGTGAATTGAGTGATAATTTACATGGGAGAACATTGATTTTACACTGATCATCTCATTGCAATGATTACCATCTCCTCCAAGCATTCAACAGTATTTGCTTCAATTACCTCTGGTTTTTTTGTTGTTGTTGTTATTGTTTTGGGGGACATGTACACAAAAACACTTAGAAATATATAATAATTTAAACAACCAAAGGGTACATTCTGCTAGCCTTTCTCTTGGTCACTAGCACACAACCTTTCTCTTTCCATGAGCCTAAAGTTTGCGGGTACTCTATCCATGTCCTCATCTCCGCTCCCAACTCTGGCGTCGCTGCTTCTGTGGATAGGGTCCCACATTCTGCTCATGACCTTCTCCTTTGGTGGTCTTAGGGCCCTCTGTTTCTGTACTATAAGATTAAATATTCTCCGCTTTTTGTTACCAAGCTTCTAATTTTACAGTTGTGACAGTCATGAGAACAATTGTTCGCTATGAAATCATAAGAGTCTTATCCTCCATCTCCTTTTACCAGAACTGTCTAGACAAGATGAAAACTATTCAGTGGTGATGATATCCTCCACCACACACTCTGAAAGTAAACTCCCTCTTTAAAGCTGGTGAGGCAGTCACTTTGTTCCTTTATACCCCACTACCCCCCCCCCTATTTTTGACAGCTAATGTCTAAGTTACCAGTCCCTATCAACCCTATATATAGAAGGTATGGTAGTGATACTTGGTATGAAGACTCCTTCCCTTTCAGTTGGTATTTTGAGCTACTACATCCATAAGTATAGGTCAAACTCATCAATATGTAGCAATTTACACTTGTTGCCTTTATCTTTTTTTTTTTTTTTTAATCTTCCTCTAGTTGAGATCTGATCATCAAACAATCGAGACTAGGTTGAATGAGTAATATCTACAAGTTTGGGTACTCTTGTGCATCTCCCCTCAGTTCATATCACCTGGATTCTTCACTCTCGGCTCTAGGCCTCCATGGCTATGTATGTATTTGACCATGGACTTAGGAGTCCGCAAGTCTCACCACATGTCAGATCAACCAGTCCTTCATCTCCAGGTCAACAGGAGTCTATGGAATGTAGTCAAACTCAGCCAATATCTTCAATGTTGGATTCCTCCATCTTCCACTCACCAGCATACCAACATGGTCACCAGCAGTCTTACATGCCTGCTCATGTGTTCCCTTTGAGTTACAGTCTTGAAGAGGGGTTTGTCCTGAAGGAACTTGATTACTTGTCTTAATGGCTCCCCAGTGAACAATTTGCTTGTTCTTATAGTAGCCAATCTGACTGACATTTTTGTTTTGGATTTTTCATATGAATCTTTCTTTCGAGAAGTTTCTTCTGTTTCTCAAACGGTTCCAGGCTGGTCTGCTTGTCCTTTCAAGTGGAAATGTCCCACTTCAGAATGTTCTGGATGCGGCTCAGGATTCCACCTAAGGTCCTATACACTGCAAAGGCTCCACAAGAAGCCTACTTCACCAGGAAAGTTCTAGAATCCCTTTTGGATATTCCAGTTCATTATAGGGTGAAAAAAGGCTTACAAGCTTTCTGTGATCATGCTTTCCGATATTTGTTTCTATCCCACTCAAGTGTCTATTTACAAAAGGAGGAAGGGAAACCAATATGCATAATACAGTCAGGCATCTTAACATTATATTCCTTCTTTTACCCATTCAGACTATGCCTTGATCCCTGTATCACAGAGCCCTGTTGTTTCAAGTGTGAACATGCATCATTATTTACCTCTGTTCCATTTAGTTCATGGAAACCTGAATCAGTGTTCCCCTATCTACCTTGTTCATCCATCCACCTCACCCTTCTTTTTTATTGTCATCCCTAATATCCAAATTATGATGTGTCTATGTCTATCCTTTGCCTTGTTCTGTATCATCCCCTCCCTCTCCCCTGCCCGTGTAATCAACACTTTTTTTTTTTTTTCACTTTAATATAGGTATCTTTTCCTTAGCTTTTACAATAATGGAATTAGGCAATATTTGCCCTTTTGTGACTGACTAATTTCACTCAGTCTAGCTCTGGTAGCGTAGTGGTTATGAATCGGGCTGCGAACCTTAAGGTCAGCGGTTCGAAACTACCAGCCGCTCCGCGGGAGAAAGATGAGGCTTTCTACTCCCGTAAGGATTTACACCCTCGGAAACCCTGTACAGGGTCGCTATGGGTCGGAACCGACTCAACGGCACTTAACAACAACAACAACAATGTCCTCAAGGTTCATCCATGTTATGCGGTGGCTTTCAGCGTCTTTGTTTTTCTTCAAGGTAGCATACACTTCCACTGTGTGCATGTACCAAAGTGTGTTTATCCATTCTTCCACTGATGGGCACTTAAACTGTCTCCACCGTTTTGCTATTTTGAAAGGTGCTACTATGAACATTGGTCTACATGTATCTACTTGTGTTTTGGTATGTACTTCTTGTGGATATATACAAAGTGAAATAATTGCCAGATCATACAGTAATTCTATTTCCAACCTTCTGAGAAAGCACCATAGTGTTTTTAAGAGTGGTTGGTACCTTATGATCCAGCAATCCCTCTACTCGGTATTTACCCACAAGAAAAAGATATATGCACACCAATGTTTATAGCAACAGAAGATGTATGCACATCAATGTTTATAGCAGCACTATTTAC
>NW_006408644.1:3156515-3162084 GCF_000296735.1 Chrysochloris asiatica | reverse complement strand
TTTTTGTTGTTGATTATTGGGATGTTGGGGGTGGGTGAGGGGAGGGAGGGGAAGGCGGAGCACAGGGCAAGGATTAGACACAGGATAGTTTGGGTGCAAGGGAGGGGGCAATATACAAGTAGGGAGAAGGTAATGGAGGAACAAAGCAGATGGAAGAACAATTAGACAGGTCTCAATGGGCTAAGTGAGACAGAGGTAAATAATGATATATGCACAACCTGAGAACAACAGAGTTCTGGGATACGGAGATTGAGCAGAATGTGGAAAAGGGGGGAATAATATTAAGATGCTTGGCTGTCTTTTGAATCTTGGTTTTTCCTTGCATTATATTATAAAATAGACACTGGAAGGGGAGAGAAAGGAATAGCGAAAATAATCACCTATAACTGATTGGAATACCTAAAATGGGGCTACAACATGCCCAGTGAAGGAGGCTTCCTGCGGAGCCTCTGCAATACATGGGACTATAGGTGGAAGCCTGAACCACATCCAGATCTCCAGAGATGGGAAATTCCCACTTGAAAGGACAAACAGACCAACCTGGAGTGGCTAGAAGAACAGAGGATACTTCTTGAAAGAAAGACCTACAGGAAAAATAAAACAACATAGGCAGACCGACTGTTACTCTCGAACAAGCAACATGCTTGCCCAGAAAACATCAGGGCAAGTGGTTGGGTCCCCTCAGAGAAAACCCCCTTCCAAGACTAAGACTCAGTGGGAATACACGCTGTGAAGCGGTGAGATAAGCCCTACAATGTTCAGTAGACTTCGGTGAACCCGGGTGAAGACCTGGTTGGCCAGCAGTGTGGCAAGACCTGGGGACCCTTGGGCCCAGAGTCAGTGACATAGCCACAGAGGACTGGACTGGAGAGTGAAGTGTCCAGCTGATAAGAAGAGAGGGCATATGCATAAGAACACCTACACTTGCAGATAATACCTACTTGTGCTGGCTTCTATGACTGGATGATCGGAGCTCAACCAGAAGTAAAAAGAAGAAGAAAAAAAAATATTCTCATACAATTTGATTAACATGACCTATACCTATGGAAGCAGTAGCTCAAAAGAGGGAACAAGTCCTTACAGCAAGAGTCATTCCCACCCCCTCCACACACAGAGTAGACAGGGATGGGCAACTTGGACATTGGCTACCCAAAATGAGGGATGGGGGGCTACAAAGGCAAGAAGTGACTGGCTTACAAGCTTTCAAGAGGGAACCTAGACCCAGAGGGCCTGGAGGATGGTAGAATCTCCTGTGAGTAGTATTCAATCTGACTAGGCAGGGCTGATGCAATGAAATGCAGACGGGTCTCTTCTGATACAATATTGAATAATTGTTATCAGGACTGACTGTGAGGGTTGGAAATGTAAAGGTGGACATTTTATAGCAAGAAGGGGAGTGATTGACTTTTCAGTCTAGGAGCAGAGGTCCCTAGGACAGTCAAGGGAGAAGAGCAGAGAGCGGGACCCTACCCAGAGAAGCAGTGATGCCTGAAATGGAGCCAGAGATGATGATGTGGAGCTATGGAGCATCTGGAGACTCTAGACCCAGAGAGGGAGAGCGACTGTGTTCTGAAGACCTGGGGGGCACGGGGGAAGGATTGCATGGAAGGTATTGTAACCATGGAAATGAGACGATATATGATAGAATGAATGTAAAACTAATGTTCTCCTATGTATATTATCACATAGTTCACAATAAATCATTTAAGAAAAAAAAAGAGTGGTTGGATCATTTTGCATCCCCACCAGCAAAGCAGGAAAGTCCTAGTCTCTCCACATTCTCACCAGCATTTATTGTCTTCTGCTTTTTTGAACTTCACTGTTAGTGCTAGCGTGAGATGTTATCTCATTTTTGTTTTCATTTACATCTCTTTAATGGAAAGTCTTCATAAACATTTTTTCAAATGTTTGTTGGCTGCCCGGATCTCTTCCTTGGTGAAGTGTCTGTTCATGTCCTGTGCCCACTTTTTAATTGGGTTATTTGTCTTTTTCTTGAAAATGTGTTATAGTTTCTCATCAGTGCAAGTTTTTGTTGTTGTTGTTTTTCACATTCTATGAGTTTCCTTTTTACTCTTCTGGTGAAATATTTTGATGCACACAAGTTTCTAATTTTTAATATATTCCAATGATCTATTTTGTCTTCTTTGTGCAATTTTCACTACATTTGTAGTCTGTGCATACTTTTAGTTGTTGTTGTTGTTATTAAGTGCCATCAAGTCAGTTCTGACCCATAGAGACCCTGTATAAGGTTTCTGAGGAGTAGCTGGTGAGCTTGAACCACTTCCTGGTGTGGTGCTGTGGGTTAATGTGCCAGACTGTAAAGCCTTGTATTAGAGCCCTTAAATTTGTTCCTATTTTTTAATTGATGACCTTTATAATATGGGATTCACATTTAGGTCTTTAATTTATTCTGAGTTGGGTTTTGTATGTGGCATGAGGTAAAGGTCTTGTTTCAGTCATTTGCATATTAATTTCCAGTTCTGCCACCACCATGTGTTGATGGGACTATCTCCTCCCCATTCAATGTACTTTGACCCTTTGTCAAAGATCAATAGGCAGGACTTGTGGTTTGAGGACAGAAGAAGTAGAGACACACAGGAGAGGCTCCTCGGTGAAAAAAAAAAAAAAAGAGAAGGCGTTTGCCAGAACATCTCCATTGATTTTAATCTAATATAAAGAGGGAAGCATCAGTTTTCTGTGCCCACTGGTGGAGAAATCAGACTGCGGTGGGAATACA
Organism: Chrysochloris asiatica; assembly: GCF_000296735.1. Lineage (NCBI taxonomy): Eukaryota > Metazoa > Chordata > Mammalia > Afrosoricida > Chrysochloridae > Chrysochloris > Chrysochloris asiatica. The sequence continues at coordinate 3,159,347 of NW_006408644.1, read as the reverse complement.
TGGTGACTTTTGAATCAATCATGATGCTGCCTCTGGGCCCCTCAGGCTGGGCTGAGATCAGAGAGTGGGGCCATAGCCAGGCTGATACAATGCTAAAGGAGCAGCATCTGAAAAAAAGAGGTGTGATGGCTTTTTTCATTTTTCTTTCCTCTTCTCTGGTATCACAACCTTTCTGCCCAGGCTGGAAACCTTCAGACAAGTGGGAGCACACCCCCAAAAGGGTCCAATGTTACACCAACAGGGTCCAATATTCCTATGGCACAAAGAGGAAATCCATGAAACCCTCAATGATCACACAAGCTAATCATTTGGCTGCTTCTTACGACATCTGTCTCTGGGACTTAGCCCTAAAGTTGACTTGTTTGGAAACCTTTATTCTTGCCTTACCTAACAAGAGACAGCAGGTCTGGCCATAAAGCCAAATGGTTATTTGCACCTTGTAAAACCCAAATATAAAAGGCAAGAGCCAACACAAACTACTATATACATGGAATAAGCTATTTTGAGAATTACACGGTGCATACGCAGATGCCTAATTGACCTTCAGAGATAAAAGCAGTGGACAATTTTTATTCTATTCATTTCTCAATATGTATTTGCATAATTCCACGGTGGTGACTGGGGGGGTGCTGAGCGAATGGACACCCCCACCCACTGCTGGAAGATTCTTCAGTGCATGCACAGTGACTTGCATATCAAAGGATATGGGATAGTCAGATACGGTTTTATATTTGTTTTTATGTGGTGGTTTTTGTTTCTGTTTTTATATTTTTAATGCTTTTGTTCCTTTTGGTCTCACTATTCCTGGAGATAGAAACTTCTCTCCTGTCATTACTCAAGAACAGACAGCAATCATGGCAATATAGCTAAGCTACAAGCATATCCCATGAAATCATATTATCTGAATAGGAGCCAATATCAGCTGCTAAGTGTTACATAGATAGTCACCCCTTGCTAAGTAAACTTGCAGCTGAGTACTAAGAGATGTGAAAAGGAAAGCCTATATCCAGATCACACCCACCTGGAGAGACCCAGTAAGATTAACAACACAGCAACACATATTCATTTAATCATTGAAAATGCATCTACCATTTGAAAATATCCAAGAAAAAACAACAAAATATCTCAGCACCTGTCCAAAAACAGAAAAGAAGAAATGAGACAAATGAGCTGGAGGCAGACATATACTTCTGATTAGAAGAACAGGCTTTGGATCTGCCTGAGAAGGAATTCAGAAATGATATGGAGACAAATCCAAACGCTCCACAGAGGGGTGGAAGAAAATAAGGAAGATGTCAGGAAAATGCTACAGGAGCAATCAAACAAAATAGATATAGAATTGAAAACAATTCAAAACCTGCAAAAAGAGATCCAGATGATAAATAATAAAATAGCATAAATGGAAACTACACTGAAAGGTCAAAGGAGTAAAAATAAAGAAAGGAGTAAAAATTTTAAAATAAAGAATAAATATGGAAGCCAGAAACAGTGATCTGGAAGACAAATCTCCCAATACTGCTAAAATAGAAGAGGAAACAGAAAAAAATAATTTAAAAGTATGAAGAAAGTCTAAGACTCATATTGGATAAGAATAACTTAAAAATTATTGGCATTCCAGAACAGGAAAAAACACAGAAGTCCACAGAGGAAATAGTTGATGTTCTTCTGGAAGAAAATTTCCCTAACATCATGGAACTTCAAGAAGCTGAAGGAACTGCAGGAAAGATAGACACCAAAAGAAAATCACCAAGATATATCATAATCAAGCTCTTCAAAATCATAGACAAAGAGAGTACTAAAAGCAGCGAGGGAAAAGAGAAGTGTTACCTACAAAGGCAAGCAAATCAGATTAGGCTCTGAATTCTCAGCAGAAACCATACAGGCAAGAAGGCAATGGGGAGAGACACATATAAAACCCTAACAAAATGAAACTGCCAACCAAGAATCATCTATCCAGCAAAGCTGTCAATCAAATACCATGATGCAATCAAAACATTCCAGGATAAACAGAAGAGAAGAGACTTTGTCAAACCAACCAAGCACTTCAAATCATCCTTAAGGAAATTCTTTGGAATTAAAATTAACAAGAACAGAAAACAACCTCAGATTGACAGATGTGACAAGACCACCCAGAACTCAGTCGACAGATAGCAGAGTCCAGAAATGCACAAAATTACAACAAATAATTCAGAGGATCTGGCAGGTCAAACAAAGATCAAATTAATAACAATATCAAAAAAGTGAAAAACATAGGTAACCTCAAAGAAAGTTAATACTTCACAACCTACCATGAAAATGAAGACCCAAGTAGAACAAGAAAACATTAAAACTAAGAAGCAATTGACGAGAAATGCTACAAAAAATATGAAATCAGAACAAGAAGGCATGTAGAACAATGGAGCGAACAGCACAACAAAACAATTATCATAATGAAAGCAATGAATTCATACATATCAATAATTACACTGAATGTCAATGGATTAAATGCACCAGTGAAGAAACAGAGAATAGCAGAATGGATAAGAAAATAAGACCCTTCAATATACTGTCTGCAAGAGACACACCTTAAACACAAGACAAAAACAGACTAAAAGTTAAAGGATGGACAAAAAATATATACCAACTTAATTACAATAAAAAAATGAGCAAGAGTGGCAATACTAATCTCCCATCAGGGGAGAAGAGCTAATTGTGGGACCCTATCCAAAGAAGAAGGAGCTCTGGTAGCGTAGTGGTTATGAATCAGGTTGCAAACCTTAAGGTCAGCGGTTCGAAACTACCAGCTGCTCCGTGGGAGAAAGATGAGGCTTTCTACTCCCGTAAAGATTTACA
>NW_006408644.1:3146731-3153151 GCF_000296735.1 Chrysochloris asiatica | reverse complement strand
TTCCATTTCATTTTTGACAACTTCCAATTTTCCCAGATTCATACTTCATACATTCCATATTCCAATTTTCAATGGATGTTTACAGCTGTTTCTCTTCATTTTGAGTTGTGGCCCATCAGCAAATGAAGGTTATGTGGGCTTTTCTCCCCCGAGCTTAACTCTATTCACATTATCATAGTCAACTCTACTTTGAGGAGGCATTTTTTTTCCCCAGGCGCATTCTGAGTGCCTTCCCACCTTCCGGTCCTGTATCTGACAGTGTTTCTCTGCTATTCATAGAGTTTTCAGTGTCTAGCGATTAGGAAGCAGTTCGTCACTTTTCTTCCTAGTCTGTCTTTGTCTGGAAGCTCATCTGAAACCTGTCCACCATGGGTGACCCGTCTGGTTATTTAAAATACCAGTGGCAGAGCCCTCAGAATCACAGTAACTCAATCCACCACAGCAATACAGACAGGCAAGTGGTAGCAAGTTGGCTTTATGTAGATACTGTCACTTTAAATTTCGATGTTAATCTTGATATAATCAAGATACAATCAAGAAGTTCTCTCCTGATACTACCAACCCTGATACAATCAAGATATTTTCTCCCAAGTTGGCGGCTCAGGGAACAGCTGAGTGTCTTGATCAAGAAAACAATGGATTTCTGGATTCCCTTCAAATTCCCCAGCTGTAAACCCTCTGATCCTCCAAACATACCTTCATATTTGTTTCAGAGTTCCAACACCATCTTGTGAGCCCTCGTGGCTCGGTGGCCCGTGTTGTCGTTGTCGGAGCTCCTCACTACCTTGGAATCTGCATTGTGATTGTCTTATATGTGTACAATGCTTTGGACAGTATTGACATTTTCACAATGTTAAGTATTCCTATCCAGGAGATATTATATTCTTCCATTTTTGTAAGTCTCTTTTGGTTACTTATAGTTCTGTTTTGTAGTTTTCTTTGTATAAGTCCTTTCTTTGCTTATATTTATTCATAAATATTTCATCCTTTGGGTGGCTGTTATAAATGGTATTGCATCCCTAATTTCTTTTCGGCGCTGCCATTATTAGTTTAGAGGAATCCAACTGATTTTTATATTTGATCTTGTGTCCTGCCACTTTTTATCTTCCTATGCATTCCAGTCATTTTGTTGTTGTTTTTTTTTTTTTTTTTTTGTATTGCCAAGTCTTTGGTGGTTTCTATGTATAGGGTCATATCCTCTGCAAACAGAGATTTGCTTCCTCTTTACCAGTTTGGATACCAGTTTACCAGTTTAATTTCACTATTTTTCCTTATAGCTGTGGCTAAGACATCCAACACAATATTGTATAAAGAATGGTGATAAAGGTTATCCTTGTCTGGTTCCAGTCCAGAAAGGGAAAGCTTTCAGTTTGTCTCCATTGAGAGTGATGTTGGCTATTGGTTTCACATATATGCTCTGAATTATATTGAGGAATTTCCCTTCACTTCCTACTTTATTGAGTGTTTTTATCAGAAATGGATGTTAAATTTTGTCAATTTTTTTTTTTTTAACATCAATCAATATGATCATGTGGTTCTTTTCCTTTGTCTTATTTATTTGGCGGATTGCATCTATTTTTTTTCTGATGTTAAACTACCCTTGCATCCCTGATATGAATCTCACTTTTTCATGATGTATTATTTTTCTGATTTCTTGTTGAATTCTGTTGGCTAAGATTTTGTTGAGAATTTTTGCATCTATGTTCATGAGGGATATTGGTCTATAATTTTCCTTGTTAGTGATGCCCTTCCCTGGTTTTGGTATTGGGGTAATGTTTACTTTATAAATTGTATTAGAAGGTTGTCCATGTTCATATATAATCTGGAATAATTTGAGTAGAATTAGTGACAGCTCTTCCCTGAGGTTTTGGTAAATCTCACCAGTGAAGCCATCTGGACCTGAACTTTTTATGATTGTGAGTTTTTTGATGACCTGACCAATTTCGTCCTTTATTATATGTATGCTGAAGTTTTCTACTTCACTCTGTGTCAGTTTTGGAATACCGTGTTTTTCTAAAAATGTATCCATCACCTCTAGATTATCAAATTTGTTCAAGTGCAACTCTTCATAATAGTGTTATTATCTTTTTGATTTCTATTGGTTCTGTTTTGGAATCACTTATTTGGTTTCTTATGCATGTTATTTGTTTCTTTTCCCTCATTTTTTTTTTGTTAGGGTTTTCCAGTGGTTTGCCAATTGTATTATTCCTTTTGAAGAACCAGCTTCATGTCCTGTTGATTCTTTCTGTAGTTTTTCTGTTATCTATCTCATTTATTTCTGCTCTAATTTTTATTATTTATTTTCTTCTGTTGACTGAATGTTTTCTTTTTTGGTCTGTTTCTGGTTGTTTGAGATGTTTGCATTTATTGTAATGAATTGTCCTCTCACCACTGCTTTTGCAATATCCCAGCATTTTTGCTATATTATACTTTTGTTTTCATTTGTTTCTAGGAACGTTGTGAATTCACATTTTATTTCTTCTACTACCCAGTAGCTTTTAGCTGAGTGTTATTCAGTTTCCTTGTATTTGACTTGCCTTCCTTCATCTTCATAGTGTTGATTTCTAATTTTACAGCATTGCCATCTGAGAAGATGCTTTGTAGTATTTTGATGTTTGTACATTCATGGAGGCTTGATTTATGGCCTAACACTTGGTCAATTCTGGAGAATGTTCTATGTGCACTGGAAAAAAAAAATCTGTATTGCACTATTGTTGGTTTGAATGCTCTGTACACACCTATAAGATCAAGTTGATGGATTGTGTTGTTTAGTTCCTCTGTGCCTTTGTCATGTTTTTTTTTTTTCTATCCTTTTTTGAAATTGGTGTATTAATATCTCCCACTATTACTGTAGACTTGAGTATTTCTTCAAATCAATTAGAGTTTGGTTTATAAAGTTTGGAGCTCTTTCAGTGTGCCGCAGATAGTTATTATGGTTATGTCATCTTATTTAATTGACCCTTTAATCATGAGATAATGTCCTTCTTTATGTATTATTCAGGTTTTTGCCTTTAAGTTTATTTTATCAGAGATTAGTATTACCACCTCTTCTTGGTTTTGATTGCAATTAGCTTGGTACAAATATATTTCTATCTTTTAGTTTTTAGTCTGTTTTTGTCTTTGTTCATAAGTTGTGTCTCTTGCAGGCAGCATATTGAAAGACCTTGTTTGCTTACCTATTCTGCCACTCTCTCTCTCTTCACTGGTGCATTTAATCCATTGACATCCAGTAAAATTATCTATAGGTATGAATTAATTGCTGTCATTATGTTTGTTAGTCTGCTTCTTTTGTGATGCTACTGAATTATTTGTTCTGCATGCCTTCCTGTGCTAAGGTCATGTTTTTTTGTGTGTTCTTTCTTGTCAGTTTCTTCATGGTTTTAATGTTTCTTCTTGGATGTTCATTTTCTTGATATGTTGTGAAGTATTAATTTCCTTTGAGCTTAACCTATATTTTACTAACTTTTTACAACCTTTAAAACATTCTGTTTTACCCTGCAATCTACCCGAATTCCTTATTACCTGGATCTCTGTTCCTATGTTTTTAATCTTCTTTCATATTTTAATTATTTTGATCATAGACTCATCTCCTAGATCCTCTGAATTCATTCTTATAATTGTGTTCTGTTCTAGACTCTTCTGCGTATTCAGTTACGGGTGTTGCCACCACATATGTCAATCTCTGTTTTTTGTCTGTTCTTGTTGATTCCCAGTACAAAGAATTGCCTTTAGGATGTTTTGAAGTACTGCATTGTGTTTGACAAAATCCCTTAGCTTCTATTTTTCTGGGAATATTTTTATTACACAGTCATACTTGATTGACAAGTTTGCTGGGTAGACAATTCTTGGTCATCAGTTTTCACTTTTTTCTTTTTCTATCAGAGGTTTATATATGTCTCCCCATTGTCTTCTTGCCTGCATGATTACTGTGGAGAGATCAGGGATTAATTGGATTTGCTGCTTTTGTAACACTTCTCTTTTCCCTAGCTGTTTTCAGGATTCCTTGTTTGTCTTTGATTTTGGAAAGCTTGATTATGGTATGTCTTGGTGATTTTCTTTTAAGGTCTATCTTTCTTTGGGTTAATTGAGCTTCTTGGATGCTTATATTTTTTGTTTTTCAGGATATTAGGGAAATTTTCTTTAAACCACTCTTAAACAATATCCTCTGTGAGCTGCCATGATTCTTCCTGTACAAAAATGCCAATAAGTCTTCAGATATCCCTTTTCATGTTGTCCCACATGAATCTTAGACTTTTTTCACATTGTTTTATCCTTTTTAATGCTTGCCCTTATATCTTACAAGTATTGAGTGATTTGTCTTACAGTGTACTGGTTTTGGCATCTTTGTCTTCAGTTCTTCTCCTTTGCCCTTTCAGTGTATTGTCCACTTCTAATGTTTCATTATTAATCATTTGGACTTCTTTTTGCAAGTTTTGAATTGTTTCCAATGCTGTGTCTATCTTATTTGATTGTTCCTGTGCACTTTGTTAATTCTTCCTAATTTTTCTCAATCCCTCTCTGGATAATTTGGATATGTTCAATATCATTCTCCTAAATTTCTTCTCAGGCAGTTTCAAAGTCTACCCTCCTTCCAATGTGAAGTCTAGGTCTTCCTCCAGCTCATTTGTCTCAGTACTCTATCTTGTTTCTGGACAAGTGCTGATATGATAAATTGTTTCTTGGGCATCTCAATTATTATCATTTTTTAAAAATTTTGCTTCCTGATTGCCTCCAGGTAGATGTGTTTAGGAGATGGACTTTCCGTTTCACTTTTTTAATTACTCAACTCAGAGTAACTGTAGTAAGTGTTGGCTGTCTATCTGGTGTATAGCAACTGGATTGGATCTTCACTTGATGGTAGGAAATTGTAGGGCGTGATTTTAGCTTGACTATATGACTACAATTGCTGTCTCTTCTTGAGGAACATAGGGATAGAAAACGCCCTCTCAAAATAAAAGTTGAACCTGAAAACAAAACAGCAAAACACACACACAAATCCAAATTGGATACTATAATCTGTCATCACAGAAAAGAAAAGAAAAGAAAAAAAAAAATCATCTGTAGCAAAATATGAGTCTGACTTTAATGTTCCTGTCTTGGATTCTTGCCTGCAAGATAGCATGAAAAATTTCAAGATGTTACTATTACTCCTTATGATGTAACTCAGGATTTAATTTTTGGCCTATTGTCCTTTTAGGTCTGTCTCTCTCCCACTCCACAATCCCGGTTAAGAACCTTTTTCATAGTGATAAACAAATCAGGCCTGGATGTAGCGCTTTTAAGCAGTGCTCCTTCTTAGTGTTTTTTATTGAGCAGATCCATGAACATGTGTTGTAGAACCCTTTGGGGGCAGGGGGTGTCCACTCATTCAGGAACCTCTTCTAGCCATCAGAGTAGAGGTGTGCAGACAGCGAGACACCAAAGAACAATAAGAAAAAAAGAGAAAAGAATATCCACACCTTTATCACTGAGGATTGGTCAGACATCTGCTGTGGGAGCACCCCTCTGATCTTCCTCCCACTCCATCATGCCCAACATGGCTGCAGCAGGAGCCTGCTAGCTGGCTCAGATCACTGAACACTACATTTCTAGCTTCTGCTACAAATTCCACTGGCTGTAATCCTTCACATTTTCTCAGTTTTCCTTTATGTGTAGTTCAGAGTTCTGAGACCGTCCCCTGAATCTGCTTTGCCCAGTATTCTGCGTTATTGCCAGTGGACGTCTGTACTGCACTCTTCCTGATCTGCCATTAAACCTCACCTCCTCTGAATTAGGGTGTTTTATAGATCTGTACACCAAAGATATCTTTTAGCACTTAAGAATTCTTTTAATGGAAGAAATATTATTGAATTTCACCTCTTGGTGTAGTCTTGATTCTTCAAGTACAGGGCACATTAGATGCTTCTGTTGTGGCACTGTGGCTTAATACGCTGGATGTCAAAGTCAGTTTGAACTGCAATGTTGGTGGTTCAAGTTTACCATTCACTGCTCTTACATAGTAAATACTCTTTCTATGAGTTGAAACTGACACGACAGCATTTAATAACAGCAACAACAATATGGAAAAGGAATCCTGGTATGGAGATGTGTTATAACATATTGGACTGCAAGGTGGGATTGAACCACAAAGTTCATATTCACCAGCAATTCCTTGGAAATCCTATACAGGGTCTCTGGGAGTCTAAACCAACTCAGCAACACTCAACAGCAACAAAAAAGATATGAAAAAAGTGATCACAGTGACTTTTAAGAAAATCACTGCACTGCTAATCACAAGGTCAGCAATTTGAGCCTACCAACTACTGTACAGGAAAAAGAAAAGTCTTTCTGCTCCGAAAAATATTTTATAGCCTCAGAAACCTTATGTAATTCACTATGAATCAGAATAGACTCAATGGAACTTAGCAACAGCAATATATA
>NW_006408644.1:3145539-3146631 GCF_000296735.1 Chrysochloris asiatica | reverse complement strand
CCAGCTGCTCCGTGGGAGAAAGATGAGGCTTTCTACTCCCGTAAAGATTTACACCCTCAGAAACCCTGTACAGGGTCGCTATGGGTCAGAACTGACTCGATGGCACTTAACAACAACAACAACTATCCAAAGAAGCAGTGACACCAGAGTTGGAGGCAGAGAGGATGATGTGAAGAGATGGAGTGGCTGGGGACTCTGGACTCAGAGAGTGAGAGGGCTGTGTGTTGACAGACAGGGTGCAGGCTTGCAGGGTGTACCTTTTAGTTGTTTGAATGGCTATATATTCTGAGTGCTTCTGTGTACTTCTGAATGGGGGGGAGGTTGTGGGGTACAGAGAATGGAGAGAAGCAAATGCTGTTGGGTGATGATGCCTGGAGGGGAGTGTGATCATTGCTATGAAAAAAAAATACAATAGGATGAATGTAAAGCTGATGTTCTCCCAGATAAACCTATCACTCAATTCAAATACACACACACACAAAAAAAAAAAAAAAAAAAAAAAGGAAAGGAAAAAATGAAAAGATCAGCTGGCTATATGTGGATGGTTCTGGATTTTCCATTTTATTCCACTGATCTACTTATCTTTCACTGTACCAATACCAGGCAGTTTTGAGCACTGTAGCCATGTAGAAAATCTTTAAATCAGGATGTGAACAGCTTCCATCATTGTTCTTCTTTTGAATGGGTGCTTTATGCAGGGTCTCTTTCCTTTCCATATGAAGTTTGCAATTATTATTACTTTTTTTAAAAAAGAATTTCATTGTTGTTGTTGTTGTTGTTGTCAGGTGCCATCGAGTCAGAATCGACTCATACCGACCCCATGCACAGCAGAACGAAACAATGTCCGATCCTGGGCCAATCTTATTACCGCTGGCACACTCGATGCCATCAATGATGCCACCTGGCCGATCCATCTCGTTGGGGGTCTTCCTCTTTTTCTCTGACCCTTCATCTTACCCAGCATGACATCCTTTTCCAGCGACTGTTCCCTCTCGACAATATGTCCAAAGTATGAGAGACAAAGCTTAGTCATCCTGGCCTCCAAGGAGCACTGTGGCTGCACTTCTTCCAAAACAGATCTATTGGTTCTTT
>NW_006408644.1:3131363-3140751 GCF_000296735.1 Chrysochloris asiatica | reverse complement strand
ATATATAGTGATAGTTTCATTAATATGTTTATCACTCTTTAAGTAAAAACTGCAGAGGGTCAGGTTGGAAGGAGGGCAGGCCTTGCAAATGCCTGAGAAGGAATTCAGAAAAATGTTTATACAATGTTTCAAAACACTTTATAATGGTGTTGAGAAAATTAAGAAAAAAGTCAGGAAAGCACAACAGGATAGATCACATAAGATAGATACAGCAATGGAAGCAATCCAAACCTACAGAAAGAGGTCCAAATGATCAATAATAGAATATCAGAAAAAGGTAATACTCTGAAAAGGCAATAAGTTGAACTGAAGAGATGGAAGGCAGAACTAGTGAGCTAGAAGACAAATCTCACAATACCACAAAGATAGAAGAGTAAGCATAAAAAAGGATTAAAAAAGAAAAAACAGAAGGTATAAGATTCATGTTGAACAATACGAAGAGGAATAACTTAAGAATTATTGGACTTTAGGAACAAACAGGAAGAATCAAACAAGTCCACAGGGGAAATTGTTGAAGAACTGCTAGAAGAAAAGTTTTCTAACATCCTGAAAAGTGAAAAAGATAAACATTCACGAAGCTCAATGAACCCCAGGAAGGATACACCCCGCAACAAAATCACTGAGACATATCATAATCAATCTCTCCAAAATCAAAGATAAGGAGACAATCCTGTAAGCAGCTAGGAAAAAGAGAAGCATTATATAAAAAGGCAAGCAAGTCAGATTAAGCTCAGATCTTTCAACAGAAACCAGTCAGGCAAGAAGTGAATGGGCTGACATACATAAAACCCTGAATGAAAAAACTGTCAACCAAGAATCTTTTATGCAGCAAAGCTATCAATCAAATACAATAATGTAGTCAAAATATTCCAGGATAAACAGAAGCTAAGGGATTTTGCCAAAGCCAACCATGTGATACAAAATATCCTAAAGGGAGTTCTGTGGATGAGAACCAAAAAGAAAAAAACAACAACCAGAGATTGACATATGTGGCAGCACCTCCCAAAACTAAATCGACAGATGCAAGAGTCTAGAATAGAACAAAACAATAAGAACAAACTCAGAGACTCTGGAGCTCAGTCTATGATCAAAACAATTACAATGTGAAAGAAGGTAAACACGTAGGAACAGAGACCCAGATGGTGAGAAGGACAGGTAGATTAATGGACAAAAATAGACTGCATTGAAAGGAGGGAAAACTTAATGGAATATAAGGTAATCTCAAATAAATTTAACACTTCAAAACATATGCAGAAAATTTAAATCAAAGAAGAACATGGAAATATTAAAACTATGAGGAAACTCATAAAAAGAACACACACACAAAATTAACTCAGCTACAGGAAGACATGCAGAACAAAGAAAGCAGCAACACCCCCCAAAAAAACAAACAAACATAATGACAGTGATTAATCTATACTTATCAATAATTACACTGAATGTAAATGGATTAAATGTACCAGTTAAGAGATGAAGAGTAGTAGAATGGATAAGAAAACAAGTTCCTTCAATATGCTGTCTTCAAGAGACACATCTTACACACAGAAGCAAAAATAGGTTAAAAGATGGAAAAAAATATGCCAAGTTAATTGCAATTAAAAATGAACAGGACGGCAGTACTAATCTCTGACAAAATAAACTTTAAGACAAAAACCAACATAATAGATAAAGATGGACATTATCTCATGATTAAAGGGACAGTTGAACAAGATGACATAACCGTAATAAATATCTATGCTCCCAATGAAAGAACTCCAAAATATATAAAGCAAAATCTAATAGATTTGAAGAAAGAAATTGGCGAATCTACAATAATAAGGGGCAATTTTAATACATCACTTTAAAAAATGGATAGAACAACCAGAAAGAAACTTGACAAAGACACAGAGGAACTAAACAAAATAATCAGGCAATTGGACCTTGTAAATGTGTACAGAGTATTCAACCAAACAACAGCACAATACATATTCTTTTGCAGTGCACATGGAACATTCTCCAGAATAGACTATGTGTGAGACCACAAAACAAGCTTCCATAAATTTACAAATATCAAAATATGACAAAGCATCTTCTCAGACCACAGTTCTATCAAATTAGAAATCAACAATAGGAAGACCATGGAAATAAAGTCAAATATAACACCCTGACAAAAAGCCACTGGGTATTAGAAGAAAAAAAAGTGAACTCATAAACATCTTATAAACAAACGAGAATGAAAACACACCTTACCAAAATCTTTGGGTCACAGATAAAGTGGTGCTGAGAACAATTTATTGCAATAAATGTGCATATCCAAAAAGAAGAAAGGCTCAAAATTAACACACTAACACAGTATCTGCAGCACCTAGAAACCAACCAACAAAAAGAACGTACAGTCACCAAGAGAACAATATTAACGATTAGAGCAGAAATAAATGAGATAGAAAACAGAAAAACTATAGAAAAAAATCAACAGAACAAGAAGCTGGTTCTTTCGAAGGACTAATAAAATTGGCAAACTGTTGTCAAACCTGACAAAAGAAAAGAGGGAGAACACACAATTCACACACATTGGAAACCACATGGGCGATGTCACAGAGAAACCAAATAAATCAAAAGGATAATAGCAAAATACTATTAAGAGCTGTATTCCAACAAATTCGAAAACTTAGAAGAGATGGATACATTTTTAGAAAAACATGACATACCTACCTTCACACAGAGTGAAGTAGAAGACTTGAACAGACCCACAACAATAGAAGAAATTGATCAGGTCATCAAAAAACTCCCAACCAAAAGAAGTCCAGGTCCAGATGGCTTCACTGGTGAGTTCTAACAAACATTCAGAGAAGAGTTGTAACCAATTCTACTCAAATTATTCCAGAATGTAGAGGAAGATGGAAAATATCTTAATACATTTTATGAAACAAGTATAACCCTCATGCCAAAACCAGGGAAGGATATCACTAAGAAAGAAAATTATACACCAATATCCCTCATGAACATAGATGTAAGAACTCTCAACAAAGTCCTAGCCAACAGAATCCAGCATCACATCAAAAAAATAAGACATCACAATCAAGTGGGAGTCATATGAGGGGTGCTAGGATGGTTCAACATTAGAAAAGTTATCAATGTAATCCACCATATAAACAAGAAAAAACATGGTCATAAAGATTGGTGCAGAAAAGGCATTAGACAAAATCCAACATCCGTTCCTGATAAAAACACTCAACAAAGTAAGAATTGCAGGGAAATTCCTCAACATAATCAATAGGATATATATAAAACCAACAGCTTACAATACTCTAAATGGAGAGAAACTGAAAGCCTTCCTTCTACTAACAAGAACCAGACAAGAATGTCCTTTGTCACCACTCTTATTCAATATTGTGCTGAAAGTTTTAGCCAAAGCTATATGGCAAGACAGGGAAATTAAAGGCCTCCAAACTGGCAAAGAGGAAGTAAAACTATCTCTATTTGCAGAGGATTGTTGTTAAATGCCATTGATTCGGTTCCGACCCATAGCAACCCTGAACAGGGTTTCTGAGGCTGTAAATTTTTACGGGAGCAGAACACTTCATCTTTCTCCTGTGGAGCAGCTGGTAATTTTGAACGGCTGACCTTGCGGTTCACAGCCTGATTCGTGCAGAGGATATGATCCTATATATATATAATCCCCAAAGAAAGTTAAAAAGCTACTAGACCTCATTAGAGGGTTCAGCAAAGTGGCAGGATCTAAGATTAACATACAAAAATCAGTTGTATTCCTCTATACCAATAATGACAGCTCCAAAAAGGACGTTAGGAAAAAAAATACTATTTCCGTTAGTTCCCCAAAGGATGACATATCTAGGAATAAACGTAACCGGAGAAGCAAAAACCCTATATTAATAAAACTATAGAACACTACTACAAGAAACCAAAAGAGACCTACAAAAACGGAAGTATATACCATGCTTCTGGATAGGAAGACTTAAAATTGTGAAAATGTCAATAATGCCCAAAGTAATTTACACATGTAATGTGATCCTAATCCAGATTCCAACAACATTCTTCAAAGAGATGGAGAAAACAATTACAAACTTTATTTGGAAAAGAAAGAAACCCAGGATAAACAAAGCACTGCTTAAGAAGAAGAAAAAGTGGTAAGCTTCTCACTACCTTATTTCAAAATTTACTACATGGCTACAGTGGTCAAACAGCTTTGGACTAGTTTAATGAAAGATATATTGATCAATGGAATGGAATTGAAAATCCAGAAATTAACAAATCCACATACAGCCAACAAAGTACCTAAGTATATTACATGGGGAGGAGATGGTGCTGGCAGAATTGGAAAGTGATATGCAAAAGACTGAAACAAATCATTTACCTCACACCTTACACAGCAACCAACTCAGCATGGATTAAAGAACTAAATGTGAGTTCCAGAATTACAAAGGCCATCAATGAAAAAACAGGGGAAACTGTGAGAGCTCTAATGCAGGACATACACAGATTACCAAACATTTTGAAACTTAAACAAACAAAAATAGACAAAATAGATCAAAGGGACATACTTAAAATGAAAAACTTTTGTGTATCAAAAGACTTCATAAAGAGAGTAAAAAGGGAGCCCACAAAATGGGAAAAATTCTTTTGCAACTACACATCAGACAAGGGACTAATTTCCAAAATATATAGGAATCTACAACACCTCTACAAGAAAAGGACAACCCAATTTAAAAATGGGCACAGGCAATCCCAGCAGCCAACAAACATATGAAGAAATATTCATAATCACTAGCCATTAGAGAGATGCAAATCAAAACAACAATGTGATGTCATCTAATACCAGCAAAAATAGCAAAAATAAAAAAAAATAGAGGACAATAAATGTTGGTGATGATGTGGAGAGACTGGGACTCTCTTACACTGATGGTTCAACCACTCTGGAAAACAATATGGCGCTTCCCCAGAAAGTTGAAGATAGAGATAATTTATAATCCAGCAATTCCTCTACTTGGTATTTATCCACAAGATATGAGCCAAGAGGCAGGGCTTGATGGCAGATAGGGTAGAGGTGCCATGCAGTTAGCCGTCAGCAATACCACAGAATACCAGGTGAAGAACATTCAGGGCACAGCTCCAAAATTCCAAACAACATAGATAAGAATATTATTAGGTTATAACTAATGGAATTTGTAGTGGAAGTAAGAAATCGGATATTTTTAATCTGTTGGCCTCAGCGGCCAGAAGCCAACAATTAGAGTGAGACCAAATGGCAAGACCAAGCAGGAAGAAAGATCCATTGCAAATAACACCTAGGGAACCTCCGAACAAAGGTAGACAATACACTGTGTTGGTTTTTCTTTGTTCTGATTTTTTTTTTTTTGGTAGTTGTTAATTGCCCACACCCCCACTGTATGCACACCTACATTCTAGTGACTAGAGGGGAAACCTGAGTGAGTGGACACTCCCCACCCCCACGACTGTAGGATTCTTCTGCCATGTATGCACACAGATACTCGCAACCCAAGAGCCAGCCCTGAACTGTTTTTTAGTAGTGAAAAGGCCAGAACAAGTGGTGTGGAAAGAAAGGGAGTTTAAAAACAAAACAGGCCAAAAATTAAATTAAATCCTGCGGTACACCATAACAAACAACAGTGGCACCATGAGATTTATCAGGTGGCTTTGAAGGCAAGAAGTTGAAAGAGGACATTAAAGTCATACTCATATTAGGCTACAGTTTGTTTATTTATTTTTTTCTTCTCTCTTTCCTATGCCTTTTCTGCAATTATAGACTTACAGTGTCCAATCTAGTTGTTGTTGTTGTTGTTGTTGTTGTTGTTGTTGTTGTTTTTGAATTTGTTTGTTTGTTTGTTTTTTTGCTCCTGTTGTTTTTCTGTTCAATGCTCCCCAGTTTAAAATTGGGGGAGTCATTCTATCCCTATATTACCCCAGAAGAGACAGCAACTGCTGCCATATAGCCAAGCATCAATCAAACTCTGAATCCAAGCATGAACCAATACCAACTGTAATACACTAGGGAGGCAGACAACACCAGCAAAAGTTACTCTGAGTCAAGCAATAAGAAGATTGAAAAGTGAACCATCCTGATCACATCTATCTGGATACAATCACAAAGCATAAAAAAATAATAAAACACATACTCAATTAAGTATTAAGGCCACAGATAAACACTAAGCATGCCCAAGAAGCAAAAACAGATGACCATATGAGAACATGTCCAGAAACAATATAAAATAACTGAGACAAATGACCTAGCGGTAGACCTAGACTACATTCTGGAAGGAGGGCAGGCCTTGGAAATACCTGAGAAGGAATTCTGAAAAATTATTATAAAATGTTTCAAGCACTTTACAATGGAGTTGAGAAAAATAAGGGAGAAGTCAGGAAAGTGCTACAGGAACAATCTAATAAGATAGATTCAGCATTGGAAACAATTCAAAACCTACAGAAAGAGGTCTAAATGATCAAAAATAGAATATCAGAAATAAACAATACACTGAAAGGGCAAAGGAGTAGATTAAAAGAGATGGAAGGCTGAACTAATGATTTGGAAAACAACTCTCTAAATACCAATAAGATAGAAGAGCAAACAGGAAAAAGGATTTAAAAAGTCTGAAGAAGGCCTAAGATTCATGTTGGACAATATGAAGAATAATAACTTAAGAATTATTTCCATAACAGAAGAGGAAAAATCACAAAATTCCATAGAGGAAATAGTTGAAGAACGGCTGGAAGAAAATTTTTCTGACATCCTGAAAAGTGAAAAGATAAACATTCAAGAAGCAAAACAAACCCCAGGAAGGATAACCCCAAAAGAAAATCACCGAGACAAATCATAATCAAGCTCTCCAAAAGCAAACATAAGAACAGAATCCTGAAAACAGCTATGGAAAAAAGTAGTGTTATATACAAAGGCAAAAACAAATCCTTTATCCAGCAAAGTTATCAATCAAATATGATTGTGTAATCAAAGCATTCCAGTGTAAAGAGAAGCTAAGGGATTTTGTCAAAGTCAACTCTGCCTTGCAAACTATCCTAAAGGGGGTTCTGTGGACTGAGAACAAACAAGAACACAAAACAACCAGAGATTGACATACGTGGCAGCACCTCCCAGAACTAAATCAACAAATGGAAGAGTCGAGAACTGAAAAACAAACAACAAAAAAAAAACACTATAAGACTAAAATAAAAGAACCTGGGAGGTCAGTCTATGACCAAAACAATTACCATGTAAAAGGAGGTAAACACGTAGGAACAGTGATCCAGATGGTGAAAAGGTCAGGTAGATTACAGGATAAAATAGACTGCACTAAATGGAGTGAAAAGTTAATGGAATATAAGGTAAACTCAAGGAAAATTAACCCTACACAACATACCAAGAAAATGAAAATCCAAGAAGAACATGTAAACATTAAAAGTAAATCAAGAGACTTCCAGAAAAAGATGGCGGGTCAGGTGGAAGTGTAGCGACAAGCTCTGCCGAGAACACCACAGAATACAGGAACAAGAAGGCTCAGGGAATCGTCCCAGTATTCTGAACCACATATAAAGGAATATCTAGAAGTTTGAAAGACTTACACCTGGGGAGCTTGTGGCAGAAGCAAAAAATCAATTGCTTCCTGGTTCGGGAAGCTCAGCTGCTCCAGGGCCGCCATTTTGTGAGGGGCCAAGTGGGGGAAAGGATCAGAGCAGCCACGCACGCCTGACAGAGCTGCAGAGATAGAGGTGTGTACATAATTATTAATATTATTAGTTTTGGTATCTTTTCGTTGGTCCCTTGCTGTGTATGTACCTCCATTCTGGTGACTATAGGGGTGCCTGAGCTGGAGGATACTCCAGCCCCACCTCGGAGGGTTCTATTATGCATGTGCATAGATCTCAAAATTTAAAGAGACAGTATGCACTTAAAACCAAGAGGCCGACAGATACTCAGCCCAAGAGCAGTCCTTGAACTTTTCTTGTTTGCTTTTTGCTCCTGTGTTTATTTAACACAGGAAAGAGAAGGAGAGGGCTGTAAGGAGGAAAAGAGACCTCATATTAGGCTATCTTTTTTTTTTTTTAATTTTTTAAAAATATTTTTTTTCTTTTTGTTTTACTTATTCTTTTTCTTCCTTCTTCTTTTCTCCCTCCTCTCTCTCTTCTGTGAATAGAGACTGCAGTATCAGTCTTCTTTTTGTTGTTGCAATTTTTTAGTCTTTTGTTGTTGTTGTTGCTGGTATTTTTTTGCTGTTATATACTCCCCCTTCTTCCTTTGGAGGACTCTTTCTCTCCCTATATTAAACAAGAAGAGTCAGCAATTGCTACCATACAGCCACTCTACAATCACACCCTATAAAACACCAAAACCCAGGCAAGAACCAATACCAACTGCCACATAGCCAGGAAACAAACAAATGTGAAAGTTACTCTGAGTTAAAAAATAAGAAGAGTGAAAAGGGAAGCCCACATCCTGATCATACCTTTCTGGAAGCAATCAGAAAGCATAATATATACCAAAACACATACTCAATTAAGTAATAAGGCCACAGATAAAGATTCAACATGTCCAAGAAGCAAAAGCAGATGACCATAACAGCATTTGTCCAGAAAAAAGATAAAGTGTCTGAGACAAATGACCTAGAAGTAGACCTGGACTCCATTCTGGAAGGAGGGCAGGCCTTGGAAATACCTGAGATGGAATTCAGAATAATGATCATAAAATGTTTCAAAACACTTTACAATAGAGTTGAGAAACATAAGTAAGAAGCCAGGAAAGTACAGCAGGAACAATCAAACAAGATAAATAAAACATTGGAAACAATTCAAAACCTACAGAAAAAGGTCCAAGCAATCAATGACAAAATAGCAGAAATAGAGAACACTCTGAAAGGGCAGAGGAGTAGAATAGATGAGATGAAAAGTAGAACCAGTGAGCTGGAAGACAAATCTCTCAATACCACTAAGATAGAAGAACAAACCCAAAAAAGGATAAAAAATTCTAAAGATGGTCTAAGATTCATGTTGGACAATATGAAGAGGAATAGCTTAAGAATTATCGGCATTCCAGAACAAGAAGAATCCTGCAAGTCCACAGAGGAAATAGTTGAAGAACTGCTGGAAGAAAATTTCTCTAACATCCTGAAAAGTGAAAAGATAAACATCCAAGAAGCTCAGAAGGATAGACCCCAAAAGAAAATCACCAAGAAATATCATAGTCAAGCTTTCCAAAATCAAAGATAAGGAGACAATTCTGAAAGCCGCTAGGGAAAACAGAAGTGTCACATACAAAGGCAAGCAAGTCAGATTAAGCTCAGATCTCTCAGCAGAAACCATGCAAGCAAGAAGGCAATGGAGAAACATTTATAAAACTCTGAAAGACAAAAAATGCCAACCAAGAATTCTTTATCCAGCAAAG
>NW_006408644.1:3127829-3131263 GCF_000296735.1 Chrysochloris asiatica | reverse complement strand
GTGAAACTGATGATGTGCCCTGTAAACTTTCACTCAATCCACAATAAAAACCTTAAAAACAAAACAAACAAACAAAAAGTAAATGAAGAAACAGAGAACAAACAAAGCAGCAAAACCACAACAAATCAAACATAATGGTAACAATTAATCCATATCTACTGATAATTGCCTACCACTTGTCTGTCAGTTTGTTGTATTCTAGTGGCTTGGGAGTTGCTGTGATCCTAAAAGCTATGCCACTGGTGTTTTAAATAGCAGCCGGGTCACCCATGGTGCACAGGTATCAGATGAGCTTCCAGACGAAGACAGACTAAAAGAAGGAGTGATGAACCACTTTTAAATTTTTAGTCACTGAAAACCTTATGAATGGCAGAGAAGGCAGTGGGGAGACATATGTAAAACCCTGAAAGAAAAAAGCTGCAAACAAAAAAATCCTTTATCCAGCAAAGCTATCAATCAAATATGACCGTGTATTCAAAACATTCCAAGATAAACAGACGCTAAAGGATTTTGCCAAAGCTAACCCTGCACTACAAAACATCCTAAAGGGATGTTGGTGGACTGAGAACCAAAAAGAACAGACAACAAACAGAGATTGACATACGTGGCAACACCTCCCAGAATTAAATCAACAGAAGGAAGAGTCGAAAACAGAGCAAAACTACAAGAACAAACTCAAAGAATCTGGAAGGTCAGTCTATGTTCAAAACAAGTACAATGTAAAAGAAGGTAAACAAATAGGAACAGAGATCCAGATGGAGAGAAGGTCACGTATATTACAGTATAAAATAGACTGCACTAAATGGAGAGAAAAGTTAATAAGGAAACCTCAAAGAAAATTAACACTTCACAACATACCAAGAAAATTAAATCCAAAAAGAACATGGAAACATTAAAACTATGCCACTTGTATTTTAAATAGCAGCAGTGTCACCCATGTTGGACAGGTATCAGATGAGCTTCCAGAGTAAGAAAGACTAGGAAGAAAGAGTGCCGAACCACTTCCAAATATTTAGACACTGAAAACTTAGTGAAGAGCAGAGAAACACTGAAACACTGTCAGATAAAGTGCCGGAAAATGAGCCCCTCAGGTTGGAAGGCATTCAAAATGCAACTGGAAAAAGGCTTCCTCCTCAGAGTAGAGTTGACCGTGATGATGTGCATGGAGTAAAGCCTGTAGGAGAAAAGCCCATGGTACCTTCATTTGCTGAAGGGGTACAACTCAAAATGAAGAGAAACAGCTCTAAACATCCACTGAAAATAGGAACATGGAATGTATGAAGTATGAAACTGGGAAAATTGGAAGCTGTCAAAAATGAAATGGAATGCATAAACATCAATATCTCAGGTATTAGTGAGCTGAAATGGACTGGTATTGGCCATTTTGAATCTAATGAGCACATGGTCTAATATGCCAGAAATGACAAATTGAAGAGGAATGGTGTTGCTTTCATTGTCCACAAGATCAGTCCAGATCAATCATGAGGTACAACCTTGTCTATGATAGTATAATATCCATGCGCCTACAGGGAAGCCCGGTTAATACCACTATTATTCAAATTTATGCATCAAACACTAAAGGCAGTGTGGATAAAATAGAAGAATTCTACCAACCTCTTCAGTCTGAAATTGATCAAACTTGCAATCAAGATGTATTGATGATTACTGGTGATTGGAATGCAAAGGTTGGGAGCAATCAGGAAGGATCAGTAGTTGGAAAATATGGCCTTGATAATATAAATGATGCTGGAGATTGTATGATAGAATTCTGCAACATCAATGATTTGTTCATTTCAAATGCCTTCATTAGACAGCATAAGAGACTACTATACACATGGACCTCACCAGATGGAAAACACAGAAATCAATTGACTACATCTGCAGAAAGAGAAGAGGGAAAACCTCCGTATCAGTCAAAACAAGGCCAAGGACAGACTGTGGAACAGACCATCAATTACTCATATGCAAATCCAAACTAAAGCTGAAGAAAATGAAAACAAGTCCATGAGAACCAAAATCTGACCTTGACTATATACCATCTTAGTTTGAGATTATCAGAAGAACATATTTAATACATTAAGCACTAAAGACAGAAGACCAGAAGAGTTGTGAGATGACATCAAGAACATCATACATGAAGAAAGCAAAAAGTCATTAACAAAGCAAGAAAGAAGGAAAGGGTCAAAATGGATGTCAGAAGAGTTACTGAAATTTGCTCTGCAGTGTACATATTGTTATAGAAAATGGAAGAAATGAGGAGGTACAAGTGTTGAACTGAAAATTTCAGAATAAAAACGCACTTATTACAACAAAATGTGCAAAGTTCTGGAATAAGAAAAACAAAAAGAAAAAACACACTCAGCATTTCTCAAGCTGGGGGAACTGAAGAAAAAAATTAAGCCTTGACTTTCACTATTGAAAGACTCTCTGGTAAAATTATTGAATGATGTAGAAAGTATGAAGAGAAGATGGATGGAATACATGGAGTCGCTGTACCAAAGGGAAATGGTTAGAGTTAGGCCTTTTCAAGAGGTAGCATATGATCAAGAGCCAATGATACTGAAGCAGGAAGTCCAACATGCATTGAGGGAATTGGAAAAGAACAAGGCACCAGGAATTGAAAGAATAAAATTTGAAATCTTTCAAGAGCATGAGGCGGCACAGGAGGCACTCATTCATCTCTGTCAAGAAATTTGGAAGACTGATTGAAAGAGATCCATATTTGTGCCCATTTCAAAGAGAGGTGACCCAACGGAATGTGGAAATATTTGGAAAATCTCTTTGATATCCCACGCAAGTAAAGTTTTGCTAAAGGTAATAAGGAAATGGTTAAAATCATACACTGACAGAGAAATTCCAGAGGTTCAAGCCGGATTCAGAAGAGACCGTGGAATGAAGGATATCATTGTTGATGTCCGATAGATCTTGGCTGAAAGCAGAGAATATCAGAAAGGAATTTACCTGTGCTTTATTGACTATGCGAAACTTTTGATTGTGTGAATCATGACAAGTTATGGACAACATTGTGAAGAATGAGTATTCTGAAACACTTAGTTGTGCTCATGAAGAATCTGTACCTGGTCCATGAAGCAGTTGTTCAAACAGTACATTGGGACACTGAATGGTTTAAAATTAGGAAAAGTTGTATTTTTCACCATAACTATTCAACCTGTGCGCTGGAGATATAATCCTAGAAGCTGCATTACTTGAAGAAAAAGGTGACATAAGGATTGGAGGAAGACTCAACTCATTAAGAACCTGAGATATGCATTAGTGAGCTGAAATGGACTGGTCATTTTGAATCTGACAACCATATGGTTTTCTATGAAGGGAATGACAAATTGAAGAGGAATGGTGTTGCGCTCATTGTCAAAAAGAACATATCCAGATCAGTCATGAGGTACAATGCTATAAGTGATAGGATAATGTCCATG
>NW_006408644.1:3123910-3125543 GCF_000296735.1 Chrysochloris asiatica | reverse complement strand
TCTCTCATACTTTGGACACATTGTCCGGAGAGAACAGTCGCTGGAGAAGACTGTCATACTGGGTAAGATGGAGGGTCAGAGAAAAAGAGGAAGACCCCCGAGGAGATGGATAAGCCAGGTGACATCATTGATGGCGTCAAGTGTGGTGGCGGTAGTGAGGTTGGCCCAGGATTGGACATTGTTTCGTTCTGCTGTGCATGGGGTAGCTATGAGTCGGTTCTGATTCTATGGCACCTGACAACAAAACAACCTAAAATTACACAAAGTGAAGTAGAAAATTTGAACATACCCATAACTAAAGAGGCAATTGATCAGGCCATCAAAAACCTCCCAACCAAAAGAAGTCCAGTCCCAAATGGCTTTCCTGGTGAGTTCTTCTAAGCATTCAGGGCAGATCTGTCACCATCACCGATTCTACTCAAATTATTCCAGAATATAGAGGATGATGGAAAAGTTCCCTATACATTTAATGAACCTCATACCAGGACATCACTAAAAATAAAAATTATAGACCAATATCCCTCATGAATATAGATGCAATAATTTGCAACAAAACCCTAGTCAAGAGAATCCAGCAACAAAAAAAAAGATAATACATCATGATCAAGTGGGATTAATATTAGGGATGCAAGGATGGGTCAACATTAGAAAAACAATCAACGTACTCCACCATATTAACTTAATAAAGGAAAGGAACCACACGATCATATTGATTGCTTCAGAAAAAGCATTTGAAAAAATCCAACATCCATTTCTGACAAGAACCTTCAACAAAGGAGGAATTGAAGGGAAATTCCTCAACATAATAAAGAGCATATATACAAAACCAACAGCCAACCTTACTCTCAATGGAGAGAAATTGAAATCCTTCCTTCTGTGAAAGGAAACCAAACAAGGATGCACTTTGTCACCATTCCTATTCAATAGTGTGCTGGAAGTCTTATCAGGAACTATATGGCAAGACAGGGAAGGCATCCAAATTGGCAAAGAGGAAGCAAAACTCTCTATTTGCAGAAGTTATGGTCCTATACATAGAAAACCCCAAAGACTGCTAGACCTCATTGGAAGATTCAGCAAAGTGGCAGGATATAAGATCAATATGCAAAAACAAGTTGAATTCTTCTCTAGTAACAGTGACAACCCTGAAAAGGACTTTTGGAAAGCAATACCATTTACAATAGCTGCCCAGAAGATGACATATCTAGGAATAAAGAGACCTATACAAAGAAAACTACAAAACACTAATACAAGAAACCAGAAGAGACCTATAAAAATGGAAGAATGTACCATGCTCAGGGATAGGAAGATTTAACATTGTGAAAATGTCAATACTGCCCAAAGCAATTTACACATATAATGCAATCCCAATCCAGATTCAAACAACATTTTTAAAATATATGGAAAAACAATTACAAACTTTATAAGGAAAGTAAAGAGACCCAGGATAAGCAAAGCATTGCTTAAGAAGAAGAATAAGGTTGGAAATCTCTCAATTCCAGACTTGAAAATTTATTACATAGCTACAGTGTTCAAAGCAGATTGGTACTGGTATAATGAAAGATATATTGATTAATGGAACAAATCCAAGAATCCGGAAATTAACCCATCCACATACAGCCAACTGATTTTTGAC
>NW_006408644.1:3121926-3123497 GCF_000296735.1 Chrysochloris asiatica | reverse complement strand
TGGGCAAAGGACATGAACAGACACTTCACCAAGGAGGAGATTATGGCAGGCAACAAACATATGAAGAAATGTTCACGATCACTAGCCACTGTTGTTGTTGTTATGTGCCATGGCATCGGACCTGGCTCATAGCAACCCTGTACAGGGTTTTCAAGGCTGCAAATCTTTGTGGGAGCAGAAAGCCTCATCTTTTCCTGCGGAACATCTGGTAATTTCAAACTGCTTACCATGCGGTTTGTAGCCTGATTCATAACCACTACACTGCCAGAGCTCCTTAGAGAGATGCAAATCAAATCAACAATGAGATATCATCTCACACCAGTAAAAACAGCAAAGATAAAAAAAAAAAAAAAAATAGAGGACATTAAATTCTGGTGAGGATCTGGAGAGACTGGGACACTCCTGTTTTTCTGGAGGGATTGCAAAATGGTCTTACCACTCTGGAAAATAATATGGCATTTCCTCAGATGGTTGGAAATCGAAATACCTTATGATCCACAAATTCCTCTATTTGGTATTTACCCACAAGAAATATGAGCCATAACACGAGTAGATACATGCACACCAATGCTCATAGCAGCACTATTTACAATAGCAAAAAGATGGAGACAGCCAAAGTGTCCATCAACTGAAGAATAGATAAACAAACTGTGGTACATACATACAATGGAATATTATGCTACCTTGAAAAACAACAAGGAAGCTGTAAGCTATCACATAACATGGATGAACCTTGAGGACATTATGTTGAGTGAAATTAGACGCAAAAGGAGAAACGCTGTATAGTACCACTACTGTAAAAAACTATGAAAATGAACCAATACTATGGGCGGGGATTCATTGATGGTTACTGGGATGTGGGGGGTGGGCTGAGGGAGGGAGGGAAGGTGGTGCACAGGGTAGGGAATAGACACAGTATTTTTTGTGTGCTAAGGAGGCAGGCAATACACAAGAAAAAGGAAGGAAATGGCAGAATGAGGCAGATGGGAAAACAATTAGGAAGTTTTGCATGGATGAAGCAGAGCACAAGTAAATAATGATGTATGCACAACCTTGGAACAATAGGGCTCTGGGATACAGGGATTATTACATGGTTGGAATTGGGAAAAGCAGGGAAGGTGTTTGGCTGTTATTTGAAACTTGGTTTCCCTGGCATACTATTTTAAAACGGACACCTGAAGGGGAGAGAAAGGAATTACCAAAATATCATCATAGAAAGTTTATAAGTCCGTATTCTGCCTGTAACTGATTGTTGTTGTTGTTGTTAGGTGCCATCGAGTCAGAACCGACTCATAGCGACCCCATACACAGCAGAACGAAACAATGTTCGATCTTGGGCCAACCTCACTATCGCTGCCACACTTGAGTCCTTCAATGATGCCACCTGGCTGATCCATCTCGTTGGGGGTCTTCCTCTTTTTCTCTGACCCTCCACCATGACATCTTTCTCCAACGATTGTTTCCTCCGGACAATATGTCCAAAGTATGAGAGACGAAGCTTAGCCATCCTGGCTTCCAAGGAGCACTCTGGCTGCACTTCTTCCAAAACAGATCTATTGGTTCTTTTGGCA
>NW_006408644.1:3116026-3120072 GCF_000296735.1 Chrysochloris asiatica | reverse complement strand
GTCTGCCCCTTGCCTTGTCTTCACTGATGATATGGAGCTTTTCCATCTTCTCTTTCCACAGATGTAGTCTATTTGATTTCTATGTGTTCCATCTGGTGAATACTGATTAGAATAGCTAAAATGGGACTACAATGTGTCCAGTGAAAGGGGCTTCTTGTGGAGCCTCTACATTACATAAGGCCATAGGTGGAATCCTGAACGCCACCCAGAAACTTCTGAGGTGAGATATTTACACTTCAATGTACACACAGACCAGACTGGAGTGAGAAGAAGGACAGAGATACTTCTTGAAATAAAAACCAACAAGAAAAAGACAAAACAATAATGGCAGCCTGACTCATTATTACAAGAACAAGCAAATTGCCTGCCCAGGAGATATCAAGGCAAGTGGTATGGTTCCCTCAGGGCAAACTCCCTTCCAAGACTAAGACTCAATGGAAATACACAAGCAGACATGTACTCTAATTGGTGCCCATAAACTGAAGAATTGATAAACAAACTTTGGTACATACATACAATGGAATATTATGCTACCCTGAAGAATAACAAGGAAGAAGCAAGCCACCGCATAACATGGGTGAACCTTGAGGATATTATGCTGAGTGAAATCAGTCAGTTACAAAAGGAGAAATATGACCTAGGTCCATTATTGTAAAAGATTAAGGAAAAGCACCCATACTAAAAGGAGTGAAAATTATATATATGTTTTAGTTTTGTAATTTTTTTCGGTGGTTACTGGGGTGTCATGAGGGAGAGGGAGTGGAAGGTGAAGCACAGGGAAAGGAATAGGCACAGGATAGTTTGGGTGATGGGGGGTACATACACTATAAGGAAAAGGGGAAAGGAAAAATAAGGTGCATGGGAGAATAGTTAGGCAGGTTTACATGGGCTAAATAGGGCAGAGGTAAATAATGATGGAAGCACAACCTTGGGAAAACAGGACTCGGGGATACAGGGATTGAGACATGGTTTGAATGGATAAAAGTGGGGAAATGATCTTTAGATACATGGCTGTCTTTCGAATCTTGGTTTCCCTTGACTACTATTGTAAAATAGGCACTTGAAGGGGAGAGAGAGGAATAGGCAGAAACATCGTCAGAGAAATCTTGTAAGTCTGTCTTCTGCCTGTAACTGATTAGAATACCTAAAATGGAGCTAGAACTTGCCCAGTGAAGGAGGCTTCCTGCAGAGCCTTTGCATTGCACAAGACCATAAATGGAATCCTGAACCCCATCCAGAATCTTCTGAGGTGGGATATTTCCACTTGAAAGGACAAGCAGACCAGTCTGGAGCAGCTAGAAGAACAGAAAATACTTCTTTGAAAGAAAGACAAACAGGAAAGTTTTTTTTTTTTGTTTTTTTTTTTTTTGTTTTTTTTAAATAACAGCAGTGAAATCGACTATTACAAGGAAAAGCAAGTTGTTCCCTAGGGAGCAATCAAGGCAATTGGTCAGGTCCCCTCAATACAAACCCCCTTCCAAGACTGAAACTCAAATGGAATACACTACCAGGCATATGGTCCTGCTACTGACCACTTTGGTCACTGATAAGGGGCAGTAGTGGAAAAACAGCAATGAAGTTGTGAACTAAGTCTGACCACATTCAATAGATTCCTGCTAACCTGGATTGAGACCTGGTTAACCAGCAGTATCATGAGACCTGGTGACTCCTGGGCCCAGGGGCAAGGACATGGCCCCAGAGGACTAGAATGGATTGTGAAGGATCCAGCTGATATGAAGTGAGGGGAGATGCACAAGAACACCCATACTTGCAGATAGTACCCATTTGACCTGGCATCAATGACTGGATGATCAGAACACGACTAGAGGAGGAAAGAAGAGGGGAAGAAAAATGAAGTAACCCACGAGTGGATGCACTTGACCTATGCTTCTGGATCCAGTATAACGAAAGAGCGTAAAAATCTCTACACTGAGGATTATTTCCACCCCTTTGGTACCCAGTTCAACAGGGATGGGGAACTTAGACATTGGCTACCCAAAATGGGGGGACTTCAAAGGCAAGAAGTGACTGGTTTACAAGCTTTCAATAGGAAACATAGCTTCAGAGGATACAGGAAAGTGTAGAATCTCCACTGAATTGTTTCTAACCTGTCTGGATGGGGTTGATAAAAGGTGAGGGGGAAAGGAATGCTGTGGTTCCATAGGGAATGATTGCTATCAGGTCTGACAGTGATTGTTGGAAAGGTAAATGTAAATGTTTGGTAACCAAAGGAGGAGAGTGGCTGATTTTGCAGTCCAGGAGCAGAGATCCCTGGAACCATTAAGGGAGAAAAGCGAAGTGGGAGACCCTGTCTGGAGAGGCAATGACACTAAGGATGGAGGCAGAGGTGATGACATGGACAGAAGGTGCAGCTGGGGACTCTGAATCTAGGGAGGGAGAGGGACTGTGTGCTGGTGGCAGGTCGGGCAGATGTACGGAGTGTACACTTTGGTTGTTTGATGATGCATGCAGGGGACTGCGATCATTGCAATGAAACAAAATATGATAGAATGAATGTAAAGATAATGTTCACCCATGTAAACTAACACATAATTCACAATAAAAACTCTAAAAAAATAAATAAATGTGTTACAGAGCAAAGACATCAAATTGAGGACTAAGTGGCCCCTGACCCAGGTCATGGCATTTTCAATAACCTCATATGCATTTGAAAGTTGGATAGTGAGTCAGGAAGCCTGTAGAAGAATTGATGCCTTTGAGTTATGGTGTTGCAGAAAAATATTAAAAGTACCATGGACTGCCAAAAAAACACTAGATCTGTGTTGGAAGAAGTACAGCCAGAGTGCTCTTTGGAAGCCAGGATGAGCAGACTTCATTTCTCATACCTCAGACATATTATTAGGAGAAACAAGTCATTGGAGAAGGATGTCATGTTTGACAAAGTGAAGGGTCAGAGAAAACAAGAAAGACACCCAGCACAGTGGCAGTATCAATAGGTTGAAAGGTGAGGGTCGCTGTGAGTCAGTACTGACTCAATGGCACCTAACAAAACAACACTACATTGGTGAGTAGTTACTGGGGTTTTACAAGCTAGTGAGCAGCCATTTAAAATGCAATTATTTGTCTGTCCTCATTCAGAGTAAAAAACAGCGAAGAGAATTAGGCTGATGGAAACAATTCATCTGAAGAACAAAAGGACCACATCCTTCACTAGTCTGAGACCAGAAGAAAGTTGGTAGGTTCTTGGTGACAACTACTGACAACTGTGATCAGGATCACAATTACAAGTCCTGGATAGAGTGGGAGAAAAAGGTATAACAAATTTTAAAATCATGACTAAGACCAGACTTACTGGTCTGAGAGAGAGTGATAAAACCCACAAAACTATGACTCTTAAGACACCCTTCATCCTGAAACAGGTCCTAGGTACCACCTTTCAGCTAAACAGCAGTGAGGCCTATAAAGTGAACAATAATGCTCCTAAGGAAAGCACTTCTGAGAATAATCAACCATATAAAAACAAAAGATCAGCATCTGCCCCAAAGCAAATCTCTAGAGACAGGAATGTGTAAGGAAGAAGGAAACACTGAAAAGGGAACCTAGGGAGGAAAAGGCAACTGCCTTTAAGGAACTGCAACTAATGTTATGAAACATGTGCGTTTAAATTGTTGAATGGAAAGGTCATTTGCTCTGTAAGCTTTCTCCATGACCACAATAATAATAATAATAATAATCAGTATTTGAAAAAAAAAAATAGTTGATGTTTCCTGAGAAGAGTACCCCAGGAAAGAATGCCAATGTTCATAGTTATATACCAGTAGAAATGTGGCCAAAATATTTTTCTTACAGCTCTTCTCCTAATTATTTAGTGTAGGTACAGTTTTTCTCTAACGGTGGTACATTTTCTAAATTTCAGAAATACCAGCATTAAATGCAGGGTGATGATGTCAACTAAAAAAAAATGCTAGATTCATACGCAGATCATATGATTTGTGTGATCCAGAGGGTTTCTTTCTTTCTTTCTTTCTTTCTTTCTTTCTTTCTTTCTTTCTTTCTTTCTTTCTTTCTTTCTTTCTTCTTTCTTT
>NW_006408644.1:3096355-3115926 GCF_000296735.1 Chrysochloris asiatica | reverse complement strand
TCTTTCTTTCTTTCTTTCTTTCTTTCTTTCTTTCTTTCTTTCTTTCTTTCTTTCTTTCTTTCTTTCTTTCTTTCTTTCTTTCTTTTTTTACCATAGTTTCAACTTTTCAACAGCCCATGGAAACAGAATAGCATAAAATGTTATGTGGTCTTCCTACAGTTAATTCATTTGAATCTCACAATGACCTTAATTTCCTTGTTGTGATATTAACTTTCTGACTCAGTTGAAAGAACCCCCTAGGTCAAAGTTCAGAGGGTATTCTAGTTATTAAGATCTTTTAAAAACATCAGAACAAAATACATAACAATCATATTTGGATTTCCCCCTCCTACCCTGTGGAATCAAACTTACTATTGTTCAGTTCAGTATTCAATTAAAAATAAAGTGTGCATCAGGGAGTTTGGAAATGTTCCTCTTCATTAAATGAGAGTTTGCAAAAAAAAAAATAAAACAAATATTCTGAGTCTGAGGAATTTTGGCAGTTTCTTTGTTCATTAGTCTTTCCATCTAGCTTGTAACAGGGTCAATATGAGTCAGAACAGAATAAAAAAGGCAATTAGCAAGAACAATATGGTTAGAAAACATGGTAGGAGAGTAGATGTGTGGATGGGGAATAAAAAGCAGCTATGCATCTAGGTTTTCGGGAATTTTACTAATGCTGAATTGTGAAGGGGCATGTCCAATGTATGAGGAGAGAGCAATTTTATGTAGCAAATTGGCATCTCTATAAAAAAGTATCATTTTTATTTCTCCAATATCTAGTAAGTATTTTGTGTTTATGTGCAAACAAAAATTGTGAAAACAACAGTAGTGATTGAAAAAATTATATTATTATTTATTGCATGCTTATTGTGTGCCAAACATTGTGCTAAGAGATTCCCAATGAACTTATTGACAGTGTTCAACTACATGCTGGTAGTTTTAAAGCAGGTTGTGTCTCCTCATTCTGTTCTCATCACCAATTCTCATATATACACAAACAGCTGGTATGCCTTAGGCATTACAGTGAAAGAGGTTTTGTAACACAAACAGAAAGTAGAATATTTTGTTAGAATGATGACTATAATTAATGCATTATGTGTAACTGTCTCTCTGTATACTATTTTCGTTCAATTATATCTGTGAAAATAATCTCAATAAAGTTTAGAAGCTAGTGAGTAAATCAGGTACGTGCATTTGGCAATGAGATATAGTATGTAGAACAAGAGAAAGAATGAAGGCTGTGAAGGAAATAGTGCAAGAAGGAGACAAGTTGAATGTGGGCTGAGTAAGAAACATACCTATTCTGTAATTCCCAACTGGACAAGTGTTATTCTTTCTTTCTTTAAGTTTTTATTGTAAATTGGGTGATAACTTACATGGGGGCCATCAATTTTACATTCACCCTCTCGTATTTAATTTCATTGCAATGATTACAATCCCCTCCATGCATCATCATTCAACAGCATTTGCTTCTATTCCCTCTGGTTTGTTTTTGTTTGTTTGTTTGTTTGTTTGGGGGTGGGATGTTGTGTACACTGAAGCACTCAGGAATATATAATCAATCAAATAACATGCCGCCAGCACACAGTCCCTCTTCCTTCATGATTCTATAGTCCCCAGTCACTCCATCTCTCCACGTCATTGTCTTTGCCTCCATTTCTGGCATCACTGCTTCTCTGGATAGGGTCCCACACTCTGCTCTTCTCCCTTGATGGTCCCAGGGTCCTCTGGTCCTGGACTGCAAGATCTCTTTTTGTTACAAAATGTCTACCTTTACATTTTCAGCAATCACAATCAGTCCTGAAAACAATTATTCACTTTTGAGCAACAAAAGTCTTATCCTCATTTCCTTTCACCAGTCCCCACTAGACAGGTTCAAAACCACTCAGTGGAGATTCTACTTTCCCCTGCACCCTCTGAAATGAAACTACCGCTTAAAAACTTGTAAGCCAGTCACATTTTTTACTTTATAGGCTCTCATTTTAGGTAGCCAGTGCTTAAGTTGTCCATCCTTGCCAACCCTGTGTACCGAGGGGGAGGGAATGATCCTTGCTGTGAAGAGTTGCTCCTTATTTTAAGCTAGTGCATCCATAAGTGTAGGTCAAGTTCATAAAATTGTAATGGATTACACTTTTCTTTCTTCCTCTACTTGAGTACTGATCATCCAGCCATTGAAGCTAGGACAAATGAGTACTATTTGCAAGTATGGACATTCTTGTGCATTTTCCCTTGCTTCATATCTACTGGATGCTTCATTCTCCACTCTATGCCTCTGTGGCTATGTTAATGTCCATGGGATCAGGAGTCCTCAGGTCTCACCATAATGCTGGCCAACCAGGTCTCACTCCATGTTGACAGGAGTGTATTGAACGTGGTTGGACTGAATCCACATCTTATTGCTACTTTCCCCCCACTTCCCCTTATCAGTAGACCAACGTGGTCTCCAACAAGATTACATGCCTGCTCATATATTCCCTTTTAGTTTCAATCTTGGAAGGGAGTTTTCTCTGAAGGGACTTGATTGCTTGCCTTAATGGCTGCACAGTGAACAACTTGCTTGTTCTTGTAGTAGTCAATCAGACTGTTGTTTTTCTTTTATATCTTCCCTGAAGGTATTTCTTTCCAAAAGTATCTTCTGTTCTTCTAGATGCTCCAGATTCTTCTGCTTGTCTTTTCAAGTGGAAATTTTCCCCCTCATAAGATTCTGGATGGGGATCAGGATTCCACATAAGGTCTTATACACTGCAAAAGCTCCGAAGGAAGCCTCTTTCAGTAGGCAAGTTCTAGTCCCCCCTTTTAGGTATTCCAATCTGGTATAGGCTGAAGATGGACTTACAAACTTTCTATAGTGATGTTTCTGGCTGTTCCTTTCTCTCCACATCAAGTGACTATTTTAAAATAATAGACAAGGGAAACCAATATTCATAAGTCAAGCATCTTAACACTTTCCCCCTCTTTCACCCATTAAAACTATGACTCAATATCTGTTTCACAGAGCCCTGTGGTTCTAAAGTTAAGCATATATCACTATTTACCTCTGTACCGTTTAGCCAATGCAAACCTATCTCAATGTTCCCCTGTCTAACTTGTTCTTCCCTTCCCCTCCCCCTATTCATGTATTGTCGCTGTCCCCAACACCTGGACTATGATGTGTCTATTTCCTACCCTGTGCTCTACCTTTCCCTCCTTCCAATAACTCCCCCCTCCCCACAGAAACTTGGTAATCAATAAAGATTTTATTTTTTCTTTTGAGTATTTTTTCTTAAGCTTTTACAATAATGGTCTTACGCATATTTCTCCTTTTGTGATTGACTAATTTCACTTAGCATGATATCCTCAAGATTCATCCATGTTATGTGGTGTATTACAACGTCCTTGTTATTCTTCAAGGTAGCATAATATTTTATTTTGTGGATGTACCAATTTATTCATCCATTCTAACACTGATGGACAGTTAGACTATCTACATCTTGTTGCTATTGTAAATAGTGCTGCTATGAACATTGGTGTGGGTGTATCTACTTGTATAAAGGCTTGTATTTCTTGTGGATAAATACAAAGTTAGAGGGGTTGCTGGATTATAAGGTCTTTCTATTTCCAACTTTCTAAGGAAACACCATACTGTTTTCCAGAGTGGTTATACCATTTTGCAATCCCACCAGCAATGTAGGATGGTCCCAATCTCTCCACATTCTTGCCAGCATTTATTGTCCTCTAGTTTTTTGAACTTCACTGATATTGCTGGTGTGAGATGACATCTCAATGTTGTTTTCATTTGCATCTTTCTAATAATTTATTATCATGAACATTTCTTCATATCTTCATTGGCTGCCCAAATGTCTTCTTTGGTGAAGTGTCTGTTCTTGTCTTGTGCCCATTTTTTTAATTGGGTTATTTGTCTTTTTCTTGTTGAGGTCTTGTAGTTTTCTATATATTTTAGAAATCAGTCCCTTGTCTGATGAGTCATTGAAAAAGATTTTTTCCCCATTCTGTGGGCTCCCTTTTTACTTTTTTGGTGAAGTCTTTTTTTTTTTTTTTTTTTTTCATTGATGGTCTTTATAATTCTGGGATTCACATTTAGGTATTTAATTCATGATGAGTTGGTTTTAGTATATGGTATGAGGGAAAAGTCTTGCTCCAACCTTTTGCATATTGCTTTCCAGTTCTGCCAATACCATCTGTTGAAAAGACTATCTCTTCCCCATGCAATATACTTAGGCACTTTGTCAAAAATCAGTTGGCTGTATGTGGATGGGTTAATTATTGTATTTTGTTCCATTAATCTATGTCGCTTTTATTGTACCAGAACCAAGCTGTTTTGACCACTGTAGCCATGTATTAAATTTTGAAAACAGGGGGTGAGAAGCTTCCAACTTTATTCTTTTTTTTCTTAAGCGGTGTTTTGATTATCCTTGGTCTCTTTCCTTTCCATATAAATTCAGTAATATTTTTTTTTCTATCTCTTTGATGAATATCATTGAAAACTGGATTGGAATAGAATGTTTTGGACAGTATTGACATTTTCACAATATTAAGTCTTCCTTTCCAGGAGTATGGTACATTTTTCCATTTGTGTAAGTCTCTTTTGGTTTCTTTTAGTAGTGTTTTGTAGTTTTCGTTGAATAGGTCCTTTGTTTCTCTGGTTACATTTATTCCTAGATATTTCATCATTTGGGAAGCTATTGCAAATGGTGTTGCTTTCCTAATGTCCTTTTCAGCGTTGTCGTTATTGGTATAGAGGAATCTAACAGATTGTTTTTAATGTTTTATTGTGAATTATGTGATAGTTTACATGGGAGAACATTACTTTTACATTCATCCTATCGTATATTGTTTCATTGTCATGGTTACAATCCCCTCCATGCATCATCAACCAACCAAAGGGTATACACTTCAAGCCTGCCCGCACCCCCCCAATCGTCAGCACACAGCCCCTTTCCCTCTGTGGGTCTAAAATCCCCAGCTGCTCCATCTCTCCACGTCATCGTCTCTGCCTCCGTCTCAGGCATCACTGCTTCTCTGGGTAGGGTCCTGCTCTCTGCTCTTCTCCCTTGATGGTCCCAGGGACTTCCGCTCCTAGACTGAAAAGTTAATCACTCCCTTCCTTGCTACAAAGCATCTGCCTTTACATTTACAACCCTCACAAGCAGTCCTGATAACAATTATTCACTATTGCATCACAAGAGACCCATCTGCATTTCATTTCATCAGCCCCGCTAGACAGATTGGATACTACTCAGTGGAGATTCTACCTTCCTTCACGCCCTCTGAATCTAGGTTCCCTCTTGAAAGCTTGTAAGCTAGTCACCTCTTGCCTTTGGAGCATCCCCCTGCCCCATTTTGGCTAACTGATTTTTTTATGTTGATATTATATCTTGCCACTTTGCTGAATCTTCCAATGAGGTCTAGTAGCTTTTTGACTGCGTCTGTGGGATTTTCTATGTATAGGATCATATCATCTGCAAATAGAGTTGTACTTCCTCTTTACCAATTTGGATGCCTTTAAATTCTCTATCTTGCCTTATAGCTCTGGCTAAGACTTTCAACACAATATTGAATAAGAGTGGTAAAAAAGGGCAATCTTGTCTGTTCCCTGTTTGCAAAAAGAAGACTTTCAGTTTCTCTCCACTGAGAGTAATATTGTCTGATGGTTTTGTATATATGCTCTTAAATATGTTGAGGAATTTCCCTTCAATTCCTACTTTGTTGAGTGTTTGTATCAGGAATGGATTTTGGATTTTGTCAAATGGCCTTTTCTGCATCTATCGATATGATCATGTGGTTCTCTTCCTTTTTCTTATTTATATGGTGGGTTACACTGATTATTTTTGTAATATTAAACCATCTTTGCATCTTTGATATGAATCCCATTTGGTCATGGTGTAATATTTTTTTTTGATGTGGTATTAGATTCTCTTGGCTAAGTTTTTGTTGAGAATGTTTACATCTATGTTCTTGAGGGATATTGGTCTATAATTGTTTTTCTTCCCTGGTTTTTGTTTGAGGGTTATACTTGCTTCATAAAATGTATTAGGAAGTTTTCCATTCTCTTCTATATTCTGCAATAATTTGAGTAGAATTGGTGACCGATCTTCCCTGAATGTTTGGTAAAATTCACCAGTGAATCCATCTGGGACTGGACTTCTTTTTGTTGGGAGTTTTTGTTGACCTGATCAATTTCTTCTTTTTTTATGGGTTTGTTCAAGTTTTCTACCTCACTTTTTGTAAGTTTCAGTAGGTTGTGTTTTTCTAAAAATGTATGCATCTCTTCTAAGTTTACAAATTTGTTGGAGTACAACTCTTCATAGTACTCTCTTATTATGATTTTTATTTCTTTTGCTTCTGTTTTGACTTCACCCATGTGGTTTCTAATGTGTGATATCTCTGTCTTTTCCCAATTTTCTTTTTTAGTTTTACCAGTGCTTTACCAATTTTATTAATCTTTTCAAAGAACCAGCTTGTTGTCCTGTTTCTTCTTTCTATAGTTTTTCTCTTTTCTATATTGTTTATTTCTGCTCTAAGTGATATTTTTTCTTTTCTTTTGGTGACTATACATTCCTTTTGTTGATTTGCTTCTAACTTTTGGACTTTCTGTTTTAATGTGTTAATTTTGGTTGTTTCGTCTTATTGAATATATGTATTTATTACAACAAATTCTCCTCTCAGCACTGCTTTTGCCTTGTCCCAAAGATGTTGGTAATGTGGTTTGGGTCTCATTTGTTTCCAGGAACATTGTGAGTTCACGGTTTATTTCTTCTATTACCCAGTCACTTTTCAGCAGTGTGTTATTCAGTTTCCATGTATTCAACTTTGTTTCCTTGGTCTTCCTATTTTGATTTCTAGTTTTATATAATTGTTGTTTGAGAAGATGCTTTGTATGTTTGTGGAGGCCTGTGCTGTGGCCTAACACATGGTCTATTCTGCAGAATGTTTCATATGCACTGGAAAAGAAAGTGTATTGTGCTGTTGTTGGGTTGAATGCTCTGTACTCACCCATGAAGTCAAGTTGTTTGATTGTGCGGTTTCATTTCTCTGTGGTTTTTTTTGTTGTTGTTTTTTTTCGAGTTTCTTTCTGGTTGTTCTATCCTTTTCTTAAAGTGGTGTATTAAAATCTCCCACTATTATTGTACATTTGTCTATTTCTTCCTTCAATTCTAGTAAGGTTTGCTTTATACATCTTGGGCTTCTTTCATTGAGAGCACAGATATTTATTATGGTTATGTCATCTTGTTCAATTGACCCTGTATTCATGAGATAGTGTTCTTCTTTATATTTTATGCTAATTTTTGCCTTAAAGCTTATTGTATCAGGCATTAGTATAACCACTCCTGTTCGTTTTTTACTGCAGTTAGCTTGGTATATTTTTTGTCATCCTTCAATTTTTTTTTCTGTTTTTGTCTTTGTGTGTATGGTGTGTCTCCTGCATGCAGCACAATGAAGGGTCTTTGTTTTCTTACCCATTCTGCCACTTTCTAACTCTTCACTGGTGCATTTAATGCATTGACATTTAGTGTAATTACTGATAGGTATGATTTAATTGCTATCATTATGTTGTTTTTCTTTTGGTGCTACTGGTTCCTTTTTTCTAGATGCCTTCTTGTGCTGAGTTCCTGTGATATTTCTTGTCAGTTTCTTCTTAGTTTTAATGATTCCATATTTTTCTTGGATCTGCATTTTCATAGTATGTTGTGCAGTATTTACTTTCTTTAAAGTTACCGTATACTCTACTAATTTTTTCCTCCATTTTAGACAGTCATTTTATCCTTCAAGCTACCTGATCTCCTCACAAGGATCTCTGTTCCTATATTTTGCCCTTCATTGATATTGTTACTATTTGGATTTCTGATTGACCTTCCAGGTCCTCTTAATTATTTGTTGTCATTTTATTCTATTCTTCACTTTGCTGTCAACTCAGTTCCAGGTGGTGTTGTCACATCTAGTTCAATCTCTGTTTATTGTCTGTTCTTAGTTGTTTTCAGTCTAAAGAACTCCCTTTAGGATGTTTTGAAATGTTAGGTTGGCTTTGAAAAAGTCTGTTAACTTCTGTTTATCCTGGAATGTTTTAATTGCACCATCATATTTGATTGGCAGATTAGCTGGGTAGACAATTCTTGGTTGGAAGTTTTTTTTTTTTTAGGATTTCATATATGTCTCCCCATTTCCTTCTTGTCTGCATGGTTTCTGCTAAGAGATCAGAACTTAATCTGATTTGCCTGCCTTTGTAAATTACACTTCTCTTTTCCCTGGCTGTTTTAAGGATTCTATCTTTGTCTTTGATTTTGGAGAGCTTGGTTATGATATGTCTTGGTGATTTTCTTTTAAGGTGTATCCTTCCTGGGGTTGGTTCAGCTTCTTGAATGTTTATCTTCTCATCGTTCAAGCTGTTAGGGCAATTTTCCTCCAGAAATCCTCAACTATCTCCTCTGTGGACTTCTATATTTCTTCCTGTTCCAGAATGCCTATAATTCTTAAGTTATTTCTCTTCTTGTGGGAAGCGGCTTGGTTTCTTCTGTTTGACAAGGTCCCAGCAGAAGGAGAGACATCATGCAAAGCAGATAATTCTCAGAAGCTGGCTTCTATCTTCCCTTCAAGTTAATTCTGGATTCACTTGTAAAAGTATATAATATTGCCATAGTCACAGCTTTTACTGTGAGCTCTACAAACATTGGGAAAATACAATTATCTCAACTTCAGTAGCCTGAATTCAAAGAGAATTGTATAAGCAACTCCCATTCACAGAAAACCAAAGTACAATGTAACTGCATTTGTGAGACCACAAAATCAAATAGCAAACTAAAGTCTAGCTGACCTACCCCTATAGACCTCACCACAATCAGTCACCAGCCTGAATTCACAAATCCCTGCATACAAACACCTGTGTAAATAGGCAGAAAATAATGAACTTAAGTGAAGGGTAGTTTTAACTTGATAATCTACATTTCCTGCAGCAATTAGCCAGGTTGGGCATTATGCCACATAGCTTCAAAAGAAAGAAACATAAAAACATTGTTATCAAGCAATTTAATGAATACTTTAGAAAAATAAATAAGTAGATGTTAGTAATACTTTTACTATGGAAATAGTAGTGCATTATGTAGGATAGAAGATTAATAATTAGTTAATAGAAATAGTAAGGTAGTGCAAACTTTGATGATTAATAGAAACTTACGTTACTAAGAAAATGTAATAAGGGATCTGATAAGTAGAAATTATTTGTGTAAAGTTTCACTTAATCTTTTAATGGAAACAAGAAAAAATAATTTATCACATACTGGGAAA
This sequence comes from Chrysochloris asiatica, assembly GCF_000296735.1. NCBI lineage: Eukaryota > Metazoa > Chordata > Mammalia > Afrosoricida > Chrysochloridae > Chrysochloris > Chrysochloris asiatica. The sequence continues at coordinate 3,106,665 of NW_006408644.1, read as the reverse complement.
GGAGATGAAAGTCAGTTTGACCATCACAGAAATATTTTTGTCAAAGTTGTCTAATGACCAGGTGTAAGAATGTTGTGATAAACTGTGTAATAATTCAAGGAAAGATCAAAGTAGCAATTAATTATGTACTGTGTAGTTTTAAGTATAAAAATAAAGACTTGCTGAGCCGGACCCGAGAGAGAGCTCCATCAGCCAACTAAGGGGAGACCTGTGTCTCCCTTGCTCCTGCTGACTCCGCGTCTCCTCTCATGTCTCGCGACCTCGCGAGAACTGGACTCCTGCATCTTCTTGTTCTCCAACATGAATCTTAGACTCTCTTCAGATTTTTTTTATCATTTTTTTCCTGCATGCTCTTTTTTTCTTAGCAGTATTGAGAAATTTTTCTTCCAGCTCTCTGCTTCTAGCAGTTCTGCTCCTTTGCCCTTTCAGTGCATTGTCCATTTCTGATACTTTGTTATTTATCCTTTGGCCCTCTTTTGCAGGTATTGAATTGTTTCCAACACTATATCTATCTTGTTTGATTGCTTTTGTAGCACTCCCCTGACTTCTTCTTTATTTTCCTTAACCCTTCTGTGAAGCCTTTGGCTGTATGTGAATACCATTCCTCTGAATTTGTTCTCATGCAGATACAAATCCTGCTTGCCTTCTAATGAGAAGTTTATGCCTGCCTCCAGCTCACTTGTCTCAATTACTCGTTTCTTTTTCTAGACATGTACCAGCATCTTTTGCTGTTTCTTGGACAATTTCAATAGTTAAATGTGTTTTCAATGATTAAATAAATGTATGTTTCTGTATTATTAAGGTTATTTAGTGTCTTCTGGTGGATGTGGTCTGAAGATAGGCTTCCCTTTTCATGTCTCTTATTATTCAATTGTGAGGAAAATTAGCAAGTGTTGGCTATCTATGTAAGGTGTAGCAGCTGGTATTGGCTCCTGTCCAGATAGTGAGATATTATAGGGTATGCTTATAGCCAAGCTATATGGCCAGGATTATTGTCTCTTCTTAGGTAATGTAGCGAGAGAAAGCTCACACCCCCAGGAAAAAAATAAGGCCAAAATACAAAACAACAGAAACAAAAATAAAAGCAAAAGTGAAAACAAGCACACAAAAACATCAACAAAATCAAAACCACTGCAGACTGTCCAGTAACCTTTGCTGTGCAGGTCAGTGTGTGTGCATTGTAGAAACCTCCAGCTGCGGCAGGGGTGTCCACTCACCCAACCTCCCCCCTCCCACCAGTTCGCTGCCATGGAAGTACACAGACAGAGACTGAAAAATGAATAGAAGAAATATTGCTAACAATTTTATCTCTGAAGATCAGTTATATGTCTGCATACGGACAGCATAATTCTCATAATGACTGCATCCTTTTATATAGTAGTTGGTGTTGGCTCATGCAAATATGGTTTGGCTCTATGGCCAGACCTGCTGTATCTCACTAGGCAAGGCAGGAATAAAGGCTTCTGCCCAAGTAGGAAAGTCAACTGGAGGACTGAATCCCAGAGTCAGACATCATAGGAAGTGGCCAGAGGATTAGCTAGCTTCTGGAACCGTTGGGGTTTTCCAGGACTTCTTTTTGCTCTCTGAGAAAATTGTACCGTGTGGGCACTAAGCTGGACCCTTTTCGGGGTGTGCTCCCTTATTCCTGAAGATGCCTGTGCTGGGCATAGGGAGTGTGACAAGAGACTGGAGGGAAAAAAAAAAAAGTTAAAAAACAAACAAAAACTCACATCTCTTTTTCAACAGGTCTCTCCATGGCTTTCACTCAGTATCAGCCTGGCTGTGGTCTCAGCCTCTTGTGTTATTATTTCTTGGTCACATATAGTGTGCATGAGAATATGAACATAATATTTACGGATGTTAGTTGTTGTGGAGTCAATTTTGACTCATGGTGAACACATGTGTGTAAAGTAGAACTACTTTATAGGGTTTGTGTCATATTGGAAGCAGATCATCAAGTGTGTCTTTCAAGGCACTTTTAGGTAGGTTCAACAGTCAACCATTCAACTAGTAGCTGAACACTTAACAGTTTACACCACTCAGGGACTCATACTCCTAGTTATTGTTGTTAGGTACCTTCAACTAGATTTCAACCCACAGCAGCCCTAAGTACAACAAAGAAAAAACTGCCAGAACCTGCATCATCTTCACAATTGTTGTTATGGTTGAGTCCATTGTTGGAGCCAGTGTCAATCCATTTTATTGAAGTTTCTTGATTTTAATGACCCTTCACTTTACCAAGCCTATTGTATTTCTCCAGGGATTTCTCCCTCTTGATAACATATCCAAAATATGAGAGACAATGTGTCATCATCTTTACTTACAAGGGGCAACCCAACTGTGCTTCTTCTAAATCAGATGTGTTTGTTCCGGCAGTGCAGCATACTTTGAATATTTTTTGCAAATATCATAATTCAAATGCACCAGTTCTTCTGCAGGACTCCTTATTCACTGTCTAACTTTCACATGCATATGAGACGATTGAAAATGCCATAGTTTGGATCAGACAAATCTTAGTAATAAAAGTGATATATTTGCTCTTTAGCACTTTGTGTTTGCTCTTGTTAATTGCCATTGAGTCGGTTCAGACTCATAACAACCCTGTATAAGATTCCTTAAAAACAGTTGGTGAGCTTGAACCACCGACCTTGTGGTATAATTTGAACTTGCTGTCCAGCACTTTAGCCCACAGAGCCACACAGAACTTTCCTAATGTCCCTTTCATTGCTATTGCTGTTGCTGTAGAGAAATCCAATTGATTTTTGTATGTTAATCTTATACCCTGCAACTTTGCTGAATCTTTTGATGAGGTCTAATCGGGTTTTTTTTACCAAGTCTTTGGGGTTTTCTATGTATAGGATCATATCGTCTGCAAATAGGGTGAGTTTTACTTCCTCTTTGCCAATTCGGATGCCTTTAATATCTTTATGATGCCGTAAAGCTGTAGTTAAAACTTCCAGCACAATATTGAATAGGAGAGGTGATACAGGGCATCCTTGTTTGGTTCCTGTTCACAGGAAGAAGGATTTCAGTTTCTTTCCATTGAGTGTGATGTAGGCTCTTGGTTTTGAATATATGCTTTTGATTATGATGAAGAATTTCCCTTCAATTCCTACTTTGTTGAGTGTTTTTATCAGGAATGGATGCTGGATTTTGTCGAATGCCTTTTCTGCATCAATTGATATGATCATGTGGTTCTTTCACACAGAACTTTAAAGAGGACTTTTGTAGCAGATTTGCCCAGTGCAATACAGCATTTGATTTCTTGAATACTACTTTCATGAGCATTGATTATGAATCAGAGTAAAATGATATCCTTGACAAGTTCAATCTTTTCTCCACTTATCATGAAGTTATTTATAGGACCAGTTGTGAGGGTTGTTTTTTTTTTTTCTTCTTCTTCTTTACAATGAGGAGTAATCCATATAGAAGGCTGTATTCTTATTTTCATCTATGAATGCTTTAACTCCTCTTCACTTTCAGCAAGCAAAATTGTGTCATTTGTATTTCAAAGATTGTTAATCCTGATGCCACATTCGTCTTAATATTGTCCATATTCATGGATTATTTGCTCAGCATACAAATTGAAAAAATATGGTAAAAGGATACAACTCTGACACACACATTTAATGATTTTAAACTATACAATATTACACATGTTCTCTTTGAGCATCTGCCTCTTCATCGCTGTATAGATTTTGCATGAGTAAAAGTAAACGTTTTTGAATTCTCATTTTTCATAATGCTAGGCATAATTTGTTAAGATTCACACAGTCGCAGTTAATAAAATATTTGTGTTTTATTGATTGTGCAATAAAACACAAGTATATATCTTTCTACTGTTCTCTGCTTTCAGTCAAGTGCCATGTGACCAAGATGTGACCTTGTAGTATTACTGCATAAATGCATTCATTTGAAAGATCCTTGTTCTGCCTATGCTCTTAAAGAAAAATATTTTCTTCCACTGCACAACCATTTCAATCTTTCACCAGATACTTCCCACAGGATAAGGAAGTATATTCTATAGCTGTGTCTGAGATCCTTGTAGAAAGTAAATTATGAAATGTAGACCATACCAGAACTTTTCTTTCTTTTTGTTTAATGACAAGAATCCCTGCTGGGGATAAAGTTTCTTGATTTCATTTTTTAAACAGTACTGGGTGCTTGGGTGATATTCATTTCTATAATCTGAAACCTCTCATTCTTCCATATGCATTATTTGGCCAAAAGCCCATTCTCTCTATTTTACATTTAAGGAGAAGAAAAATGTACAAACTAATTGCACAAGCCTCAAATTTGAGTCATCACAGCAAAGAAGTCCTCCCCACAATGTAACAGTGTTTTGCTGATATTTCATGTTTGACACCTAGCAGGAAAGCTACAACTCCATCAAACCTTATTTACACTTTAATAAAGCAAGATACCTTTATAGGCCCACACTTAAATATGCAACAGAATAATAAAAAAAAAAAAAAAAATTAAGCCAAAACAACTTCCAGAATTTACCTGTTAGGATTTGTAAGCATTGCTTCTTTAAAATTTAGTTTGTCTTCTTTCTGATTCTCTTGTGTCACTTCAGAAATTTGTATCTTAGATTTTTTAATCTGATTAAAAAAAAACTAGCACATCTGCAAATGAACTAGTTCAAAGACAAATGAAAGAAACATCTTCATTGATACTTCGCTAACTTAAAATATGGCTATTTATCAGATTCCCTAAAACATGTGCCTTGCATAAGGTACACATTCACACTGCAATATCATACACAGAGTACTGGCCTGAAATTTTCCACAAAACTTAAGCAGACCTCTTAAAATTCCCGATGTAACACTAGTTTCTGCAGCAGAGAGAGTATAGGCAGAACTACGTATCATCAGGAAATAATACTGTTAATCCTCTAAAATATTCAAAACATTTGTTTTCTTCCCATTAGAAAGTTAATGAATGCTAAATATTAATAAATTTAAAACAAATCCTAAAAGGACTGGTGCATAAAATAGAAGTGGGGAAAATTGCAACTCCAAGGCAAAAGAAGGAGGAATTTTTTTTTTTTTTTTTAACAGCTTTATTCACAGCATCAGGTGAGAACTTACGCTTACACCCCAAGAGCCTATGCTTTTTAGCTTGCAAAACTTAGTAAACTTGTTGTTCTAGAAAAATTCAAGTGTTCTTATTCACACAGCGTATTTACAATGAATGACTATAATAGAGAAAGTATCATCTTATAAGCCTTACGGTATCTCAGAGTAAGGGGAAAGCCAAGAGGGAGTCTTTTATTTCTGCCTTACTTACTATCACAAGGAAGGCATGGCTAAGGAAATAATACAAGAAGCTTGCATAATAGGTGGGTAGGGGTAAAGGAGGGAGAGTGCAGAATAAAAGAATACATGAAATACAGTTCCTGATTTCTCTGTTTTATGACAACTGAATTTTCTGTCATTATTCTGAGAAATAATTTTTTCTCCAAACTTTTGAATATTTATGACCTTTCCCCCTTAGGAAAGCTAGCTATATTTCGGAAAGTGAGAAGTGTCTTTACAAATTGCAAACAAGAAAAAAGTGCATTCCAAATCCCTTACATTATCTAAATATAAATGTGAACTTTTCTTTAGCGATAACAGGCAAGAACATATTAGAAATAACAACTAAAAATATTAATAAATTAATGTTCCATCAAACAGTGAACTCTAGGAGTCTGGTCAGCGTAGGGAATAAAATGTTGAACTCAGAGCAGATGAAAGTTTTTATAGCCAATAGGGGAATCAGCTCAGAAGAAAGCAAAACACCAAGTCAAATAGAATGAGGCCCTGCAGGATTGTCACCATGTTAATTCATATAAGCGAAATTGGAGGTCTTTGGGAAGGTTTCCAAATCCAAGTGTGTTTTCTCTCTTCTACAAATTTCACAAAGGTTATTTGGAGGTGGCATATTATCTTTGGCCCATTTGATTTTCTGTACCTTCTCTCATTGTTATGATAACAAAAACTCTTTAGTACATCTTACTTGAAAATGTCCTCTTGCTTTTGTTTCTTAAAAGGAAAAGCTAAAACCTGCAAGAGGCATGGTTTGTCCTACAGGTTTTTCTCTTATCATCTATTTTGGCTGATATATATGTGCACCTTATATTTCTGCATCATAGCTCATTTCTTCCATAAGGGATTTTGAAGGAATGCATGTTGTGCCAAGGGAACAAAGGAAAAATTGAAAAAAATGAGACTACTTTTATCATGCAGGTTTTATAGCAACTGCAGCAAAGAAATAATACACCACCGGAGAATAAGTTATAAAACCTAAAACCAGGGAGGTGAGATATGATGGTCGCTAGGTTAGAAGTGCATTGAGGTTCACCACCAGCAATGGCACAGAATACCAGGCAAAGCAGATTTAGAGCAGAGCTTCAAAACTCGGAACCACATAGGTAAGAATATTTTAAAGCTTTGAAGACTTATAGCTAGAGGAACTTGAAGTGGAAATAAGAAATCATGTACTTTTTAATCTGCCAGACTCAGTGGCTAAGAGCCAACAACTTGGGTGAGACCAAACGGCAAGACCAAGGGGGGTAGCAGACACACCGTGGAAAAATGCCAAGGAAACCATGGAGCAAAGATGGACAATACACTTTGTCGGTTTTGCTTTGTTCTGATTTTCTTTTCTTTTTTTCTTTTTGGATATCTGTTCATTGCCCTCCCCCCCCCCAACTGTTTGCACACTTCCATTCTGATGACAATAAGAGTGCCTGAGCAAGGTGACACTCCCCACCCTAACAACTTGTGGGTTCTTCTGCCACACATGCACACAGATACTATCAATCCAAGAGCTGGCCCTGAACACTTTTTTGTTTTGTTTTGTTTTTTAATAGGGAAAAAGTCAGTAATAGGGATTTAGAGAAGGAAAGATAATTTACACCATAACAATCAACAGTGGCATCATGAAATTTATCAAGTAGCTTTGAAGGTAAGAAGTTGAAAGTGGATGTTAAAGTCATGCTCATATAAAGCTACTGATTTTTTTTTCTACTCTCCCTCATCTCCCTTTTCTGTGATTATAGACAACAGTATCCAGTCTAGTCTAGTTTGTGTGTGTGTGTGTGTGTGCGTTGTTGTTGTTTTCTCCCTTTCTCTTTTTTTTTGCTATTGCTGTTTTGATGTTTCATGCACCCCTTCCTACCTTTGGGGATCTTTTTCTCACCCTATATTACCAATGAAGAGACAGCAACTGCTGCCATATAGTCAAGCTACAATCACACTCTACAAAACACTGATATGCAGACAAAAACCAATACCAATTACCATATACCAGGGAAGCAGACAACACCTGTTAAAGTTATTCTGAGTTAAACAATAAGAAGAGTAAAAAGGAAAGCCAACAACCTGCTCACATCTACCTGGAAGTAATCAGAAAGCATAAAAAACACCAAAACACATAATTAAGTATTAAGACCACAGATAAACATTAAAAATGTCCAGGAATCAAAAGCAGATGACCATATCAGCACATGTCCAGAAAAAAGATAGAATGTCTGAGACAAATTACCTAGAGGTAGATCTGGACTACATTCTGGAAGGAGGGCAGGCATTTCAAATGCCAAAGAAGAAATTCAGAAAAATGATAATAAAATGCTTCAAACCACTTTACAATGGAGTTGAGAAAAATAAGAAAGAAGTCAGGAAAGTACTACAGTAACAATCAAATAAGATAAATTCAGGACAGAAACCAATTCAAAACCTACAGAAAGAGGTAGAAAGGATTAATAACAGACTATCAGAAATAGGCAATACAATACAGTGAAGGGGCAAAGGAGTAGATTAGAAGAAATGGAAGGCAAAACCAGTTAGCTGGAAGACAAATCTGTCAATAATACTAATATAGAAGAGCAAACAAAAAAAGGGAAAAAAAATCTGAAGAAGGCCTCAGACTCATGTTGGACAACATGAAGAGGAATAACTTAAAACTTATCAGCAATCCAGAACAAGAAAAATCACACAATTCCACAGAGACAATAGTTGAAGAACTGCTGGAAGAAATTTTCTCTAACATCTTGAAATTGGAAAGATAAATATTCAAGGAGCTCAATGAACTCCAGGAAGGATAGACCCCAAAAGAAAATCCCTGAGACATATTATAATTAAGCTCTATAAAATCAAAGATAAGGAGACATTCCTGAGAGCAGCTAAGGAAAAGAGAAGTGTTACATACAAAGGCAAACAATTCAGATTCAGCTCAGATCTGTCAGCAAAAGCCAAGCAAGCAAGAAGGCACTCGGGAGACATATATAAAACACGGAAAGAAAAAAAAAACAAAAAAAAACTGCCAACCAAGAATCCTTTTTCCTGCAACACTATCAATCAAATCTGAAGGTGTAATCAAAATATTCCATTATAAACAGAAACTAAGAGATATTGCCTAAGCCAACCATACACTACAAAATATCCTAAAGGGATTTCTGGCACTTTCCTGACCGGGCAGGACAGGTACACAGGCTCGGGAGAAAGTAGGGGCTGGTATCACAAAGGGGGGCCCCCGCCTGGTAGACAGACAGCTTTTGGGCAAACATAAAACATTGCACTTCAACTTTATGAACTTGTTTTAATGAAGGATCAAACTATTGAGGAGTTACGAGCATTTTGAGCTTCCACCCACCCTGCCCCCGGCTCCCACCCAGGGGACGGCCCCGCCCACTGCAGAACTTAGCAGGGCTTGAGCAGACCCATTCAAAGGGCGGACACTCTCAGAGAGCTAGCTGGGCCACAGGAAACAACATAGTCCATCCCAGGGGGTTCCTCATTGCCACATTAGGCATGACCAGTGTGTATATAGGGCAAATTGGGGTCGCAAGGCACAGGGAGACAAAGAAAGGCATTTTAGCCATCATCAAAAACAGACCCCATCTGCCTGCAAGCACCAAGCCCATCCCCCACTTCTTTGGCCTAGGCCAGCCCTCTGCCCAGGCTCCTAGTATCAGGACCTCCCATCAAAGCATCAAGGTTTGGGTCAGCCCAAGCTGAGACACCCTTGAGTAGCAGCTTAAAACCAATAACAAAGCACCCCTACTTTGGTGTAATCCACCAGACTGCAAAGCCTTTTGAATTGCATCAATTGTGGTTCTAGCTCAACAGCTGCTATTGGAAACCCTATACTGGGTCGCTGTGGGTCATAATCCACTCCACAGCGTTTCAACAAGTAGTAGAACACAGAAGGGCCTGAAACAGATTAATGACATTACAGATTTACTGAAGAATCAGGGAGGGCAGGGCTTGCTGGCGGCTAGGGTGAAGGCATAGTGAAGGTCGCCGTCAACAATAACTCAGAATTCCAGGCAAAAAAGAGGCAAGACAGAGCTCCAAAATTTGGATGCACAGAGATAGGAATCGTTTAAAGGCTTGAAGGCTTGTAGCCTGTGGAATTTGGAGCGGAAGCGGGAAATCGCATACCTTTAAATCCGCTGGCCAGGCTTGGAGGCCTTAGCCCACATCCTGGGCTAGACAAAGCGGCGGGACTAAATGGGGGCCTCAGTATCACCGCGGAAACACTCTACAGTAACATTTGGGGGGAAAAAAATAAAGGTGCACGGTGTGCTTTGTCAATTTGGGGTAGCTCCGATTTTATTTTTTTCTTTGGTGTCGGGAATAGGTGCGCTCATGGTTTGCCCACACACATCTGGGTGAATGGAGGTGGGGGATTAACCGAGTGGCCAAGATCCAACCCCACCACTGGTGGTTTCCTCTTCCAGGAACTCAAACACTCAGATCAAGCTGAGACGCGGATTTGGTCTGCCTTTCTTCATTGGTTTGAGAGGGAGCCCAGCATAGTGCTGAAGGTTAAAACGCTGCACTGCAAATTCTTTTTAACAACAAGGCCGGTGGGACAAGGCTGGTGGTTCAAGCTCACCAGCAACTCATCGGAAACCTTCTACAGGAGATGCGGATGTGTGTCCTATTTGGTTGGCTTACTTTCACTGGTTTGAGAGGCGTCCCATTGTAGCACTGTGGATTAAGGTGCCACTGCAAAGCCTTTTGAACTGCAAGGTCGGTGGTTCAAGCTCACAAGCCGTTCCTCAGAAACCCTATAAGGGAGACGCGGATGCGTGTTGTATTTAGTCTGCTTTTTTTCCACTGGTTTGAGAGGAGTCCAGCACAGCACTGTGGGCTGAGGTGACGCACTGCAAAGCCTTTTGAAATGCAGGGTCCGTGGTTCATGCCCACCAACCACTCCTTGGAGAACCTATACAGGGTTGCTATGGGTCAGAATTGACTAGACATCACCTAACAGCAGGGAGAGGAGGGCAGAAGTGACAGAAAGAGAGTTAGGAC
>NW_006408644.1:3089325-3091064 GCF_000296735.1 Chrysochloris asiatica | reverse complement strand
AATCGAGAATCCAGAAATCAATGCATCTACATACAGCCAACTGATCTTCGACAAAACACCAAAATATATCGCATGGGGAGTGGCTAGTCTCTTCAACAGATAATGCTGACAGAACTGGAAAATGATATGCAAAAGTTTGAAACAAGACCATCACCTCACGCCTTATACAAAAACTAACTCAACATGGATTAAGGACCTAAATGTGAATCCCAGAATTAGGAAGGTCATCAATGAAAAATTCGGGACAAATGTGAAGACACTAATCATGGGAATACATGGACTACAGAACATTTTGAAAAACACAAGAACAAAAATAGACAAAATAGTTGAATGGGACATACTAAAAATTAAAAACTTATGTACATCAAAAGGCTTTACCAGAAGAATTAAAAGGGAACCCACAGAATGGGAAACAAATCTTTTGCAATGACATATCAGACAAGGGACTTATTTCCAGAATATACAGGAAACTGCAACACCTCTATAAGAAAAAGACAAATAACCCAATTAAAAAGTGGGCACAGGATATGAACAGGCACTTCACCAATGAAGAGATCAGGGCACCCAACAAACATATGTAGAAATGCTCACGATCACTAGCCGTCAGAGAGATGCAAATCAAAACAACAATGAGATATCATCTCACACCAGCAATAACAGCAAAGAGCAAAAATATAGAAGACAATAAATGCTGGCGGGGATGTGGAGAGACTGGGACACTCCTGCATTACTTGTGGGACTGCAAAATGATCCAACCTCTCTGGAAAGCAATATGACGTTTCCTCAGAAGATTGAAAATAGAAATAACTTATGATCCAGCAATTCTTCTCCTCGGAATTTACCCACAAGAAAAATGAGCCACAACACCAGAAGATATATGCACACCAATGTTTATAGCAGCATTATTTACAATAGCAAAAAGATGGAAACAGCCAAAGTGCCCATCAACTGAAGAATGGATATACAAATGGTGGTACTTACACACAATGGAATATATGCTACACTGAAGAATAACAAGGAAGCGGCAAGCCACCCCATAACATGGATGAACCTTGAGGACATTATGCTGAGTGAAATTAGTCAGTCACAAAAAGAGAAATACTGCATAGGACCACTACTGTAAAAGGCTAAGAAAAAGAAATTATACTAAAGGGGGTAGGGGGAAGTTTTTGTTGGTTGCTGGGAAAAGGGTGGTGGGTGTGGGGAAGGGTGGAGTGTGGAGCACAGGGTGGGGATTGGGCTCAGGAGAGCTTGGGTGAAGGGAAGGGGGGCAACATACAGGGAGGGATAGGGAAGTGGAGAAAAGGAGCATATGGGAGAACAATAGGGCATGTTTAGACGGACCAAGTGGGACAGATATAAAGGACGATGTGTGCACAGCCTTGGAGCTCCAGGGCTCTGAGATACAGGGATTGGCCCATGGTTGGGATGGGTGGGGAATTGTGTTAAGATGCTTGACTGTTATTTTGAATCTTGGTTTCCCTTGCATTATAATATAGAGTAGACACTGGAGGGGGAGAGAGAGGAATAGTCAGAAACATCACACTAGAAAGCTTGTAAGTCCGTCTTCTGCCTTTAACTGATTGGAATACCTAAATCGGAGCTACAGCATACCCAGTGAACGAGGCTTTCTGCGGAGCCTTTGCAATACATAAAACTATAGGTAGAAACAAGAACCACATCCAGATCACCAGAAATGAGAAATCCCCACTTGAAGGGACAAGCTGACGAGCCTGGAA
>NW_006408644.1:3088111-3088895 GCF_000296735.1 Chrysochloris asiatica | reverse complement strand
TATTGGTTTAAGTAAGGTTTACTGGCTTAACTTATCTTAAAGATTGTCTTGTCTGAATAATACCATTCTTCTTCTGTAAAGATCCCTCCCTGAAATTGAGGAAATAAAAGAAGGACGCAGACTTAAGTCTGCGGGCATTATTGCTTCCAGGGTATGAAGAGGCTGTCTGCCGATTTTGCATCTACTCTGGTCTCTGAGTGTTTCTTTTCTCTCTCACCTCTCCAGAAATCCTACCTAGAGTTAGTCCGAGAAGGAAAAATGCCAGCCACTGAACAGTCTGTCTGGCAGCTTGCATCAAGTCCGTGTGTCAGTCTTCTTTGTATCTGTTTTCTCTGTCTTCTTTGTGTCTGTTTTCTCTCTCTCTCTCTCGCTATCGTCACCGGACACCCCATCTTCGGGTCCTCACCCCCTTGCCGAGGCCAGACCCCAGCACCCTAGGAGACATTGAGGCAGTTGGTCGGGTCCCACCAATGTAGGCTCCCCCCAAAACTGAGACTCGGTGGAAATGCACGCTCGGATTTGTAAACACACACATCACCGTTGGGGAGAAAGGGGAGAAAGGCAGCAATGAAGTGGCGAGCTAAGCCTCACAATATTCAGAGGACTTCTGTGGACCAAGTTGGGGACCTGGTTGGCAAGCAGTGCGATGAGACCCGAGGACTCCTGGGCCCAGAGTCAGTGATGTGGTCATTTAGGACTCAAGTGGAGAATGGAACTTCCGGCTGATGGGAAGAGAGGGCATGGGCACAAGAACACCCACACTTGCAGATGACACCCACGTGAC
>NW_006408644.1:3085317-3086689 GCF_000296735.1 Chrysochloris asiatica | reverse complement strand
CTAATTTTGTTTTTGATTTTTACCCAACATCTGTTGTTTGGCTGTTACATAGCCTCCCTTTGCTTTTGGAGGATTATTTGTCTCCCTATATTACACAAGAAGAGTCAGCAACCACTGCCAAAAAGCCAAACTGCAATCACATCTTATAAAATAACAAAACCCAGGCAAGAACCAATACCAGCAGACACATAACAGGGAAACAGGCAACACCTGTGAAAGTCACTCTTAGTTAGGCAATAAGAAGAGGGAAAAGAGAAGATCACACTCTGATCACATCTTCCCGGAAACAATCAGAAAGCATAAAAAAAGTACTAAAATACGTACTTACTTAAGTATTAGGGCCACAGATAAACATTAACATGTCCAAGAAGCAAAACCAAATGACCATATCAGCACATGTCCAGAAAAAAGATAAAAATATCTGAGACAAATGACATAGAAGTAGACCTGGAATCCATTGTGGAAGGAGGACAGGCCCTGGAAATGCCTGAGAAAGAATTCAGAAAAATGATTATGAAATGTTTCAAAATACTCTACAATGGAGTTGAGAAGAAGTCAGGAAAGTGCTACAAGAGTAATCAAACAAGATGGTTACAGCATTGGAAACAATTCAAAACCTAAAAAAAGAGGTCCAAACAATCAATAACAAAATGGCGGAAATAGAAAAGACTGTGGAAGGGCAGAGGAATAGAATAGAAGAGATGGAAGGAATAATCAGTGACCTGGAAGACAGGTCTCTCAATACCACTAAAATAGAAGAACAAACACAAAAAAAAGATAAAAAATTCTGAAAATGGTCTAAGATTCATTATGGACAACATGAAGAGGAATAATATAAGAATTATTGGCATTCCAGAGCAAGAAGAATCACACAAGTCCACAGAGGAAATAGTCAAAGAACTACAGTAAGAAAATTTCTCCAACATCCTGAAAAGCAAAAAAAAATAGATGTATAAGAAGCTCAACGAACTCCAAGATGGGCAGAACCCAAAAGAAAATCACCAAGACATATCATAGCCAAGATTTCCAAACTCAAAGATAAGGAGACACTTCTGAAAGCAGCCAGAGAAAACAGAAAGGTCACATACAAAGGCAAGCAAGTCAAATTAAGCCCAGATTTCTCAGCAGGAACCATGCAAGTGAGAAGGCAATGGGGAGACATATATAAAACCCTGCAAGAAAAAAAAAATAATTGCCAACCAAGAATCCTTTATCCAGCAAAGCTATCAATCAAATACAATGGTGTTATCAACACATTCCACGATAAACAGAAGCTATGAGATTTTACCAAAGCCAACCCTGCACTACAAAACATCCTAAAGGGAGTTCTGTGGACTGAGAACCAACAAGAACAGACAACATCCAGAGTTTG
>NW_006408644.1:3053983-3078774 GCF_000296735.1 Chrysochloris asiatica | reverse complement strand
CATACGAATGCTGTGACACAAAAGAGGCAACAAACCCTTACAGCAAGAAACACTTCCACCCCCTCCACGCACAGAGTAGACAGAGATGGGCAACTTGGACATTGGATACCCAAATGGGGTGGGAGGGACTACAAAGAAAAGAAGTGAATGGCTTACAAGCTTTCAAGAGGGAACCTAGAGCTAGGAGGCATGGAGGAAGGCAGAATCACCAGTGAGTACTATCCAATTTGTCTAGGTGGAGTTGATGAAATGAAATACAGTTGGGTTATGGGCGATACTGTAGTGAATAAATGGTTATCAAGATGGATTGTGAGTGTTGGAAAGGCAAGGGTAGATGTTTTGTAGCAAGGAACAGAGTGATTATTTCTCTAGTCTAGGAACGGAGGTCTCTGGGACCACCAACGGATAAGAGCCGAGAACGGGACCCCACCCAGAGAACCGGGAATGCCTGAGATGGAGACAGAGATGATGATATGGAGGGATGAAGCACATGGGGACTTTGGATCCAGAGAGGGAGAGGAACTGTGGGCCGAAGACTGAGGGGGTAGGGGGGACTGTAGAGCATGGGCTTCTAGGATATGCCCTTTGGTTGGAGGATGATGCATGGAGGGGATTGGAACCATGGCAATATAATAATATACGATGGGATGAATATGGAACTGAGGTTCTCTCATGTAAACTATCATATAATTCTCAATAAAACATTAAAAATATATATATCCTAAAGGGAGTACCAACAAGAACAGACAACAACCATAGATTGACATACGTGGCAGCACCTCCCAGAACTAATATGACTTAAGGAAGAGATGAAGACAGAGCAAAACTATAAGAACAAACTCAGAGAATCTGGGAGGTCAGTTTATGATCAAAACAATTACAATGTAAAAAAAGTTAAATTCACAGGAACAGGATCCAGATGGTGACAAGGCCAGGTGAATTACAGGATAAAATGAACTGCACTAAATAGAGGAAGAAGTTAATGGGCTACAAGGTAATCTCAAAGAAAATTAACACTTCACAACATACCAAATAATGAAAATCTAAGAAGAACATGCGAACATAAAAACTATGAGGAAACTCACAAGAAAGAATACAAAAAGCATGAACTCAGCAATGGAAGACACACAGAACAAAGAAAGTAGCAACACCACACACTAAAAAATGACAGAAATTAATTCAGACCTATAAGGAGCTCTGTTAGAGTAGTGGTTACGACTCGGGCTGTGAACCTTAAGGTCAGAGGTTCAAAACTACCAGCCGCTCCGCAGGAGAAAGATGAGGCTTTCTTCTCCTGTAAAGATTTACACCCTCGGAAAACCTGTACAGGGTTTCCATGGGTCAGAACCGACTCGACGGCGCTTAACAACAACAACAACAACAACATTGATAATTACACTGAATGTAAACCTATTAAATACACCAGTTAAGAGATGGAGGCTGGCAGAATGAATAAGAAAGCAAGATCTTTCAATATGCTGTCTGTAAGAGACACATGTCATACACAGAGACAAAAACAGATTAAAAGTCAAAGGATGGAAAAAAAATATACCAAGTGAATTGCAATCAAAACCGAACAGGAGTGGCTGTACTAATCTCTGATAAAATAAACTTTAAGGGAAAAAAAAAAAAAAAAACCAGCATAATAGATAAAGATGGACATTATCTCATGAATAAAGGGAAAATGGAAACAAGATGACAGAACCATAATAAATATCTGTGCTCCCAATGAAAGTCCTCCAATATATATATAGCAAAAACAAATGGATTTGAAGACAGAAATAGATGGATATACAATAATAGTGTGTGATTTTAATACACCACTTTCAAAAATGGATAGAATAACCAGAAAGAAACTTGACAAAGACACAAAAGAACCAAACAACACAATCAGCCAACTGCACCTCATAGATGTGTAAAGATCATTCAACCCAACAACAGCACAATACACATTATTTTCCAGTACACATAGAACATTCTCCAGAATAGACCATGTCTTAAGGCACAAAACATGAATTTACAAACATCAAAATACTACAAAGCATCTTCTCAAACCACAATGCTATCAAATTAGAAATCAACAATAGGAAGACCAATGAAATCAAGTCAAATATATGGAAATTGAATAACATCCAGCTGAAAAGTGCCTGGTAATGTAAAAAACCAAACGTGAACTCACAAAGTTCCTAGAAACAAATGAGAACGAAACAAAACATACCAAAATCTTTGGGACAAGGTGAAAGTGGTTCTGAGAGGACAATTTATTGCAATAAATGAACACATTCAAAAAGAAGATAGAACCAAAATTAACACAAAATTACAGCATCTATAACAATTAGCTCTGGTAGCGTAGTGGTTACGAATCGGGCTGCGAAACTTATGGTCAGCGGTTCGAAACTACGAGCCTCTCCATGGGAGAAAGATGAGGCTTTCTACTCCCATAAAGATTTACAACCTCAGAAACCCTGTATAGGGTCGCTATGGGTCGGAACCAACTTGACGGCACTTAACAACAACAACAACAATAACAATTAGAGACAGACCCACAGAGGAACCTACAGCCAACAACAACAACAAAAAAGAAATAATAAAGATTAGAGCAGAAACAAATGATATAGAAAACATAAAAATTATAGAAAGAAATAAAATTATAGACCAATATCCTTCATGAGCACAGATGCAAAAATTATGAACAAAATCTTAGCCAACAGAATCCAGCAACTCATCAAAAAGATAATACATCATGATCAAGTGGGATTCAAATCAGAAATGCAAGGATGGTTCAACCTTAGAAAAACGATTAATGTAATCCATCATATAAATAAGAAAAAATAGAAGAACCACATGATCATATCTATTGATGGAGAAAAGGCATTTGCATTTGATAATATCCAACATCCATTCCTGATAAAAATGCTCAACAAAGTAACAATTGAAGGGAAATTCCTCAACATAATTAAGAGCATATATACAAAACCAAGAGCCTACATTACTCTCAATGGAGAGCAACTGAAAGCCTTCCCTCTGCGAACAGGAACCAGACAGGATGCCTTTTGTCACCCTTCCTATTCAATATTGTGCTGGAAGTCTTAGCAAGATATACAGAAAGACAGAAAAATTGAAGGTATCCAAATTGGCAAATAGGAAGTAAAACTCTGTATAGTTGCAAACGATGTGATCCTATAAGAAGAAAACCCCAACGACTTAGTAAAAAAGTTACTAGACATTATTGGAAGATTCAGCAAATTGGCAGGATATCAGATCAGCATACAAAAATCAGTTGGATTACTCTATAACAAAAATGACAGCACATAAAAGGATATTAGGAAAGCAATACCATTTACAATAGCTGAACAAAGGTTGAAAAATCTAGGAATAAATGTAACCAGAGAAACAAACGACGTATACAAAGAAAACTACAAAACACTACTACAAGAAACCAAGAGATCTACAAAAATGGAAGAATATACCATGTTCCTGGATAGAAAGACTCAACATCATGAAAATGTCAATACTACCTAAAGCAATTTACACATATGATGCAATCCCAATCCAGATTCCAACGACATTCTTCAAAGAGGTGGAAAAAACAATGACAAACTTTATATGGAAAGTTAAGAGACCCAGGATATGCAAAGCACTGTTTAAGAAGAATAAGGTTGAAAACCTCTCATTCCCCAACTTAAGAATTTATTACATGACTACAGTGGTCAAAACTGATTGTTACTGGTACAATGAAAGATACATTGATCAATGGAACAGAATCGAGAATCCTGAAAGTAACCCATCCACATACAGCCAACTGATTTTGACTATGTACCTAAATATATTACATGGGGAGGTGATAATCTCTTCAGTAGATGGTGCTTGCAGAATTGGAAAGCCATATGCAAAAGACTGATAAAAGACCTTCACCTCACGCCTTATACAAATACCAACACAACATGGATTAGAGACCTAAATTTGAATCCCAGAATTATGAAGGTCATCTATGAAAACACAGGGACAAATTTGAGGACACTAATTCAGGGATTACACAGACTGCCAAACATTTTGAAAACTACGCAAACAAATGTAGATAAAATAGAAGATTGGGACATACTAAACATTAAAAACTTATGTGCATCAAAAGACTTCACAGAAGAGTAAAAAGGAAAACCACAGTATGGGAAAATTTTTTTTGAAATGACACATCAGACAAAGGACTTATTTCTAAAGTATATAGGAAACTACAACACCTCTACAAGAAAAAGACAAATAACCCAAGAAGTGACTGGATTACAAGCTTTCAAGAGGGAACCTATATCCAGAGGGTGAGGAGGAAGGTAGAATCTCCACTGAATAGTATCCTATCTGTCTGGGCGGGGCTGATGAAAGGAGATGTGGAGAGGGCTCTTGTGATACAATAGTGAATAATTGTTATCAGGACTGATTGTGAGGGTTGGAAATGTAAAGGTAGCTGTTTTGTAGCAAAAGGAGGGGAGTGATTGATTTTGCAGTCTAGGAGCGGAGGTCCCTGGGACCATCAAGGGTGAAGATCAGAGAGTGGGACCTTACCCTGAGAAGCAGTGGCACCAGAGATAGAGACAGAGATGATGAGGTGGAGAGAGGAAGCCACTGGGGACTTTAGACACAGAGAGGGAGAGAGACTATGTGCTGACGACCAGGGGACAGGCTTGCAGGTTATACCCTTTGGTTGGTTGATGATGCATGAAGGGGATTGTAACCATGACATAGAAACGATATACGATAGGGATGAATGTAAAACTAATGTTCTCCCACGTAAACTATCACATAATTCACAATAGAACATTAAATAATAATAATAATAATAACAATAATAAACCTCAGACCACTTATTTTGGAAACTATGTTTATACCTTATATTTAAAATACACTAGTGGTGCCCTGCCCTCTTCCTTTAATATAAATACCATAACTACCTGATATGTTGCTTTGACCCAGAAGAATCAGGCCACATAAACCTAGAATGCTCTATACTTAGGCGGAACCTTTTATATGACAGGCAAAATCCCCCTTAGAACCTCTGGTTCATTAGCTCTCATAATACCTTCCTCTGGTGACATGTATAAAGCCCATGGTTTATATATGGAGGTATCAAAAAATCACAACACAGTTAGATGTCTTACTTAGAATGACACAATATGTCTTTTCCACAATAACAATTGATTGTAGCGCTCTGGACTCCAAGGATGTAGACATAACAATTCCCAGGGAAGCATCCTGTAAATTTGAAATGCCACTGAAATGGCATGCATGCAACTACAGGAAGAAAAACAACATCATTTTGTATAAACAACATTATACAAGGGGAACCTTTGACCGTATGCAAAAGGTTGACATTATTGTGTTCTGAAAACATTTTCCCAAGCAGAAACTGACATCATTAAAAGAAGTAGTGTCTAGCACTCTCAGTCTGATAAGCACAAATGGTCATAGGAAGAATTCAGGGCAATGGCAAATCATGACATGGATGTGAAGTTAGGACAAATTCCCAGAAGCAACACTGGATGCATGTAGTAGAGATTCAGAAAATACTTTATCTTAAATTCCAAATACAGGGAGAAGCTAATTTAAAAACAAATGGGAAGATATCTATATAAGAGAGTGTAGAAGGTATTCAGTCATGAATTAGATCAAATGCATTTCTTCCCACTACCTGTCTGCTTTAACTATGAATACTGCATGTGTAGTTTCATGAACACTGTTGCTGTCATCTTCATCATCATTATGCTTCTCAGCATTCCAGTAATAGAAAATTGTCCATGGTTCTACACCCATGGTCTAGAGAATGTGCTGCAAATTTTTGGAGCAAAGTGAGAAAATTTAGCTCTCCTTGTGTGGTGCTGAAATATAAGCACTGCACTGCTAACTACAAGGTCAGTGGTTCAAACCCACCAGTCACTCCTCAGAAATCCTATACATAGTTGCTATGAGTCAGAAATGACTTGACAGCATTTAAAAAAACAAAAAAATATGGTAGCAGAACAACAAGCTCTCCTACATCTTGCTTAGTGGTCATTCCACTTCTCTTACACCTGTTCTCATTATCTTGTAGGTTATGTTCTGAAAAGCAGAGAAATAAGGTCTAACCTGTTATCTGTGGATGGGTCTCTTGGAGACAATAATTTTCTTATTGTAGCCAGGAAAGAGTAGTGGAGAGATAGTGAAGCTGTCTTGATCCTAATGGAACACACATTCTTTCATGTATGTGTGCGTTGGGGATATCAGGAGACAAGGGAATAGAGCAATAGAGGATACTTGAGCTAAGCATTAATATTCCAGTAGCACATGTGGCAGTACAGAAATTACACTTGAAGGTGCTATTTGGTAAAGTGAACTGGAGAGTTTATCACACTTTTGCTACACTGGTTTAATTTCACATCTCATCATTTCACATCTATTAACTATTTATTCTCACTCACCTACATATTAACTTATTGACTCCTCATAGAATGATATGTCAATGAATTTTTAGAAGAAAAACCTTTCTTTTGACTTCGTCATTTATCTGGCTTGGGGATAACTATAAAATAATTTTGCCAACTTTCTAAATTTAGTTGTATGTTCGGTTTGTGAAACTCTTCAAAATGATTGAGTTTTATGCACTTTAAGTAACTGAAACAGTTTATGTTGCCCCCTTTTGGTTATATTATTTTATTTGGATTCAACAAGGAATTTTTTGAGAGTGATTTAGGAGATTTAGAGGCATTTGACATTTTAACAGCATTCTGGAATAGTCCCAAACACAAGTTCTACATGACACTGGATAAAACTTCTTATGCCTATAATGTTTATTGGGATCCTGGTGTGGTGATAAAGGATAAACATTGGACTGCTAACCATAGGGTTAGCAATTCAAACCCACCTGCATACTCCTCAGAAATCCTATACAGGGTCGCTATCAGTCATAACTGATTTGGCAGCACTTAACAACAATAGCGATAATGTTTATTAGAGAGAATGAAACATTCTGATCCTTTTTATCAGTGACACATTTACTAATTAGATGCCATCTTAATTGCATTTTTATGATCTTTTGGAGATGATGTACTTAATGGATGTGTAAATAAAGTACTTTCCCTCTCTTAAATTTCGATTGGAAGATAAATATGCGAAGGTTTAATGGGTTTAATAATAATAGCAATAAAATCCTTGTTAAAGCCAACTGTCATGGAAACACTGATGTTGACTATGTTTTTTCCATCACTTTCTTAGACTTTTGCTAGTCTATCTTGCTCTGAAAGCTTCGAGTGATGTTGAGATTCTGAAAGGGGCAGGAGATTTATGTATCAACACTCACACACAAGAAAGCATAAGCAGAATTTTCTGATTCACCCTCACCTAATTTGGTCCAGTGTTGTCAGGTAACCTGTAATTCTCAAATGTATAGTACGGTGACCTTTATTTTTCATCTCTTTGACTAAACAACCATTTGTAAACAACATGCGGACTCTTGAATTCATAAACATTGTATCCCAGTTTATCATAGAAGTACAAATTTTTATTGAGAAATATGAAATGGTTAAAATTAAATTTGATAACCCTTTGATTATAAAAAAATTTTTAAATTGAGATAATACAATAAAAACATCTTATACTTAGCAGCAATATAAACCAGTCCCTTTGTCTATTTCCCACTACTCTGAACCTTTCTAATCCTGATCCTACTATCAGTGTTTGCACTTCAGCAGATTGGTACTATCTTTTTTTTTTTTTTTTTTTTTTTTAGCAAGAGAATGTTGCTAATAACTTGCATTTTTACCAGGAAATACATAATGATTCATTTTCACATAGTAAGTTACTAACATCCCAGTAGCAGAACACAAAATATCCTGATTGTCCATTTGCTCCTTGGTTCACACTGACTGCACTCAGACACTTTTAAGCGCATCGTGGAATTACAGAGTCTACAGAAGAAAAGAATCCACAGGAACATGTCTAGTCTCTTATTGCTAAAAAAATTATAAAAGGACATCCCTTTGAGGCCTGTTTCTTCCTCAATATTCATGTCTAAATCAACACTGGCCCTTAGATAACACTGCTTGTGAGCTGTAAAGCTCTGTAAGTTATCTATAGTGAGAAGTCCCCTAGAGGAACTGAATGCTGCTTTTTATAAATAATCAGAGCTGTTCCATCCTAAGGAGAACAGCAAATTGAAATTCACTTTGAATGACTGAAATCTCCAGATTCCACAAGTCACATACATTTAAATCTCTGGACTTTTCTTCAACATACTATAATAATTCTTCTTTTAATTTATCTATCTTATTTACTTATTTAGTCTGTTAGTTACTCACCATAAACTGAAAGGACTATCACTTTATGATGCTCTCTGCTGCCACTGATGATGTATACATTCTGGCAAGCACAGTAATCACGGTGTCTATTCAAGGGGGATTATTTAGGGGAAGCAAATGTCTTAGGTATTCAGTTATTGCACTTTAAACAGACTAGCAAGGAGTACTGTGTGTTCTGCAATAATGCACTGTGTACACAGGTCCTTGAGTAGTCAAATGGGCCCTGAATGCTGCTAATCTCTGGCTGATTTAAATAAATGTTGTAGGAAAACTACTAAATAAAGCATGTAAGGCCAGATATATATACCCAAATGCATGCATATTTGTCCACTCCCAATAAGATTTTCCATAAGAAACACAAGGAACCAGAATAATTGTTTTATTATGGAATGTGCATGTGTGTGTTCTATTACTTTAAATGGTTACTTAGAAGATTATTGAGGAAAGTACTACAAAAGTTAAGAAGATAAATGATATCTTTTTTTGTTGTTTTAGTTTTTATTGTGAATTATGTGGGTTTACATGGAAGAATATTAGTTTTACATTCATCCTATCGTATTTTGTTTCATTGCAAGGATTACAATTCCCTCTATCCATCATCAAATAACTAAGGGCCAGTCCCTGGCTGTCAGCACACAGCCTCTCCTCCTCCCTGAGTCCAGTGTCCCCAGCCACTCCATCTGTCCACATCATCATCTCTGTCTCCATCCCTGGATTCACTGGTTCTCTGGGTAGGGTCCCACTATCTGTTCTTCTCAGTTGATGGTCCCAGGGACCTCTGCTCCTAGGCTGCAAAACCAATCACTCCCTTCATTTTGTCATAAAACATCTACCTCTACATTTCCGACCCTCACACTCAGTCCTTATGGCAATTATTCACTGTCGTATCAAAAGAGTCTTACCCTATTTCCTTTCGCCAGCCTGGTCCCAACAGATTGGAAATCATTCAATGGCGGTTCTAGCTATCCCTGCTGGAACTAGGCTCCACCTTGAAAGCTTGTAAGCCAGTCACTTCTTGCCTTTATAGATCCCCCATTTTGGGTAGCCAATGTCTAAGTTGCCCATCCCTGTCAACCCTGTGTACCGAGGGGGTGGGAGTGATCCTTGCTGTAAAGATTTGTTCCCTTTTTTGAGCTGCTACACCCATAAGTACAGGTAAAGTTCATCAAATCGTAGTGGGTTACTCTTTTTTTTCTTCCCTTTTCTTTCTCCTTCTAGTTGAGTTCTGATCATCCAGCCATCGAAGCCATCTGGGTATATGGATATATATATATTCCCCTTTTTAGGGTAGGTTCTTTTTCTTAGTCTTTTACAATAATGGTCCTATGCAGTAGTTCTCATTTTGTGACTGATTAATTTCCTTCATCATAATGTCCTCAAGGTTCATCCATGTTATGTGGTTACTTGCAGATTCCTTGTTATTCTCCAAGATATCATACTATGCCATTGTGTGTATGTACCACAGTTTGATTACCATTTGTCAATTGATGGACATTTAGGCTGTCTCCATCTTTTTGCTTTTGTAAATAGTGCTGCTATGAACATTGGTGTGCATAGATCTACTCCTGTTATGGCTCGTATTTCTTGTGGGTAAATACTAAATAGAGGAATTGCTAAATCATATGGTATTTCTATTCTCAAACTTCTGAGGCAGCACCATATTGCTTTCCAGAGTGTTTACATCATTTTACAATCCAACCAACAATGTAGGAGGGTCCCAGTCTTTCCACATCCTCACCAGCATTTATTATCCTCTATTTCATTGATCTTTGCTGTTATTGCTGGTGTGAGATGATATCTCATTGTTGTTTTGATTTGCAACTCTAATGGCTAGTGACCATGAACATGTCTTCATATGTTTGTAGGCTGCCAGATCTCTTCCTTGGTGAAGTGTCTGTTCATGTCCTGTGCCCATGTTTAAATTGGTTTTATGTCTTTTTCTTGTAGAGGTGCTGTAGTTTCCTATATGTTTTAGAAATGAGTCCCTTATCTGATGTGTCATTACAAAAGATTTTTTCCATTCTGTGGGTTCCCTTTTTACTCTTTTGGTGAAGTCTTTTGATGCACATGAGTTTTTAATTTTTAGTATGTCCCAATCATCTATTTTGTCTGCTTTTGTATGTGCAATTTTCAAAACATTTGGTAATCTGTGTATTCCCTGAATTACAGCCCTCACATTTGTCTCTATTTTTTCATTAATGACCTTCATAATTTTGAAATTCACGTTTAGGTCTGAGTTAGTTTTTGTATAGGGTGTGAGGTAAAGGTCTTGTTTTAATCTTTGGCATATTGCTTTCCAGTTCTGCCAGCACCATCTCTTAAAGAGGCTATCTCCTCCCCATGCAATATACCTAGGCATTTTGTAGAGAATCAGTTGGCTGTACGTGGATGGGTTAATTTCTGGATTCTCTATTCTGTTCCATTGATCAATGTATCTTTCATTGTACCTTTACAAGGCTGATTTGACCACTATAGCCAGGTAGTAACTTTTGGAATCAGGGAGATAGAGGCATCCAACCGTGTTCTTCTTCTTAAGAAGTGCTTTGTTATTCAGGGTCTCTTTCCTTTCCATATAAAGTTTATAATTTTCTTTTCCATCTCTTTGAAGAACGTTATTGGACTCTGGATTGGGATTGCATAATATGTGTAAATTGTTTGGAGCAGCACTGACATTTTCACAATGTTGAGTCTTCATATCGAGGAACATGGTATGTTCTTCCATTTCTGTAAGTCTCTTTGGTTTCTTGGAGTAGTGTTTTGTAATTTTCTTTGTATAGGTCCTTTGATTCTCTGGTTACGTTTATTCCTAAATATTTCATCCTTTGGGAGGCTATTGTAAATGGTATTGCTTTCCTAATATCTTTTTCAGTGCTATAATTGTTATTATAGAGGAATCCAGCTAATTTTTTTTTAATATTGATCTTATATACTGCCACTTTGCTGAATCTTCCAATGATGTCTAGTATCTTTTTTACTGAGTCTTTAGGGGTTTCTATGCATAGGATCATATCGTCTGCAAATAGTGAGAGTTTTAATTCCTCTTAGCCAATTTGGATGTTTTTAGCTTCCCTATCTTGCTGTATAGCTCTGGATAATAGTTACAGAACAATATTGAATAGGAGTGGTGACTAAGGGCATTCTTGTCTGATTCCTGTTTGCAGAGGGAAGGCTTTCAGTTTCTCTATATTTGGTGTGATATAGGCTGTTGGTTTTGTATATATGCTCTTAATTATATTGAGGAATTTCCCTTCAATTCCTACTTTGTTGAGTGTTTTCATCAGGAATGGTAGTTGGATTTTGTCAAATGCCTTTTCTGAATCAATCTATATGATCATGTGATTCTTTTCCTTTTTACTTATTTAGATGGTGGATTACACTGATTGTTTTTCTAATGTTGAACCATCCTTGCATCCCTTTTATGAAACCCACTTGGTCATAATGCATTATTTTTTTATATGCTGCTGCATTGTATTGGCTAAAATTTTGTTGAGAATTTTTGTGTCTATGTTTATGATGGATTTTGGTCTATAATTTTCTTTCTTAGCGATGTCCTCCCCTAGTTTTGGTATGAGAGTTATACTGGCTTCATAAAAAGTATAAGGAAGTTTTTCATCCTCTTCTATACTCTGGAATATTTTGAGTAGAATTGCTGGCAGCTCTTCCCTGAATGTTTGGTAGAATTCAACTGTGAAGCCATCTGGCCCTGGACTTCTTTTGGTTGGTAGTTTTTTGATGACCTGGTCAATTTCTTCTTTTGTTATGGGTCTGTTCAAGTTTTCTACTTCAGTTTTGTTGATTTAGATAGGTCGTGTTTTTCTAAAAATGTATCTATCTCTTTTAAGTTTTCGAATTTGTTGGAGTACAGCTCTTCATAGTATTCTGTTATTATCCTTTTAATTTCGTTTGGTTCCATTGTGACGTCACCCATGTAGATTCTAGTGCAAGTAATTTGTGTCTTTTCCCATTTTTCTCTTGTTGGTTTTGCTAATGGTTTGTCAATTTTATTAATATTTTCAAAGAACCAGCTTCTTGTCCTGTTGATTCTTTCAATAGTTTTTCGGTTTTTCATCTCATTTATTTCTGCTTTTATCATTTCTATTTCTTTTCTTTTGGTGACTGTAGGTTCACTCAGTTGGTCAGTTTCTAATTGTTGGAGATGCTGTGTTAATGTGTAAATTTTGGTTCTTTCCTCTTTTTGTATGTGCTCATTTATTGCAATAAATTGTCCTCTCAGCACCACTTTTGCCATGTCCCAAAGATTTGGGTATGTTGTGTTTTCATTCTCGTTTGTTTCTAGGAACATTGTGAATTTACATTTAATCACTTCTTTTACCTACTCACTTTTCAACAGGGTGTTATTCAGTTTTCATGTATTTGACTTTATTTCCTTGGTCTTCCTATTGTTGATTTCTAGTTTTATAGCATTGTGGCATGAAACGATGCTTTGTAATATTTTGATGTTCGTAAATTTATGGAGGCTTGCTTTGTGACCTAACACATGGTCAATTCTGGAGAATGTTCCATGTGTACTGGAGAAGCATGTATATTGTGCTGTTGTTGGGTTGAATGTTCTGTAAACATCTATGAGGTCAAGTTGGTTGATTGCGTTGTTTAGTTCTTCTGTAATGTTGTAGAGTTTCTTTCTTGTTGGCCTGTCCCTTTTTGAAATTGTCAAATAAAAATCTCCCAATATAATTTTAGATTAAACTATGTTGTTGTTGTTGTTGTTAAGTGCCTTTGAGTCGGTTCCGACCCATAGCGACCCTGTACAAGGTTTCCGCTATATCTTTCTTCAATTCTAATAAGGTTTGTGTCATACATCTTTATGCTTTTTCATTAGGAGTGTAGACATTTATTATGTCTTGCTCAGTTGACCTTTGATCATGAGATAGTGTCTTTTTTTAAAATCTCTTATGATGGTTTTTGTCTTAAAGTTTACTTTATCGGAGATTAGTACTGCCACTCCTTCTTGTTTATTGATACAGTTAGCTTGGTATATTTTTTTTTTCCATCCTTGAACTTTTAGTCTGTTTTTGTCTTTGTGTGTAAGGTGTATCTCTTGCAGGCAGTGTATTGAAGGTTCTTGTTTTCTTACCCAATCTGCCACTCTTTGTCTCTTCACTGGTGCATTTAATTCATTGATATTCAATGTAATTATCAATAGGTGTGCATTAATTGCTGTCATTATGTTAATTTTTGTGGTGCTGTTCATTCATTTGTTCTGCTTGAATTCTTGTACTGAGTTTGTATTTTTTGTGCTAATTCTCATTGTTTTTTTCTTAGTTTTCATGTTCTGTTTGGAAGTTCATTTTAATGGTAAGTTGTGAAGTATTAACGTTCTTTGGAGTTACCTTATAGTCTATTAACTTTTCCCTCCATTTAAGACAATCTATTGTATCCTGTAGTCTACCGGACCTCCTCACTACCTGGATCTCTGTTCCTACATTTATCCTTTCTTTGACATTGTTATTATTTTGATCTTTGGTTGACCTCCAAGCTCTTTTGAATTCATTATAGTAATTTTGTCCTGCTCTGGACTCTGCTATCCTTCGACTGAGTTTCAAGTGGTGTTTCCATGCCTGTCAATCTCCGGTTGTTGTCTATTCTTGATGGTTTTCAGTCCAAAGAACTTTCTTTAGGATGTTTTGAAGTGCTGGAATGGCTTTGACAAAATCTGTTAGTTTCTGTTTATCCTGGAATGTTTTGATTGCACCATTGTTTTTGATTGACAGTTTTGATGAATAGATGATTCTTGGTTGGCAGTTTTTTTCTTTCAAAATGTTGTATAGGTCTCCCCATTTTCTTTTTTCTTGCAGGGTTTCTGCTGAGAAATCAGAGCTTAATCTGATTTGCTTGCCTTTGTAAGTAGCACTTATCTTTTCCCGGGCCACTTTTAGGATTCTCTCCTTGTCTTTAATTTTGTAGAGCTTGATTATTATATATCTTGGTGATTTTATCCTGGGGTGTATCCTTCCTGTGGTACGTTTGGATTCTTAAATGTTTATCTTCTCATCTTTCAAGATATTAGGGAAATTTTCTTCCATAAACTCTTCAACTATCTCCTCTGTGGACTTCTCTGATTCTTCCTGTTCCAGAATGCCAATAATTCTTAAGTTGTTCCTCTTCATGTTATCCAGTGCTAGGGTCCAGCCTCGACAGTGGAGTGGGTTTCACGAAGAAGGGATGTCTGGGAGGTGAAAGAGAGGTTACACAAAGACACAGACACACAAGGTTGATGCAAGCTGATGGGCAGACAGTTCTGCTGCAGACATTGCATCCAGAACTAGCTAAACCCCAGTCTTTTATTATCATGAAGTAGTAATTTGACACAAAATAGAAGAATGAAAAAAATGTGGTTGTTCTTTTGAGACAGGACACGATGATTCACAGATTTTATCTTAAAATAGTTTTCCAAGGGCATCATGCTTCTCGTGATAATCTAAAATCCTTATTTCCATATGAAAAGGTCAAGCAAGCTATTACAGATTATATATTGACTAGGCCTATGTGACCTAGGGTAGCAACCTGTGGTTTCTTAAAGGTGTCTAACATATTGTCAACAGTTAATCACAAATGGGTGAAGGTGAGAGACTTAGAAATTTCATAAAAGAGCTAAGTTATGATTTCTGAAGAGACTCAAGCTGTTCTTGTGTATTTTGCAAGCAGAAAATACAAGCTTTCGTTTGTGAACAAGATTTCAGAGACTTGGCTTTATTTGTTTGACTAATAATCCTTTCTTCCTTACTTCTGTAGCTCCAGGGAAGGTGAGAAACAGGTTTTAACTTTTCTAATGAAGGTGAAGTTTCACCTCCACCTTCCTTTTCCTCATTCCGGATTCCATATTCAAATGCTACAATGTTTACTATACCCTCAGGGGGAAGAAGAGCGTCTGGATTAAACTGATTGTACCTGGGGGCGACTTGAGGGGGCTCCCACTATCGTCTTTAATCAAATATTCCCGGAATTTGCCATTCAATTCCAATTGCAAATTCTGCGCAGTTTTTCTCCAAAACTTTTTCTTCATAATCTCAATACATTTGTTCCTGCTTTTCCTGAGTCATTTGAGGAAGTTTACTGCCTCAGCTCTAGAAGGGGTTTTGGTCCCATTTTTGTTCATGGACATCAAAAGTTCATGCTTCAAGTTAATATCAAACATAACTGAATAGTTAGATAACGAGCAGTTCTGACATTCCTCCCAGGTGGCCTGTTTCTCAGATAGATCTGTTCCCAAGACCTCACGCACTGCTAATAACTTTAAGGCAGTGACATTCAAAGTAGTGCCATTAAAAGAGGCATTATGTACAGTGAAATCAAAAGAAACCATTTTTCCCAGAAGCTACAATTACTGGAGTTAAGAGCACAAAGGGCAAGTACAGAATGCACAATATGATAACTAAAGAAAATTGTACAAAGGTAGCCAAACAGTGAGTTTGCAAAAAGCCTATGAACCCGGCACTTCAGGAGGTCATGTCCTTGGAACTCAGGGTCCATGACTCGCAATCCTGAGGAGGGCCCCGGGGTTGGATTTTCGTCCATCTTGTCATGGGGCCACAGCTTCTCAGTACTTGTGGATGCTGTCGCCAGCAATCCATCATGAATCTTAGACTCTCTTAGCATTTTAAAAAAATCTTTTTTCTGCTTGCCCTTCTATTTTGGCAGTATTGAGAGATTTGTCTTCCAGCTCGCTATTTCTGGCTTCAATCTCTTCAATTTGTCTCCTTTCCCCTTTCAGTGTATTTTCCATTCCTGATATTTTATTATTTATCATCAGGACCTCTTTTCACAGAATTGCTTCCAAAGCTATATCAATCTTGTTTGATTGCTCTTGTAGTACTTTCCTGACTTCTTCCTTGTTTTTCTCCACCCCTTTTTGGAGCATTTTAATTTTTTTTCCAAATCATTCTTCTGAATTCCTTCTTAGGCAAATCCAAAACTTCTCTTACTCTTCTGGAAAGCCTTTCTGTGTCCAGCTCCTTTTTTCCCCCATTATTCTTTTCTATTTTTGGACATGTTTTGAGAACTTTTGTTGTGTTTTGTTGGTAATTTCCAGTAGTTATGTGGGGTTTTAATGGTTTAAATGGATGTTTGTTGCTTTGTTATTAAGCTTACTGGGTGTCTCCTGTTGGATATTATCAGGAGGTAGGCTTACGTTTTCACATGTAATGCTTAGCAAATGTTGCTGATTCTTGTATCAATGGTGAAATATTATGGAGTATGCTTGTAGTTTGGCTATATGGCCATGATTGTTAACTCTTCCTTTGTAATGTAGGGAGAAAAGGCTCCCACCTCCAGGACAAATATGTGATGAAAAGGAACAAAAGCAGAAGAATTATAAAATCAAATGCAAAAAACCCTATTTTGAAACAAAAATAAATCTGTGGCCTACTGGCCAGTTGCCTTGCTACACGGAGAGTATGTGTGTACCATAGAAGCCTCCAGTAGTGGGTGGGGGTGTCCACTCACTCAGGCCTACTCCTCTAGTCACCACTGTAGAGGTTTACAGATAGATACTGAGAATTTAATGGGAGAAAAATTGTCTACTATTTTTGTCTATGAAGGTCAGTTAGGTGTCTGCGTGTGTACAGCCTAATTCTTGAAATAGTTGCATCTTTTTTATGTTGGGGTTTTACATAATGTTCATATTATATTGCTGTCAGGCCAAACCTGCTCTTTTTCTTGCTGAATTAACAGGAATATAGGGTTCTACACAAGTTAACTTTAGGGCTGGGACCCACGGGCAGATGTCAAAAGCAGCAGCCAAAGAATTTGCCCTTGGACCAATGGGTCTCTTTCTCTCTGTGTTGTGGGAAGTCTGTGGTCTCAAAGCTGGAATTTTTGGGGGTCCGTACCCACCCACCTGAAGGCATCTGGGCTGTGCAAAGAAGGCATGACAGAGAAGAGTAGGAAAAAAAATGTGTAGAATCGCCCCACACCTACTTTTGCAATGTCATGTCATTGCACCACTTTTTAGCATGGGTTCATTGTGCAGGTCTGGCTGTTGCCCCAACCTCTGACCTCTGCTGTGGCAGGATGGCCGCAGAGCGAGTCCCGTGTCTTGACCGATTCCTAAATTGCAATATTTTCCTTTCTACCATGATTTTTCCACTGGTGGTTATGGGAAACTGATGCGTTGAAATTTATGCTAGATCCAGAGCTCTGGTGCTCTTCTATGAAAGCAGCTTCTCTGGGTTTTCAACTCCTCCTCCACAGAGCCTGTCCTACCTAACTCTGCTCTGCCATCACCAAAACCAGAAGTCCAAGTGATATCTTCTTAACAAGAAGATAAGTGATACCATTTTTTTTAAAAATCCCAAATCATGACATTTCTATTGTGAGTAGAATTTTTTTTGTTTTTTTTTTTCTTTTTTTTTTACTTTTCTTGACATAATTAATTTATTCATTCACTTATAAATTCAATCAGCATATTTATATGCTCATGATGAAATTCTGATGTAGCACTACAGGCTAATGGGCTGGACTAAAAAGTTGTTTTGAACAACAAGTTTGGCAGTTCATGCTCACCAATGGCTCCTCGAGAACCCTATACAGGATCACTATAAGTCAGAACCAACTCAATGGCTCTTAACAAATACAGCATATGTGTATAACAGGCACTTGTGTAGATGCCAGAGTTATAACTATGAATAAAATTTCAAAGTGTCATTTCTTCATGATGCTCAAGAGGCAAACTAATAAAGGCAGATAATTAACACTGCTATAGTAGATACTGTGCTGAAACATCCAGTTTCACTGAAGAATTTATTCCTCAAGCTTTCTGGGAGAGCTATAAATAGAAAATTTGTAGCTTCCAACCATCTTTAGAAATGCTTGGCCCTTGTCCAATTTCTGACTCCCCTCCTAGAGTAGCTTCTAACCCATGAGAAGAGATGTAAAATTCCAGTCCATTGTCCACTTTGATTTGGCTCTGAAAGGCCATCTCAACTTCTGAATTTCCTGTGGGTTCAGATGAGAACTTTGCTGAGACTGCAATCACCATGCAACTTCTCCTTGTCAGTCTTTTTTTTTTTTTTCCCTCCTCTTTATCAGGTGAGATCTCAAGAATACTCTCCAATAAGCCTCCTGTGTTCAAATTTCTGCCTATGAAAAGTCTTCCTGAGGAAAGCAATAAAGAGCAAGACTGTTCTATTGACTTTGTTGTTTTTACTAAGTGTCATTGAGCCAGTTCAGCTCATAGCCACCTTTTATAGGATTTCCATGGAGCGGCTGGTGAATTTTAACCATTGACCTTGCTGTTCAAAATGACCTTGTGGTCCAGTGCTTTATTCCACAGTGCCAACTAAGGATTCTTTTGACTTTATAGGTAGCTATTTCACTTTTGTTTTGAAACTGGCCCTTATAACAAAATTATTTCCAGAGATATAAACTTGTTCATATTTTAAACTCATATTCACATAGAATGAAATCCTTTTTGAAGTAACCCTTTCATTTCAAAATAAAACACAGATACACAACACACATATATACACACAAACAAAAAAATTAAATGTAGCTTAATTGAATATAATGAGGAAAACACCCTTGTAATTATATCACTTATGTCTAAAATATAGAACTTTGTCAGCCTCTCCAGAAGTCTTACCATGTACCATATTCTAATTACAATACAGTCACTCCAAAAATAACCACAAAAGCAAAGCACTTCTTCAAATGGCTTTGTAGTTCTATCACCCTAGATAATCCATTTTAGTCATTTATTCCACTTTGTATCTTGTTTAAATGTCTTTTAATCTTTCCTCTTCCTGTTTTTATTGTCCTTTTATATGTATATTTCTGCAGACCTTGGGCCATTTTACATACATTTTTTCACGTCTGTATTTTACTGAGTGCAATCTCATGGTGTTGTTTAATATGTTCCTCTATTTTTGGTATGTTCTGTAATTTGACAACTATATTCTAAAGCTTAGCCACAATAAAGTTTGATATCTTGGAAAAATAATGCTGTGTTGTGCTTTTTTCTTTTTCAGAAGATGCATAAGATCTGGCTGTCTCTTTTTGTTGTTGTTGTTGTTGTTGGTGGTGGTGATGGTAGTGGTGGTGTGCCACGGAGTCAGTTCCAACTCTTATTGACCTTGTATATGGTTTTTGAGGCTGTAAATCTTTATGGGAGTAGAAAGCCTCATCTTTCTCCCACATATCAGCTGGAAGTTTCAAACTCCTGACCTTGAGGTTAGCAACTCATCTCTTAACCACTATGCTTCCAGAGCTCCTTGTTATTAGAATCTATGAATGCTCAATGATTGTATCTACAAATTCTTCTGGCTTATCATGTATGGTATTCTAATTATATTATTTCTTTTTTATTATTAGTTGGAATACTTTAATAAAGAGTCACTTCCCATAACTACTAATTGGTTGTTTTTCGTGGTGGTGATGCGCCATGGAGTCAGAACGGACCCATAGCGACCCTGTACAGGGTTTCTGAGGCTGTAAATCTGTACGGGAGCAGAAAGTCTCATCTTTCTCCTGCAGAACATCTGGTAGTTTTGAACTGCTGACTTTAAGGTTCGCAGCCCAATTCATAACCACTATGCTACCAGAGCTCCTACAAATTGGTTTGTGAATGGCAAAATTTATGTTAGAATGTATGATGCTTAAATCTTTTATTTTATATATCAGAAAATTAATAGGTTAGCTATCATGCTCACCTAGTTTGTAAATATTATGTATTGTCATCATGGTAAAATCACAGATTTATACATATATTATAGATTTCAGATTGTTTTATTTACTATTCCTATTGAAGTTCAAATTGTCCCATCGCTATCTAGTGGAAACCTCTTAAATTTTGTTTCTGAGTTCAATTTCACATGACCATAAGTTTTTTGTTTTTTGTTTTTGTTTTTAATTGTCTTTCTTTCTGATATGGCCATATATTATAAGCTTCTCATGTACACTTTCCACTTCAGACCCCAAAAGAGTCATATATTCAAACAATTCTGCTTCATTGTATTGGAGTATAAGAAAATAATTCACTTGCATGTTGGATACTATAAGCTGGTGTAAGTTCAGTGATTCCTACGGTTTTACCTATTCACCTGACTGTGATCTCTTGACTTTGTGGCCATGAACATGTTTTTATGTCTTTTTATGAGATTTCTGTTAACTAACTCTAACTTGTTTTGTCCTGGGGGAAATCCATGATAGCTGACGTATTAATTAATATATTAAGGACCTGGTTTGTACTTTTTTTTGTTCAGCCATAATAATTTATTTATTTGTACTAAAGTCACCTAACTTCATTAGAAACATCAGTTGTTGTTGTTGTTAAGTGCCATCGAGTTGGTTCCAACTCATAGAGACCCTGAACAGGTTTCTGAGGCTGTAAATCTTTACAGGAGCAGAAAGCCTCATCTTTCTCCCATGGAGCAGCTGGTAGATTCGAACTGCTGATCTTGTGGTTTGCAGCTCAGTTCATAATCACTATGCTAGTTGTCAGTAAATACATGTGTACTTGACTTATTTAATTAAGTGTAAATTTAAGAGGTCTTATCTCTAATAGGACACAGAGTGTTTTCTTAAATAACAGTAGAAGTCAAGGACAGGGCCCTAGTTAAGCTTATCCTTTGTGATAAAGTTAAAGATAGGGCTCTAATTAGTGTAAATGCTGTTTTCTGACAATATTCCCCACTTGGTCTGTAGTCTCAGTGTTCAGTGCTGAGCCATTTCCTTTTCAAAACAGAACATGCTCAAGTAAGTTAACAAAGGTCCTGAAATCAAGTTTTGTAAGCTATCAATGTATTCAGCTAGCTACATATTTCTCTAGTCCAACCTAGGAAAAATATGTTCGTAAAAATTAATTCATGCTCTCTCTCTCCCTTCCCCTTTTTTTAATGAACAGTTATCATTAACAGGAAAAGGAATGTATGGTGAAAAGAAAATAAATTTGGGGTAAAGAAAAATGTGAGGATTGTATTTTGTTGTTGTTGTTAGGTGCCATTGAGTCAGTACTAACTCATAGTGACCCTATGCACAACAGAACGAAACACTGCCCAATCCTGGGCCAACCTCACAATCGTAAAATTTGAGTCCATTGATACTGCCACTGTGCAAATCCATCTCATTGGAGTCTTCCTCTATTTCTCCAACCTTAACAATATGTCTAAATCATGAAAGAAATCTGGCCATCCTGGCTTCCAAGGAGAACTCCAGCTGTATTCCTTGCAACACAGATATATTTGTTCTCTTGGGAGCCCATGGTATTTCAATATTCTCCTCCAACACCATAACTCAAATGTGTCATTTCTTTTATGGTCTTCCTTATTCACTATCCAACATTCACATGTATATGAGGTTATTGAAAATGTCCTGGATTGTGTCAGGGGCACCTTAGTCCTCAAACTGACGTCTATGCTCTTTAACACTTTAAAAGGTCTTGTGCAACAGATATGCCCAATAAAATGTCATTTGATTTCTTGACTGCTGCTTCCATGAATGTTTATAGTTGATCCAAGAAAAATGAATTCATTGACAACTTCAATGTTTTCTCCATTTATCGTGACATTATTTTTTGGTCCAGTGGTGAGAATTTTTGTTTTCTTTACATACAGGTGAAACCCATACCAAAGACTGTGGTCTTTGAACTTCATCAGTAAGTATTTTAAGTCCTCATGGCTTTCAACTATCAAGGTAGTATCATCTACATATAGCAGGTTGCTAATTAGCCTTTCTCCAATCCTGATATTATATATATATATATATATATATATGTTCATATAATCCAGCTTCTTGGATTATTTGTTCAGCATACAGATTAAATAAGTATGGTGAAAGAATACAACCCTGGTACATACCTTTGCTAATTTTAAACCATTCGGTGTTCCCTTGTTAAAACAACTGCCTCATCGTATGTGTATAGTTTCCTCATGAACAAAATTAAGTGTTCTGTAATACTCATATTTTGCAATATTGTCCATAGCTTCTCATGATCCATAAAATTTCAGGCTTTTGCCTAGTCAATGAAGTACAAGTAAACATCTTTCTGGGATTCTCTGCTTTCAGCAAAGATCAATTTGACATCAGCAAATATCCTTTTTAGGAAACCAGATTAAACCTCTGGAATTTCTCTGTCAATGTATGATTGCAGCCATTTCTGTATTACCTTTAGTAAAACGTTACTCACATGGGATAGCAACAATATTGTCCAATGATTTCCACATTCCGTTGTGCCACTTCTCTTTGGGATGGGCACAAATACAGTTCTCTTCCAGTCAGTTGGCCAGATATTTGTATTCCAAATTTCTTGGCATAGATGAGTGAGTGACTTGAGTGCCTCTTCACTTTGTTGAAATATTTCAATTTATTTTCCATCGATTCCTGGTGCCTTGCTCTTTGGAAACGACTTGAATGCACCTTGGACATTTTCTTTCAGGATCATTGGTTCTTGATCATATGTATCCCTTGAAAGGGTTGAACATTAAGCTTTGTTTTTGGTATAGTGACTCTGTATTCCCTCCATCTACTTTTTTTTTAAGTTTTAATTGTGAGGTGTACACTCATCCTATCATATTTCATTTGACTGCAATGATTACAATCCTCTCCATGCATCATGTAATAACCCCAAAGGGTACAACACACAGGCCCACTCCTCTTGTCACCAGCACAATGTTCTTCTCCCTCCCTGAGTCCAGTGTCCCCATCTGTCCATGTCATCATCTCTGTCTCCATCCTGGTGTCACTGCCTCTCTGGGTAGGGTCCCACTCTCCATTCTTCTCATTGATGGTTACAGGGACCTCCATTCCTGGACTGCAAAGTAAATCACTCTCCTCCTTTTATCAAAAAACATTCTACCTCTATATTTCCTAGTCTTACAGTCAGTCCTGATGGCAATTATTCATTATTGTACCACAAGAGTCTTATTCCCATTTCCTTTTGCCAGCCCGGTCCCAATGGATTGGAAATCATTCAGTGATGATTCTACCTCTCCCCGCCCCGTCTGGAACTAGGCTTCCTCTTGAAAGTTTGTGAGCCAGTCACTTCTTGCCATTATTCCCCCCACCCCCATTTTGGGTAGCCAATGTTTATGTTGCCCAAACCTGTCAACCTTGTGTAGCGAGGGGGTGGGAGTGATACTCGAAGTAAAGAATTGTTCCCTTTTTTGAGCTACTACATTGATAAGTATAGGTAAAATTCATCAAATTGTAGCTAATTCCCTCTTCTTTCTTCTTCTAATCAAGTTGTGATCATCCAGGTCAAGAGGGTACTATCTGCAAATATGAGTGTTCTTGTGCATCTCCCCTCATTTCACATCAGCTGGACGCTTCACTCTCCACTCTCCACTCTAGACCTCGGTGACCATGTCACTGCCTCTGGCCCCAGGAGTGTCCGGGTCTTGCAGTACTGCTGGCCATCCAGGTTCATGTGGGGGGGGGGGGGAGCTATTGAATGTGTTTGAGCTTAGCTCACAACTTCATTGTTGTTTTTACCCCCTCTTCCCTTATCGCTAACCAACATGGTCACTCACCAGCCAGATCACATGCCTCATGTATATCCCTTGAGTCTCAGTCTTAGAAAGGGGTTTGCTCTGAGGGGGTCCCAACCACTTGCCTTGATGGTTCTCAGGTGAACAGCTTACCTGTTCTTGTAGTAATCAATCAGACTGCCGTTATTGTTTCTGATTTTTCCTGCTGGTCTTTCTTTCACGAAGTATCTTATGTTCTTCTTGCCACTCCAGGCTGGTCTACTGGTCCTTTCCAGTGGAAACTTCCTACCTCAGTCGGTTCTGGATGGGGTTCTGGATTCCACTTATAGTCTTGTACAACGTAAAGGCTCCACAGGAAGCCTCTTTCACTGGGCAACTTCTAGCCTCCTTTAAGGTATTCTAATCAATTATAGGCTGAAGACAGATTTATAAGATTTCTGAAGTGATGACTCTTGCTATTCCATTCTACCCACCTTAAGTGTCTATTTTACAATGCTAGGCAAGAGAAACCAAGATTCAAAAGACAGCCAAGCATCTTAGCAATATTCACCTCTTTTACTCCTTCAAGCCGTGCCTCAATCCCTGTATCCTGGAGCCCTGGTGTGCCAAGGTTGTGCATACATCACCATTTAACTCTGTCCTACTTAGTTCCTGTGAACCAGCCTAACTTTTCTCCCATCAGGCTTGTATTTCCTTTGCCCTCCACCGTCTTCTGGATTGTACCTGCCACTCCCCCCTCACTCAAGCTATCCTGTGTCTATTCCTTACACTGTGCTCTATCTTCCCCTCCCCTCCGTTCATCCCATAAATCCTGGTGATCAGCAAATATATATATATGTTGTTGTTGGTATGTGCTTTGGAGTTGGTTCCGAAGCATAGCAACCTTGTCCAGGGTTTCTGAGGCTGTAAATCTTTACGGGAGCAGAAAGCCTCATCTTTCTCCCGCTGAACAGCTAGTAGTTTCAAACTGCTGACCTTTGCGGTTCACATACCAATTCGTAACCACTATGCTAGCAGAGATCATATATAT
>NW_006408644.1:3047828-3053883 GCF_000296735.1 Chrysochloris asiatica | reverse complement strand
GTCCTATGCAGTATTTCTCCTTTTGTAACTGTCTAATTTCACTCAGAATAATGTCCTCAAGGTTCATTCACGTTATGCGGTGGCTTGCAGCTTCTTTGTTGTTCTTCAAGGTAGCATAGTATTTCATTGTGTGTATGTACCAAAGTATGTTTATCCATTCTTCAATTGATGGACACTTAGGCAGTCTCCATCTTTTTGCTATTGTAAATAGTGCTGCTACAAACATTGGTGTGCATATATCTACTCCTGTTATGGCTTGTATTTCTTGTGGGTAAATACCAAGCAGAGGAATTGCTGGATCATAAGGTATTTCTATTTACAAACTTCGGAGGAAGTGCCATATTGCTTTCCACAGAGGTTGGACCATTTTGCAATTCCACCAGCAATGCAGGAGCATCCCAGTGTCTTCACATCCTCGACAGCACTTATTGTCCTCTTTATTTTTGTTTTTAAATCTCTGCTGTTATTGCTGTTGTGAGATGATATCTCATTGTTGTTTTGATTTGCATCTCTCTAATGGCTAGTGATCATGAAAATTTCTTCATATGTTTGCTGGATACCTGGATTTCCTCCTTGGAGAAGGAAATGTCCTGTGCCCATTTTTTAATTGAGTTATTTGTCTTTTTCTTGTAGAGGTGTTGCAGTTTCCTATATATTTTAGAAGTGAGATTTTAGAAGTGAGTCCTTGTCTGATGTGTCATTGCAAAATATATATTTTTTTTTCCATTCTGTGGGCTCACTTTTTACTCTTTAGGTTAAGTCTTTTGATGCACATAAGTTTTTGTTTTTGTTTTTTTTAGTATGTCCCACTCATCTATTTTGTCTACTTTTGTGATGTAATTTTTGGTAGTCTGTGTATCCCCTGTAAAATGTTTGGTAGTCTGTGTATCCCCTGTATTAAAGCCATCACATTTGTCCCTATTTTTTCATTGATGACTTTCATACTTTTGGAATTCACATTATCTGTAAATATTTCATTCTTT
The DNA here is from genome assembly GCF_000296735.1 of Chrysochloris asiatica. Lineage (NCBI taxonomy): Eukaryota > Metazoa > Chordata > Mammalia > Afrosoricida > Chrysochloridae > Chrysochloris > Chrysochloris asiatica. Next base: position 3,052,900 of record NW_006408644.1, on the reverse strand, counting down.
GGTTGACTATTGTAAATGGTATTTCTTTCCTAATGTATTTTCAACACTGTCATTGTTACTATAGAGGAATCCAACTGATTTTTGAATGTTGATCTTTTACTCTGACACTTTGCTGAATGTTCCAATGATGTCTAATAACTTTTTTACTGAGTCTTTGGGGTTTTCTATGAATAGGATCATATCATCTGCAAATAGAGAGAATTTTATTTCCTCTTTGCCAATTTGGATGCCTTTAATTTCCCTATTTTTCCATATAGCTCTGACTAATACTTCCAAAACAATATTGAAAAGGAGTAGTGAAAAAGGGCATCCTTGTCTGGTTCCTGTTCGCAGAAGGAAGGCTTTCAGTTTCTCTACATTGAGAGTAATGTAGTCTGTTGGTTTTGTATATATGCTCTTGATTATGTTGAGGAATTTCTCTTCAATTCCGACTTTGTTGAGTGTTTTTATCAGGAATGGATGTTGGATTTTGTCAAATGCCTTTTCTGCATCAATCGATATGATTATACGGTTCTTTTCCTTTGTATTATTTATGTGGTGTGCATCTCTGGATTTGGTATGAGGGTTATGCTTGCTTCATAAAATGTGTTAGGAAGTGTTCCATCCTATTCTATATTCTGAAAAAATTTCAGTAGTATTGGTGGCAGCTCTTCCTTGAATGTTTGATAGAACTCAACTAGTGAAGCCATCTGGGCCTGGACTTCTTTTGGTTAGGAGTTTTTTTGTTTGTTTGTTTGTTTGTTTGTTTGTTTTGATGACCTGATCAAATTCTTCTTTTATGATGGGTCTGCTCAAGTTTTCTACTTCACTCTGTGTAAGATTTGGTAGGTTGTGTTTTTCTAAAACTGCATCCCTCTCTTTTAAGTTTTCAAATTTGTGGGAGTGCACCTCTTCATAGTATTCTGTTATCCTATTGATTTCATTTGGTTCTGTTGAGACATCGCCCGTGAGGTTTTTTTATGCAAGTTTTTTGTGTCTTCTTCTTCTTTTCTTTGGTTAGGTTTGCAAATGCTTTGTCAATTTTATTAATCCTTTCAAAGAATCAGCTTCTTGTCATGTTGATTCTTTCCATAGGTTTTTTTTTTTTTTTTCCATATCATTTATTTCTGCTCTTACTTTTATTATTTCTTTTGTTTTGGTGACTGTAAGTTCCCTCTATTGGTTAGTTTCTAATTGTTGGACATACTGTGCTAATGTGTTCATTTTGGTTCTTTATTTTTTTGGATGTGCTCATTTATCGCAATAAATTGTCCTTTCAGCACTGCTTTTGCCATGTCCCAAAAATTTTGCTATGCTGTGTTTTCATTCTCGTTTATTTCTAGGAACTTTGTGAATTCACGTTTAATTACTTCTTTTACCTAGTCGCTTTTCAGCAGGATGCTGTTCAGTTTCCATGTATTCGCCTTTATTTCCTTAGTCTTTTTGTTGTTTTCTAGTTTATAGCATTATGGTCTGAAAAGGTGCTTTGTTGTATTTTGATGTTTGTAATTTTATGGAGGCTTGCTTTGTGACCTAACACATGGTCAATTCTGGAGAATCTTCCATGTGCACTGGAGAAGCAAGTATATTGTGCTGTTGTTGGGTTGATTGCTCTGTACACGTCTATGAGGTCAAATTGGTTGATTGTGCTTTTATTTCCTGTGTAACCTTGTCTGGTTGTTCTATCCCTTTTTGAAAGTGATGTATTAAAATCTTCCACTATAATTTTAAATTTATCTGTCTTTCTTCAAATCTAGTAAGGTTTGCTTCATATATCTTGATGCTCTTTCATTGGGAGTGTAGATATTTATTATGGTTATGTCATCTTGCTCAATTAACCCTTTGATCATGAGGTGGTGTCCTTCTTTATCTCTTATGCTTGTTTTATTTTATTATTATTTAAGGTTTTTATTGTGGATTGAGTGAAAGTTTACAGGGCATATCATCAGTTTTACATTCAACAAATCATACGTACACCTTGTTTCATTACAATTATTATAATCCCTTCCATGTACCATCAGAGAACAATATTTCTCTCTATCCGCATTAGCTTTTTAAAAAACAAACAAAAAACCACTCAGGCATATATAATAATTAACATCCACACAGGGCGCATTCTGAAAGTCTGCCCCCTGACCACCAGCTCTTAGTACCTTGCTTATTACTTCATGAATCTAGAGTGCTCAGTCACTCCCCCTCTCCATGCCCCCATCTCTGCCTCCGTCTCTGGTGTCACTGCTTCTCTGGATAAAGTCCTGCATTCTGCTTGTGCGCTTCTCTCTTGATGGTCCTAGGGTCTTCTGTTTCTGGACTGTAATATTAACCACTTCCATTTTTTTTGTTACAAAACTTCTACATTTACAATTGTGACAGTCGCAATTACTCATGATAAAAATTATTCACTATTGAATCTTATCCTCATCACTTTTCACCAGACCCATCTAGACAAGATGACAGCTATTCACTGGGGACTCTTTCTTTCCCCCCATACTCTTAAACTAAACTCCCTCTTGAAACCTTGTAAGCCAGTCACTTCGTGCCTTTATTGCCCCTCATTTTAGGTAACCAATGTCTAAGGTGCTCATCCCTATCTACCCTGTGTACAGAGGGGATAGCATTGATACTTGATATGAAGACTCTTTTCCTTTCTGTTGGTATTTAGAGTAACTACCACTCCAAGTGTAGGTCAGGTTTATCAAATTGAAGCAATTTACCCTTGTTTCCTTTATATATATATAAAAAAATTTTTCTTTTTCTTTTTTCAGTCTTCCTCTAGTTGAGCTCTGATTATTGAGCCATCAAGGCTAGGTCAAAAGGGAATTGTATGCAAGTTTGTGTGGTCTTGTGCATCTCTCCTCACTTCATATTGTTGTGTCTCAATTTACCCAGATGACCACTCAAGACTCTCAGGATCAGCAAGGAAGACTTTATTAGCGGGCCAGGGACTATAGCCTCCATAAAAGTGGGAATGACTGCAGTCTGACATTATCTTTCACAAACCAGGAGTAAGGTTCATGCATAAGCCATTAGTGTGGGGCTAGGGGTTCATCTGCTGTGACAGTTATCTTGAGAGACCAAGGATGTAAGCTTTTTGACAGAAGAAAAAAAAAAAAAAAAAAAAAAGCTATGGTTAGGAGGGACAGGGGAGGTGCAGCTGAGAAAATTCTTACTTAAAACTTTTCTACTCAGGCAGGACTTAAACATGCAGGGACTATTCATGATTCAAAAATAGAGTCAGGGCAACTTTACAATATCTGCTGCATGCTTCACTCTCAGCTTCAGCCTCTGTGGCTAAGTTCTTGTCCATGGGCTCAAGTGTCCTCAGGTCTCACCACACTTTGGACCAACTAGCCCTTCCTCTTTCTCTCATCTCCAGGTTAATGGGATTCAATGGACTGGGGTTGAACTCGGTCCATTTCTTCATTGATGTCTTTCCGCCTCTTCCAATTACCAGTAGACCAATGTGGTCACCAACAAGCTTACATGCTTGTTTGTGTATTCCCTTTGAGTTTCAGACTTAGATTGGAGTTTGTCCTGAAGGCATTTGATTGCTAACTTTTAAGACTTCCTGGCGAACAGCTTGCTTATTCTTGTAGTAGTCAGTCATGCTGACATTTTTGTTTTGGGTTTTATTGATAATCTTCCTTTGAAGATGTATATTCTGTCTCTGAAGCTGTTCAAGTCTGCTTGTCCTTTCTAGAGGGAATGTCCCACCTCATAATGTTGTGGATGGGAATCAGGATTCCACCTAAGATTCTATACTCTGTAAAAGCTTTACATGAGGCCTATTTCACTGGGCAAGTTGTAGAACCCCTTTTAGGTATTCCAATCAGTTATAGGCTTAAGATGGGCTTACAAGTTTTCTCTAATCATGTTTCCCAACATTCCTTTCTATCCAACTCAAGTGTCTATTTTACAATAGTAGGCAAAATAAACAAACATTCATAAGACCGTCAAGGATTTTAATATTATATACCCTCTTCAAGCTGCATCTAAATCCCTGAATCCCAGAGCCCTGTTGTTTCAAGGTTGAGTATATATCACTATTTACCGTTGTCCCTCTTAGACCATGCAAACCTGTTTCTGTGTTCCCCTATATATCTTGTTCTTCTGCTTCCTCCCCCCTTCTTTTATTGCCCTCATCAACACCCAAACTAAACCCCCCACCCCAACCCCATTGTGGTTACCTTATATTCCATTAGTTCTACCCTCCATTTAAGACATTCTAATTTATCCAGTAATCTACCTTACCTTCCCACCACCTGGATCTCTGTTCCTCTGTGTTTACCTTTTTTCACATTGTAATTGTTTTGATCATTCACTGACCTCCCAGATCCTCTATTCTTATAATTTTATTCTGTTCTTGACTCTTCCATTTGTCGATTGTGTTCAGGGTGATGCTGCCACATACGTCATTCTGTAGTTGTCCGCTATTATTGGTTCTCAGTCCACAGAACTTCCTTTAGGATGTTTTTCATAGCAGGGATGGCTTTGGCAAAATCCCTTAGCTTCTGTTGATCCTGGGATGTTTTGATTACACAATCATATTTGACTGACAGCTTTGCTGGGTAGAGGATTCTTGGGTGGCAGTTTTTTCCTTTCAGGGTTTTATATATGTCACCCCATTGTCTTCTTGCCTGCATGGTTTCTGTTGAAAAATCTGAGCTTAATCAGATAAGCTTGACTTTATATGCTACACTTCTCTTTTCCTTAGCTGCTTTCCAGATCCTGTCCTTATCTTTGATTTTGGAGAGCATGATTATTATATGTCTTGGTAATTGTCTTTTAGGGTCTATCCATCCTGGGGTTCGTTGAGCTTCTTGAATGCTTATCTTTTCACTTTTCAGGATGTTAGGAAAATTTTCTTCCAGAAGCTCTTCAACTATCTACTCTGTGGACTAGTGTGATTCTTCCTGTTCCATAATACCAATAATTCTTAAGTTATTCCTCTTCATGTTGTTCAACATGAATCTTAGGCCTTCTTCAGATTTTTTTAATCCTTTTTGTGTTTGTTCTTCTATCTTAATAGTGTTGAGAGATTTATTTTTAACTCACTAGTTCTGTCTTCTTTCTCGTCAGTTCTACTCCTTTGC
>NW_006408644.1:3034932-3047728 GCF_000296735.1 Chrysochloris asiatica | reverse complement strand
CAATGCTGTATCTATCTTATTTGATTGTTCTTGTAGCACTTTCCTGACTTATTCCTAATTTTTCTCAACCCCATTATATAGTGTTTTGATACATTTTTTATAATAATTTTTTTCTGAAATCCTTCTCAGGCATTTCCAAAGCCTACCCATCTTCCAGTATGGAGTGTAGGTCTATTTCCAGCTCATTTGCCTCAGTCACTTTATCTCATTTCTGGACATGTGCAGATATAGTCATCTGTTTCTGTTTTTTGGGGACATATGCAGGGATTATCTGTGACCTTAGTACTTAGATGGGTGTGTATTTTGGTATTTTTTTATGCTTTCTGATTGCCTCCAGGAAGATGTGATCAGGAAATGGGCTTCCCTTTTCACCTTTCAAGATGCTACTGTTGGTCGTTGTGATGTAACTTAGGGTTTAATTTTCAGCCTATTTCCTTTTTTTTTGTCTGCCTGTCCCACTCCACAAATCCTGTTCAAGCCTTTTTTCTAGTTATAAACAGTTCAAGGCCGGCTGTGGCCATGTGGTTTTAAGTGGAAACTGTCTATTTAAATTTCAAGGAGATCTGTGTGTATGCATAGTAGAACCCTCCGTGGGTGGGGCTTGGGTGTCCAGTTGCTCAGGCGCCCTTATAGTCACCAGAATGGAGGTGCGCAGTCAGCAAGGGACCAATGAACAGCTACCAAAAAGAAAAGAATGTCCACACCTTTATGTCTGTGGTTCTGTCGCGCTTCCGTGGCTGCTCTGATCCTTCCCTTGCTTGGTCTCACCCAAGATGTTGGCTCCTGGAACAGCTGAGCATCTTGAATTAGAAAACAATGGATTTCTTGCTTATGCTACAAATTCCCCTAGCTATAAGTCTTACAACTTTCTAAATATTCCTTTATATGTGGTTCAGAGTTATGGGACCATCCCTTGAGCCTGCTTGGTCCTGTATTCAGTATTGTTGCTGATGGAGCTCCTTACTGCACTTCCATCCTCTCCTCCATCTTGTTTGTTCACCTTTATGCTGGTTTTGATCTTAAAGTTTAATTTGTCAGAGATTAGAATTGCCACTCATGCTTGTTTATTGTTGCAGTTAGCTTGGTGTATTTTTTTTTCCATCCCTTAACTTTTAGTCTGTTTTTGTCTTTGTGTGTAAGGTGTGTCTCTTGTTGTTGTTGTTGTTGTTGTTGTTGTTAAGTGCTGTCGAGTCGGTTCAAGGTGTGTCTCTTACAGGCAGCATATTGAAGGGTCTTGTTTTCTTATCCAATCTGCCACTCTCTGTCTCTTCACTGGTGCAGTCAATCCATTGACATTCAACGTAATTTTTGATAAGTGAATTACTTGCTGCCATTATAATAATTTTTTGTTAGTGCTGTTTGTTCCTTTGTTTTGCATGCCTTCTTGTGCAGAGTTTGTGTGTGTGTGTGTGTGGGGTTGTGCTATTTCTTGTCAGTTTCTTCTTAGTTTTCATGTTGGCTTGTTCTGCTTGGAAGTTCATTTTCTTTGTAAGTTGTGAAGCATTAACTTTCTTAGGGGTTATCTTATAGTCTATTAACTTTTCTCTCCATTTCAGAGAATCTATCATATCCTGTAATCGACCAGACATCCTCACCACCTGGATCTTGGTTTCTATATTTATCCCTTCTTTGATATTGACATTATTTTAATCTTTAGTTGACTTCCCAACTCCTTTGAAGTCGTTGTAGTTTTGTTCTCTTCTGAACTCTGCTATCTGTTGACTGAGTTCCACGTGGTGTTGCCATGGCTGTCAATCACTGGTTATTGTCTATTCTTGTTGGTTTTCTGTCCAAAGAACTCCCTTTAGGAGGTTTTGAAGTGCTGAATTTGTTTTGATAAAATCTCTAGTTTCTTTTTTTCCTGGAATGTTTTGATTGCACCAATGTATTTGATTGATACTGTTGCTGAATAGATGATTCTTGGTTGGCAGTTTTTTGTGTATTTTTTCTTTTAGGGTTTTGTATATGTCTCCCCATTGCCTTCTTGCCTGCGTGTTTTGTGCTGAATAGTCAAAGCTTAATTTGATTTGCTTGCCTTTGTGAGTGACACGTCTCTTCTCCCTGGCCACTTTTAGGAATATTTCCTTACTTTGTTTGGAGAGCATGATTATTATATGTCTTGGTGACCTTCTTTTGGGGTCTATCTTTCCTCGGGTACGTTTGGCTTCTTGAGTGTTTATCTTCTCATCTTTCAAGATGTTAGGGAAATATTCTTCCAGACGTTCTTCAACTATCTTCTCTGATTCTTCTTGTTATGGAATGCCAATAATTCTTAAGTTGTTCCTCTTCATGTTATCCAGCATGATTCTTAGACTCTCTTTAGATTGTTTTATCCTTGTTTTCTGCTTGATCTTCTACCTTAGCAGTATTGAAAGATTTGTCTTCCAGATCACTATGTCTGGTTTCCATCTCTTCTATTCTGCTCCTTTCCGCTTTCAGTGTATTGTCAATTTCTGCTATTTTATTATTAATCATCTGAACATCTTTTGGCAGGTTTTGAATTGTTTCCAATGCTCTATCAATCTTGTTTGATTGGTCTTGTAGTACTTTCTTGGCTTCTTCCTTGTTTTCCTCCACCCCTTTTTGGAACATTTGAATTTGTTTCCAAATCATTCTTCTTAATTCCTTCTCAGGGAAATCCAAAACATGCTCTCCCTCTTCTGTGGAGTCTTTGTCTTTCTTCAGCACATTTGTCTCAGTTACTCTTTTCTGGTTTTGGACATGTTTTGAGATCGTTTGTTGTGTTTGAGATTTTTTTTTGTCATATCCAGTAGTTATGTGGGTTTTTTTAATGTTTAAATGGATGTTTGTTGTTGTGTTATTAAGCTTACTGGGTATCTTCTGTTGGATATGATCAGGAGATAAGCTTCCCTTTCAGCATGAAATGCTTAGCAGCTGTTACTGGCTCTTGTCTCAATGTTGAATATTATAGGGTATGGTTGTAGCTTTGCTGTATGACCACGATTGCTGTCTCTTCTTGGGTAATGCATGGAGAAAACAGCTCCCACCTCCAGGAAAAAATGTGTGATCAAAAGGACCCAAAGCAGAAGCAATATAAAAGGAGAAAGAAAAACAACCACTTTGAAACAAAAATAAAACTGTGGCCCACTGTCCAGTCAACTTGCTACACAGGCAGTGTGTGTGCACCCTAGATGCCCCTAACAGTGGTGAGGGTGTCTGTTCACTCAGGTCCCTCCTCTAGTCACCACCGTAGAGGTGCTTGGATAGATATAGAGAAGTTCATGTTAGAAAGATTGTCCATTATTTTTGTGCACAGCATAATTCTTGAAGTAGTTGCATCCTTTTATGTTGGGGTTTTACAGATTGTTCTATGGTTTGTCTGTCAGGCCTGATAGGCCTGTTTTTTCTTGCTAGATAAGCTAGAGTAAAGCGTCCTGCACAAGTTAATTTTAGGGCTGCAGCCGCAAGGTTGACTTCTTAAGTAGCTACTAAGCTCTTCCTCTCTGTACTATGGGAAAACTGTGGGGTCAGAGCTGGACTTTTTTTTTTTAGGGGGGGTGCTCACCCACCCACATGAAGGCATTCGTGCTGGGCAAAGAAAGTATGACAGAGAAGTAGAGGAAAAAATGTCTTGAATACCCCACACATCCTTTTGAAAATGTCACTGAACCACTTTTAAAACCATTTCCCTGTGCTGGTCTGGCTGAAGACCCACTCTCTGAACTCTGTCCTGGCAGGGTGGTGTCAGAGGGCGTCCTGTCTCCAGTGACTCCTAACTTTCAGTATTTTCCTTTATATTGTGATTTTTTTTTTACTTGTGCATGCAGGAAACAGACATACTGGACCTTATGGTAGATCCAGTAGGAGCTCTGGTAGCGTAGTGGCTACGAATCGGGCTGCGAACCTTAAGGTCAGCGGTTCGAAACTACCAGCTGCTCCGCGGAAGAAAGATGAAGCTTTCTACTCCCGTAAAGATTTACACCCTCGGAAATCCTGTACAGGGTCGCTATGGGTCGGAACTGACTCGACAGCACTTAACAACAACAACAACAACATGGTAGATCCAGAGCTCTGGTGTTCCGTGAGCAGAGCTTCTTTGAGTTTTTAATCCCTCTTCCATGGAGACTTTCCTACCTTGCTGTCTCTGCCACTGTCCAAACCGCAAAGCTCCAGTTCCTCTTCTTCCATTCAGTATTTTTCCCATAGAATCCTTTAATATTGCAATTTGTGGTTTGATTTTTTTCTTCTGTTCCCTCCTTGAGAAATGCTGAGCATGTTTTTCCATTTTGGTTTTCTAACTCCAGGTCTTTGCACATTTTGATATAATATTTGGCTTTGTCTTCTTGAGTTGACCTTTGAAATTTTATGTTCAGCTCTTGAATCTCCTCACATCTTCTTGCTTTAATTCTCTTTATTTGCTATCTAAGTGGACATGAAAAGTTTACTAATCCTTAATGTGCCACTGTATCATCATTGAAGGAGTATTGGTGATATAATTGTTAAACTCTTGGCTATTAGCAAGAGTTTACCAGCAACTAACTTCATGATGAAAAAGTTCAGTTTTTCTACTTCATTAAAAGTTTTCAGCATAAAAAACCCTATGGTGACAGTTCTACTCTATCACTTAAGGTCATTATCATTCAGAATCCACTTGATGGCACACAGCCACCACATTCATCATCTGAAAAGTAGAAAATGGTGAAACAGTAGTTTCATCTCAAATAAAATAATGGATTTGGAAATTGTGTGAACTATAGCATGATCAATGATATTTTATACAGTAAAATTTATTTTGAAGACATATATAGTGGATTTTCAAAGTGAACATATAAAATGTGTATTGAATATTCTATTTTAATAATGTAAAGTATCTTCTCTTTAAACCTTCTGGACAAGGAGTATTTGAGAATTATTTTTTTCATCCATCTTGAGTATCTGGCAGATTACTCTTGATGTACTGCTGCAACCGTTTTTGAAATATCTCAAGCAGCATTTTATATGCATATGATATTAATGATAATTTCTGTACTCTGTTGAGTCACCAATATGAATATTTTCAAGTCTGTTTACCAGGTTCCTACTTTCTAAATTCCATGGCACCTCTCACACTGCATCTGTTTCTTGAAATATTTCAGTTGGTGTTCCATCAATTCCTGAAGCCTTTTTTTTTTTACCAATTTTTTCAGTGAATCTTGGACTTTCTCTTTCAATATTATGGGTTTTTGATTATATGCTGCTGCTTGAAATGGTTGGACATTAACCAGTTCTTTTTGGTACAGTGATTCTGTGTAGTCCTTCTATCACCTTTTGATGCTTCCTAAATCATTCAATATTTTGCCTGTATCATCTTTCAATATTGCAACTTAAAGGCTGAATTTTTTTCTTTAATTATTTCTGAGGAGTGTCATCTTCCATTAAACTTTTCTAACTCAGTGTCTTTGCATATTTCATTATAAAACTTTACTTTATCTTCTCCAGCTGGACCTTGAAATCTTCTGTTCCATGGTTTACTTCATCATTTGTTCTTATGTCCTTTGAAATTATACAATCAAGAGCAAATTTCAAAGTCTCTTCTAACATATAGTTTGGTCTTTTCTTTCTTATATTTTTAAATGTTTTTTGTTTTTTTTCATTTGTGATGTCCTTGGTGTCTGGCCTTCAGTCATTATAGTCTGTATGTCAAATATATTCTTAAGATGATATCTTAATTCAAGTTTGATATTTTGATGGTCTTACTTTGGCTCCATGTTATCTTACATATGAGCAATTGAAAATCTGTTCTACAGTTGGTACTTTAAAAGAACAATTCACTGATCTTATAATACTCTGTCATGCAATCTCCAGAATTGTTTTTGTTGCTAAAGCTATATTTTCCAACTGTCTATTCTTTGTTTCAAACTTTTGCATTTTATTGTTGTTGTTGTTGTTGTTGTTGTTGCTAAGTGTTGTCGAGTTGGTTCTGACTGATTAGTAAACTTGTATAGGGTTTCCCAGGAGTGACCTTGAGGTTCAAACCGACATTTCAGTCTAGTGCTAATCCTACACTGTCACAACAATTATCTTGAATTGCTTGTGTAATCAATATTAATCTGCAGACATTGGTAAAATTTTTAATTTCCTCATCTTTGGCATAAGTGGTCATCTGTGTGCAAAGAAATAGTAGTACTCAATGGCTCTTTAAGGATCTCTGGTTGTGCAGTGGTTATAAATAAGGCTGCTAACCTAAAAGTCAGCAGTTCAAAAATACCAGTGGTTCCATGGGAGAAAGATGAGGTGTTCTGCTCCCATAAAGATTTATAGCCTCAGAAACCCTGTACAGAGTCACTATGAATTGGAACTGACTCCATGGTACTTAACAACAAAAACAAAATGGCACTTAACAACAGCAGTAATATTTAAATTTATACACAAACCATTCATGCCAAAGATGTGGAAATAGTATTAATATTATTTGGCTACTGCTCATCTGTCAGTTTGTCATACTGTAGTGGCTTTCATGTTGCTGTGATTCTGGAAACTATACCACTGGAATTTTAAGTGTGAGCTAGGTCATCCATGGTGGAGAGGTTTCAGCTAAGCTTCCAGACTAAGACAGACTAGGACAGAGAAATGTACTATTTCTGAATATTTAGTAGCTGAAAGCCTTATGAATAGCAGTGGAACACTATCAGATAGCATCACAATATTAAATAATGGAACATGATGAAGAACACCAGAATATTGCCATTTATAGTGCTGGAAAGTGAACTTCTCAAGTTAGAAGGCACTCAAAATATGACTGAGGAAAGAGTTGCCTCTTTAAAGTAGAGTGCAACATGAAGACGCAAATGGAACAAAGTTTTCAGGGCCTTTATTTGCTGACAGGAACCAGCTCAAAATGAGGGGAAAGAGCTGTAAACATCTATTAATAATCAGAATATAGAATGTATGAAATATGAATGAACGAAACTGGGATGCATAGACATCAAATTAAATGGATTGCATAGACATCACTATTCTAGCCATAGCTGAAATCGACAGGTAATTGTCATTTTTAAAATGAGAAGCACAGAGTTTACTATGCCAGGAATGATACATTAAAGAGGAATGACATGACATTCATTATCAAAAAAGTTTCAAGATCTGTCTTGAAGTACAAGGCTGTCTGTGATAGGATAATATCCATATGCCTGAATGGAACACCAGTTCATACACCTATTATTCACATGTACACAAAAAAACTTTAAAAAGAGTGATCATGAAGTTGTAGAATTCTAGCAACCTCTACAAGCTGAAATGGATCCAACATGAAATCAAGATTTATTGATAAGTGCTGGCAGTTGTAATGTAAAGGTTGGAAACAAAGAGAAAGTATCAGTCATTGGAAAACACAGTCTTGTGATAGAAACAATGCTGGAGATTACATGATGAGGTTTTGCAAGAACAATGACTTAATGACTGCAAATACCTTTTTAAAACAACATAAAAGATGACTATACACAAAGACCTCACATTATGGAATTAATAGAATTCAAATTGACTGCATTTGTGGAAAGAAATGGTGGGAAAGTTCCATATTATCATCAAAAACAAGGCCAGAGGCAGACTGTGGACGTTCAGGCTTAAGCTGAAGAAAACTGAAACAAGTTCATTAGATCCAAAATACAAACTTGAAAATATCCTATTTAATTAGAGATCTTCCCAAAAGCAGATTTAATGCATTAGATACAAATGATAAAAGACCAGAAGGTCTTTGGGATGATATCAAGAATATCATACAGGAAGAAAGAAAAAGGTCATTAAGAAAGAAGAAAACTGGATGTCAGAAGAGACTCCAAAACTTGTTCTCTAACATAGAGATGTTAAAGCAAATGGAAGAAATGAGGAGGCAAAAGTTGAATAGAGAATTTCAAAGGGCAGCTCGCGAAGACAAAACCAAATATGATAATGAACTGTGAAAAGACATGGAATGAAAAAACCCAAATGAAAGAACATGCTAAACATTTCTCAAGCTGAAAGAACTGAAGACAAAGTTAAGTCTAGGCTTTCGTTATTGATTAATTCTGCGGGCAAAATACTGATTGTTGAAGAAAAAATCAAAAGCAGATGGAAGGAATACACAGAGTCACTGTACCAAAAAGAAATGGTAAGTGTACAAGCATTTCAAGAGGTGGCATATGATTAAGAGCCAATGTTGCTAAAGGAAGTAGTCCAAGCTGCACTGAAGGCAGTGGCAAACAGCGAGGCTTTGGGAATTGGTGGAATATAAGTTGAAATATTTGAACAAACTGATTGCACTGGAGACACTCTCTAATCTATGCCAAGAAATTTGGAAGGCTGCTATCTAGACAACATATTGGAAGACATCCATATTTGTGCCCATTCCAAAGAGAAGTTACTCAACAGAATGGAAATCATTGGACAAAATAATTAATATTGAATGCAAGTAAAATTTTGCTAAAGATAATTCAAAAAAAGCTGCAACAGTACATTGACAGAGAACTGCCAGGGGTTTAAGTTGGATTCAGAAGGAGAAGAACAAGGGGTATCACTGCTGACGTCAGATGGATCTTGGCTGAAAGCCGGGAATACCAGAAAAATATTTAACTGTCCTTTGTTGATTACACAAAAGCTTTAGATTATGTGGATCATGAAAACTTTTGGACAGCAATGAGGAGAATATGTATTCTGCAACACTTAATTGTACTCATGAAGAACTTATACATGGACCAAGAGGCAGGTGTTTTAGCAGACCATGGGGACACAAAATGGTTTAAAATCAGGAAAGATGTGTGCCAGGGTTGTACTACTTGACCATACTTATTCAATCTGTATGCTGAGTGAAAAAACTGAGAGGCTGGATTATATGAAGAATAACATGGCATCAAGATTGGAGGAAGACTCATTAACAACCTGCAATATGCAGATTATATAATTTTGCTTTCAGAAAATGAAGAGGACCTTAAAATACTTACCAATGAAGATAAAAAATTACAGCCTTCAGTATGGATTGCACCTCAATGTAAAGAAAAAATAAATACTCACCACTGTACCAGTTAATCACATGAAGAGAAACAGAGATAAGATTGAAGTTGTCAAAGACTTCATTTTGCTCAAATCGACCCTAAAGACTCATGGAAGCTGCAGTCAAGAAATCAAATGACATATTGCATGAGGCAAATATGCCTCACAAGACCTCTTTGAACTGCCCAAGGGCAAAGATGTCAATTTGAGAACTAAGGTGTGCCTGGCACAAGCCATGGTATTTTCAGTAGTCTCATAAGCACGTGAAAGTTGGACAATGAATAAGGAAAATCACAGAAGAACTGATGCATTTGAGTTATGATGTTGGAGGAGAATATTAAAAGTACCATGGACTGTCAGAAGAACAAACAAATCTGTGTTTGAAAAAATATAGCCAGAATACTCCTTAGAATCCAGTATGGCCAGACTTTATCTCTCATATTTCAGACATTCTATCAGGAAGGATTAATCCCTGGAGAAGGACAGCATGCTTAGTAAAACATAGGGTCAGTGAAAAAGAGGAAGACCCCCAATGAGATGGATTGGCCTCAATGTGTTCAAGCATATCAACAATTTCGAAATTTACTCTGATCAGAGCAGTGTTTCTTATTGTGCATAAGGTATATGTGAGTCGGCTCTGACAGCAATAACTACAATATTAACTGATTTTTTTGTCCTTCAGGATGTATCTTGACTTTTTTTTTCTTTTAATGATGAATGTAATGACATTGCTTTTCAATTTTTTGTTCCTTTTATTTCAGTCACTAGTGACTAGGATATTCAATACCTTTCAATTGCTGCCCACTAATTTCTAGGAAATCAATTTTATATGTTCAATTTCATTGTTGATGACTTCCAATTTTCTTAGATTAATACTTCATATATTGCATGTTCTGATTTTTAATGAATATTTGCTGCTATTTTTGAGTTTTTTTTTAAATTGGACTATCTCTCCTTTTTCACCTCTTTGTACATTTCCAAAAAAACTGTCAGAAATTAAAAGTGTATTCAGTAGAGGATGTGTAACAAGGGACATCACTCTTGACATTAGATGTATGTTGGTGGAAAGAAGAAAATATCAGAAAGATGTTTACCTGTGGTCCACTAAGTATGCAGATAATTTGAAAGTCATAACAAATTATGGATAGCATTGCAAGGAGTAGTAATTCCAGAGCACTTAATTTTACCTCATGAGGAACCTGTACATAAACAAAGAGACAGTCTTTAGAATAAACCAAGGGGATATTTAATGATTTACAATTATGAAAATTTGTGTCAGTGTTGTATCCTTTCATCATACTAACTCAATCTGTATGCTGACCACAAAATCAGAGAAGCTGGGGCTTATGAAGAACAAGAAATCTTCAATATTTTAGGAAGACTTCTTAAAAACCTGCATTATGCAGTTGACACAACCATGCTTGCTAAAAGTGAAGAAGCCTTGAAGCACTTAATGACTAAAATAAAATATATGGACATAAATATGTAGCACATCTCAATAAAAAGTAAACAAAAATCCTCACAACATGGTCAAAAAGTAGCATCACAATGAACAAAGAAAAAAATTAAACTTTCAAGGATTTCATTTTACTTGGATTCACTTTCACTGCCCATTGATGCAGTAGTCTGGAAATCGAATGATATATTGCAGAAGCCAAGTCATCACTTTGAATACTTGTTGTTGTTAAGTGCTGTCGAGTCGATTCCGACCCATAGCAACCCTGTATAGGGTTTCCCAGGAGCAGCTGGTGAGCTTGAACCACCAATCTTGCAGTTCAAACGACTTTGCAGTCTGACACATTAGCCCACAATGCCACACCAGGGGTGTGCTTAATCCATCATATTTTTAGTCACTTCATATGCATGTGAAATCTGGACAATAAAGATGACCAAAGAACAACTGATGTCTTTGGATTATGATGTTGATAATGTATAGTAAATATAGCATGGACAGCCAGAACAACAACAAAAATTGTGTTAGAAGTACAGTCAGAATGCTCTTCGGAAGTGAGAATGTCAAGACTTTATCTTATGTACTTTGGGCATGTCATCAAGAGGGCCAGTCCCTGGAGAAGGACATCAGATTTGGAAAAGTAAAATGTCAGTAATAAGAGGAAGACCTTCAAAGAGATGAATTGACACAGTGTCTTCAGCAATCATCTCAGACATAGAAAGGATTGTGAAGATGATGTAGGATTGGGTTGCTTTTTGTTCTGTTGTTTGTAGGGTTGCTATGAGTCAAAACTGACTCCATAATACCTTGAAACAAAATTATTTTAAGTGTAAAATTGAGGTGTAACAGAAGGGAAAGCTTTAGAAAACATATACATAATCCATGAATCTAATTCTACAGCTTATTTCACATGGTTTACATAGACTCTTGGAGTCCTTGTGTGGTGCTCTGGGTTAATTTGCTGGAGTGCAAGGTCGGTTTGAACTGCAAGATGGGAGGTTCAAACTCACCAGTAATTAGCTCCTCAGAAACCCAATACAGTGTCACTATGAGTTGGAACTGACACAACAGCACTTAACAAAAACAGTATAGTCTGTTGAGAGTTGACCTGAGAATCACTTGCTAGAAGTCATGTGTCTAGTCTTTTACATTAATAATTACAACCCAGCCAATAGAGTTCAATATTTTTATTAATGGGTTGTGGTTGTCTGGTGCCCCAGACTCATCCTTGTTAATGCTCTTGTTACTGTTATAGATGGGGCCTGGGTGCCAATAAAACTGTTAGGGAACCCAAGTTTGTCCTTGTCTACTATCTTACATCCACAGTTTCCATCACCCTGTTCTACTTTTTATGACATAGTCTTTTCCCTACCCAGTCAACTATTTTTTCCCCACCTTCTGTTTTCATTTGTATGTTAATTCTGTAGATAACTAATAATTAGTGTTAGAAAATAACCAGTTTAAAACATCTCCTCTCATAGCTTTATTTATGTCTGTGTTTTTAAAGGCGAATAATGAAAGAAAAGACCTGAAGGAATGAAAATAAAATGTTTAAATGATTGGTAGTAGGTTCTATTATGTGGACAATTTCATACTCTATTCACAAGATTTTTTAGTTTATAGATACTAAAGTTACAGAAAATTAAATTCAGTCTGTCAAGCATATCAGGGTCATGAAAGAAGCATATTACAACCCTTATATGGGTTTGTTTAATTATGATTTGGTTTGCTCTCATAAACATATCATAGAAAAACAAAACAAAGTAAAACGCATGCAATAGCTTATTAATTTTTGTTAGGTGCCATCCAGTGGGTTCTGACTCATAGCTAACCTACGTGGAGAAGAGTGAAACACTACCTGCTCCTGTGCCATCCTCAAAAATGTTGATATGTTGGAGTCCATAGTTGAAACTATTGTGTCTGTTTATCTTGTATCTGTTTTTTTTCTGACCCTCTATTTTATCAAGTCTAATGTTTTTCTCTAGAGATTGTTCCATGCTCGTAACATGTCTAAAGTACATGAGACGAAGTCTTGCAATCCTAGCTTCTAAGGAGCATTCTGGCAGTACTTCTTCCAAAACAGACTTGTTCATTCTTTGGGTTGTTGTCAGGTGCCATAGAGTCGGAACCGACTCATAGCGACCCCAAGCACAGCAGAACGAAACAATGTCCGTTCCTGGGCCAACTTCATTACCGCCGCCACACTTGATGCCATCAATGATGCCACCTGGCTGATACATCTCGTTGGGGGGTCTTCCTCTTTTTCTCTGACCCTCCACCTTACCCAGCATTACATCCTTCTCCAGTGACTGTTCTCTCCAGACAATGTGTCCAAAGTATGAGAGATGAAGCCATCTTGGCCTCCAAGGAGCACTCTGG
>NW_006408644.1:3031984-3032772 GCF_000296735.1 Chrysochloris asiatica | reverse complement strand
TTATTTAAAATACCGGTGGCATAGCCCTCAGAATCACAGCAATTCAAACCACCACAGCACAACAGACAGACGAGTGGCGTTTGCGTGGTTGCTGTTAAATAGGAATCTCCTTGTGCTAGGACCCTTAAGTCCAGCTCAAAGGCGGGATTTCCATCCTCGGATGTCAATCAAGAGGTGGAAGTGCAGCAGGGGCGACTGGGTTGTAGTGAGACTCTTTGGGCTGCTCTTGTGGGTCTCTAAGTTGGTCGACCCTGCCTCAAAGCCACAATCCAACGGTTGGGATCCAACGGTTATGATCTTCTGGTAGTTAATGGTATATTTAGTATTCTTTGCCAACACCATAATTCAGTCTTTGATTCTTCTTCTGTCTTACTTATCCATCTTTCACATACATATGAGGTAATTAAAAATGTCATAGCTTGGATCAGACACATCTTTTCTCCTTAACGTGGTTCTTATTAACCCTTGTTTTACTCTAAATAACAATGTAAAGTAAAGTAAAGTGGTCAAAATTATTGGAGGATTTGTTCCCTCTTTTCAGTGGCTGCTCCATAGGTATAGGTCAAGTTCATCAGATAGTATCAGTTCACTCTTTTTTTTCCCCCCTCTTCTTTTCTCTCCTGGTTTAGCTCCAATCATCCAGTCACCCGGTCCATGTCACGTGGCTATCATCTGCAAGTGTGGGCGCTCCTGTGCATGTGTTCTTTCTTCCCGTTAGCCGGTAGCTCCACTCTCTTCTCGAGACCTCCATGGCCACGCCACTGACTCTGGGCCCAAGAGTCCCCAGG
>NW_006408644.1:3016101-3031054 GCF_000296735.1 Chrysochloris asiatica | reverse complement strand
AAATGGTATTGCTTTCCTAATGTCCTTTTCAACACTGTCATTTTTGCTATAGTGGAATCCAACTGATTTATGTATGTTAATCTTATACCCTTCCATTTTACTGAATCTTCAAATGAGGTCTAGTAGCTTTTTTCACTGAGTGTTTGGGGTTTTCTACATATAGGATAGTATTGACTGCAAATAGGGAGAGTTTTACTTCCTCTTTGCCAATTTTTTCTAAAATGTATTATATTTTAAATTTATAATTTTATACTATAGGTTTTTATAAGGATCTCTGGAAGCACAGTGGTTATGATTCGGGCTGTTACCTCAAGGTCAGCAATTCAAAACTACCAGCTTTTCTGTGGAAAAAATTTGAGGTTGTCTGCTCCCTTAAAGGCTTACAGCCTCAGAAAACCTATTCAGGGCCACTATAAGGAGCTCTGGTAACATAGTGGTTACGAATCAGGCTTTGAACCTTAAGGACAGCTGAAAAGGGAAAAACAACCCCGGTGCCACTCATGAACCACACCTCATAACAAACAGCCCATCTAGAGACTTTTATTCAGGGTGAGGAAGGTAACCTCTGCCAGAGAGAGAAGGCAGGAGGCAGAAGGGAAGAGATGAAGAGGAAGAAGAAGAGCAGAGAGAGAAGAGGGCAGAAATAAGAGGAAGAGGAGAAGAGAGAGTCAACAGGAAGGGAGGGGACTTATATAGGTTCAACAGAAAGGGAGTGGTCATTGCTGGGGTGATTTAGCTCTGGCCTATCAAAAGCCACATTGTCCTTTAAACTACGTGCCTTGTAGCTTAGGCCAGGGAAACAGACAAAATGGAGTTGGAGGGAGGGGAGAGGGAAGAACCGGAAGGTATTGTAACATTTCCCCCTCTTTGGTTAAATTAGAAAAATGAATGGCTGTCTCTATGATCCATGCCTATGGGAGAAGGGACAAGTGTCATTTTTCTGTAGCTACTTCCTGCTGGCATTGGGGAGACGAGGCTGTCTTTGGTCTTTGTTCTTGGACCATGGTTGGCGATGGCTTTGTCATTGTTGGCAGTGTTGTCAGTAGAAATTGGGCTCTTCAACAGGATACCAAGAAGCGATGGAACCAGGTCAGCAGCTGGACTGGGCTTAGGCCCACAGTTCTAGGTCTTCAGAACCTGCGATCGGACAAAAAGAAGAACACAAGGGGCAACTGCCAGTAAAGTAACTAATAGTGGGGTTAGAAAGGAAAGCAGGGAATTTAACAGAGGATTTGGAACCAACTAGCAAAACCTCCATTAATGGGAAATGCTTGCAGTTCCAGTAGCTATGCCCACCCCAAAACCTAGCACTGGTACCAGGGGTAGGATTGCTACTTGGATTGCCCTCTTTTTCCAAAGCTATGCTGAGCATTATAGTTAGGAGGGGATGATGGTTTGAGTCCTCCAGCAGGGCTGTGGAAGGGCTTTACCCTTGAGAGGTGGAACCAGCTCGTGAGACCCTCTAACTTAACTGCTCTAGGGGTGGTTAAAATTACTTTATGTGTACCAATACACTTGGATTGCAAGGGTTCTTTTGATAGGCTCGGAGGGGCAATTAGGACCATGTCTCCTGATTGGTAGGAGCAAGGTAATGCAGGAAAAGGTGAGGGTAACAGTGAGTCCGCATGTTGCCATAATAAAGTTCTTAAGTAATTTAAACAGCTTACTATAAGAGATGGTGGAAGAGCAGATGCTTCAGGGTTTAGTCCCAGAGGTAGGAAAGGGCGTCCATACATCAGTTCAAAAGGGGAAATTTGGAGAGGCGCTTTAGACAAAGATCTGAGTTGTAACAAGGCTAAGGGGAGAAGTGAGACCCAGTCAGCATGAAGTTCTAGGGTTAGCTTTGATTGACCTGTTGGTTCGCTCCACCTTCCCTGATGATTGAGGGTGAAAGGGGATGTGGCAGTGCCAGGAAATTCCCAAAAATTTAGCCAGTCCTTGAGTTATGTGGGAAGTGAATTCAGGGCCATTGTCTGATTGGAGAGAAGTAGCGAGCCCAAAGCTGGGAACAATTTCCTTAAAAAGAAAGGTAGAGACTGTGGAGGCTCCCTTGTTTGTGGTAGGAAAAGCTTCAATCCACCCAGAAAAGGTAAAAGATGTTTGTACCTTTTAACTTTGGGCATGTGGGAGAAGTCTATTTGCCATTCCAGGGCGGGGAGCAGACCCCTGGCTTGGTGTGTAGGGAAAGGGGTGGGTTTAGAAGACGGATTTGTCTTTTGGCAAATTTCGCAGGTGGAGGAAAGATGTTTTAAAAATTGCATAAGGCATAGTTGGAATCTATATGAACCATGAGTCTTTTTTCTGAAGCTAAGGTAAAGACCCGTGTGAGGGTGATCAGCTCTGTTTGTTGATTAGTTGTTTGAAGAAGGAGGGAGACCTGGTCAATGACTTTGCTTTCAGATATAATGGCATAGACTGCCCTCTTGATTTTATCTTGGGAGAAAGAACTACCATCAGCATACCAAACTAGGTCGGGAGAGGAAAGAGGTCCTTCATGTGGCAAGAAGACTTCTAATGCTTCTAAGCAATTGTGAATCAGTTCCTGGTCTGGCACAGGGAGTAAGGTGGAAGGATTAAGGACCGGGCATAACTGGAAGGTTAATGAGGGATCATGGAGGTGTGAGGTTTGAAGCGAAAGAATCCTGCAAGGGGGTAATGAGAGATCATGGAGGAGTGAGGTTTGAAGTGAAAGAATCCTGTAGGTTTTTATAGTTTAACAAATCAGCAATAGCATGATGGGATAAGACAATAGTTGGGGCTCCAAAAGTTAATGTTTTTGATCCTTGGATCAAAAGGGAGGCTGCAGCTAAGCTCCGCAAGCAAGCAAGATGCCCATCCTCGGATGGTAGGATCCAGTTTTTTTTTTTTTTTTTTTTTTTTAATAAATAAGCTACCGGAGCAAATGTAGGGCCTAATTGGTAGCCTACAACTCCTAGCCCAAACACTCTATTTTCAGACACGTAAAGATAAAAGGGATGGGTGAGATCAGGTAAATGCAGGGCTGGGGCTTCTAGCAGTTGGGACTTGAGCTGTAAAAATGGGGTAGCAATAAAAGGGTCTAGAGGTTCATGGGGATTGCCTTTTGAGGCATCATAAAGGGGTGCTGCTAAAAGGGAATAATTTGGGATCCAGGCCTGAAGATATCCTGCTAGGCCTAAAAAGGAGAGAAGCTCTTGTTTATTAACAGGCATTGTGATATCTCGAAGCATTTGTTTTCTCTCAACGGTGATGGATTTGAAACCTGGAGAAAAAGACACTCGTAAATACGTAACCTGCTGTTTAGAAATGTGTGGTGCTAGAGGGAATGGAAGGCAGAAGAGTGTAAGGATTGGGGACTACTGGATGAATTGAGACTACATCTTGAACTAGGCGGTAGGCCCCAATGGTTTTTTTACTGCCAGGATGTGGGTATTGTAGGCGGAATTAGATGGTTTTAGAAATCTTTTTTTAAGTCATTCTTTAACAACTGGCTATAATCCCAAAAGATTAGACTGTGGGAAAAGGTATTGTGCTACGGCTGGGAAATGGGTGGGGTTTTTGAGGAGGATTTTGACTGGAGGGCATTTGGCTATTGAAGGGGAATGCATATCCCAAACTTTAGGATTCACAAAGTCGGGACTGATGGGCCACTGAGAAGGAGGGGGCTTGAGGTTCAACCGCCTTCCATAGTAAGAGGCAAAAGGAAGATGTTGGAGTGCTGGAGAGGTCCTGAAAGTCAAACTTGAGGCAGGTTCCAAGCTTAGATATGATATCCCACCCTGATAAAGGTATGGGGCAAGAGGGAAGGACTAAAAAGGAATGTAAAAATTCAAAATTGCCAATTTTGCATAAAAGGAAGGGAGTTTGCCAAGGGCATAGTACTTGACCTTCTACCCCAACAATAGAGGTCCGTTACAGGGAGGTGGGTCCCCAGAATTCCAGCAATGCAGAAAAACTAGCACCAGTATCGAGTAAAAAGGCAATCATCCTACCTACCATGGTGAAAGTTACCCTGAGCTCCTGGGCAGTGATCCACATTGGGCCAGACAGGCCAGGGCCTCCTCATAGGTCTTCTGCCGCTAGACCAACAAGGTCGCTTGAGGGGACGAGGGGGCCGGAGACCAGATGGCTGGTAGACATCAAGGGACAGTCAAAACCCCAATGTCCCTTCTGCTTGCATTTGAGGCAGGGCCTGGTGGGAGGTTTGGGATTTGGGCATTCTTTGGCACAATATCCATCCTGGTTGCACCAGCACATAACAACAACAACATTAAGTAGGAAATGACTCCATGGCGCACCACCATAGGTATTTATAGTAGCTTTCAGATAAGCACTGGAATGTGAACCACAAGGTCAACAGTTCCAGCCTACCAGCTGCTTTGCGGTACAAAGATGAGGCTTTTTGCTCCCACAAAGATTTGAAAGCTTCCAAAAACCTATACAGGATCACTGTGAGTTAAAATAAACTCAACAACACTTAACAGTAACAATTTATCGTGTGAATAAAAGTTGCGTTAGTCTTACATTCGTCTCCACATTTTATGAAGAAGATGACGATGTTATTAATGTTTTTCATTTATAGTATATAGTATGATGTCTATTGCATAGTAGAAACCCATCACATGAATGCTTATGAATCAGTAAATTGTATTTGTATTGGATATTTACTGATTCATTTTATTGGTGAGCATCCATTCTTCATTTCTAAGCAGTTTTAATTCATTTTCATTCATTACCTAGTCTCCATTTGAGACAATTGGGTATTAAATCAATCAACATCCATTTCACCCTACCTCAAGCTAAAAGATTAGCATACAATACATAATTAGAGAAGAAGCCTTGGCTGTGTAAAATGGTTCAGCTCTTGTTTACTAACTTAAAGGTGGGTGGTTTGAACCCACCAGCCACAAGGCAGGAGTAAGATAGAGAGGTCTGCTTCTGTGAAGATTGTAACTTTAGAAAACTATGGTGCAGTTCTCTCCTGTAGAGTTGCTAAGAATCTTAATCTACAACACAGTAATGGCTTTAGTTTTGGTTTTATGGAAATAAAATTAAATCTTGAGTTGAAGGACAAAGGCACTGAGAACAGTTGACATTCATCCATTCCAACAGATGCTAGCTGCTTCGTAAATCCTAGATTCCACCTCCCTGTACATTACTATCTCTAGATTTCAGCTTTACAGGTGACCACCAATGTGTTGTTGTTAGATGACATCAAATCGCCTCTGACTCGTAGTGACTCTATGCATAATAAACAGAACACATCTTGGTCCTGCACCATCCTCACTATTGTTGTTATGTTTGAATCTATTGTAGCCATCATGTCTATTCATCTCTTCAAGGGTCTCTCTTTTCCTCTGACTCTCTTCTTTACCAAACATGATTATCTCTCCAGGGACTGGTCCTTGATAACATGTCCAAAATAAATGAGACCAACTCGCATCTTCCAGGCTCATAATGTGCATTCGGGATGTATTTTCTTCAAGACAGACTTGTTTATTCTTCTAGAAGTCCATACCCATTGCCACTGAATCGATTCTGACTCAGTCACCCAATTGATATAGGGGTTTTGTGAATGTAAACCTTTATGGGAGCAGATGATCTTGTCTTTCTCCCCCAGATTGACTGGTGGGTTTGCATGGCTGACCTTGATGTTAGCATTCCAATGCTGATCTTACAGTGCCACCAGAACTCCTTGCATAGAAGGACACTGAAGACACCATGGCTTTAGTCAGTCGCACCTTAATTCTCAAGGTGATATCTTTGCTCCTTAACATTTTAAAGAGGTATTTTGCAGCAGATTTGCCGAATACAACTCATCATTTGAGTTTTTCAATGAGAATTGATTATGGATTCAAATAAAATGAAACCCTTAAAAACATCATTCTTTTCTTCTATTTATAATGTTTATTGGTTAAGTTGTGAGGACTTTAATTTTCTTTATATCAAGGTGTAATTCATACTGAAAGCTGTAGTCCTTGATCTTTTTTCAGGAAATGCTTCAAGTTCTCTTTGCTTTCAGCAAGGAAGATTGTATCATCTCCATATTATTACTATTATTAAGTGTGTTAGTATTGGTTCTGACTCATAATAATCCTGTATAGGGTTTCCAAGAAGCACTTGGTGGGTTTGAACTGATAACCTTGTGGCTTACAGTCCAGTGCCTACAGAACCACACCAGGATTCCCTCTGCATATTGTTGTTGTTAAGTGCCATTGAGTCGATTCTGATCCATAGCGACCCTGTATAAGGTTTCCAAGGAGCAGCTGGTGAGCTTGAATCACCAACCTTGCAATTCAAAGGGCTTTGCAGTCTGGCGCATTAACTCACAGTGCCACACCAGGACTCCCATCTGCATATTACAGGTGGTTAATGAGCCTTCCTTCAATCCTGATTCCACATTCTTCTTCATATAGAATAGTCTCTTGAATTATTTTCTCAGCATATAGATTGAATAAATATGGTGAATGGAAACATCCCAGATGCATACATTTCCCAATTTAAAACCATTCAGTATCTCCTTGATGTTTTTGAAAGATTACCTCTTTGTCTCTGTAAAGGTTACACATTAACATAGTTAAATTTTCTGGAATTCTCATTATTCAAAATGTTAACCATAGTTTATTATGATCCACAGCAACAGTATCTCTTGGTCCATATTCCCTTCTTAATATTGCTTGAAATTCTGGCAGATCCCTGTTGATGTACTACTGCAATGCTTTTAAAAATGTTTTCACCAAAATTTTAACTGTGTGTGATAATAATCATGTTGTTCAATAATTTCCATATTCTATCAGGGTACCTTTCTTTGAAATGGGCACAAATATAAATATGTTCCAATTGATTGGCCAGGTAACGGTCTTCCAAATTTTTTGGCATATATCAATGAATGTTTCCAATGCAACATCAGTTTGTTGAAACTTTTCCATTGGTATTCCATAAATTCCTAGACCCTTGTTGTTGTTTTTTTTTTGTTGTTGTTGTTGTTTTTTTAACAATTCCTTCAGTGCAATTTGGATGTCTTCCTTCTATACCACTGATTCTCGATCATATAATGTCTCCTAAAATGGCTGAACTT
This sequence comes from Chrysochloris asiatica, assembly GCF_000296735.1. Classification (NCBI taxonomy): domain Eukaryota; kingdom Metazoa; phylum Chordata; class Mammalia; order Afrosoricida; family Chrysochloridae; genus Chrysochloris; species Chrysochloris asiatica. The sequence continues at coordinate 3,023,997 of NW_006408644.1, read as the reverse complement.
CAGCCATATTTTATGATGCAGTGACTATGTGTATATTTTCCATCTTCTTTTGAAGCTTCCTGAATCATTCAATATTTTGACCATATAATCCTTTAGTAATGAAGTAGAGGCCTGAATTTTTTCTTCAGTTCTTTCAGCTTGAGATATGCTCAGCATGTTCTTACCTTTCATTCTTCCAAATCCAGGTCTTGGTCTATTTCAATATTTTACTTTGTCTTCTTAAACTACCCTTTGAAATGTTTTGTTCACCTCTCTTATTTCCTTATTTCTTCTAGTGACTTTATCTCTACATTCAAGAGCAAGTTTCAGTCTCTTTTGATGATCACTGTTCATTTCTGTCTTTTTAATGACCTTTTGCTATTTTCATGCATGATGTTCTTAATGTCATCCTACAACACATCTGATCTTTAGTAATTACTGTTCTATACAAATATGTTCTTGAGATGGTCTCTAAATCAGGCAAGATATACTCAGGATTGGAGTCCTGCTGTGGCATTGGACTGTGAAGTTGGTTTGAATTGCAAGGATGGCAGTCCAAGCTCACCAGCCACTTCTCAGAAACCCTATACAGGGTTGTTATGAGTCAGAACCAACTCGACAGTAGTTAACAAAAACAACATACTCAAAATCATACTTTGACCTTTATTGACTTATTTTAATTCTCTTCAGCTTCAACTTAAATTTGCATAGAACTAATTAATGGTCTGTTCCATAGTTAGTCAATGACCTTGCATTGGATGATGATATTGAGCTTCTCCATAAGCTCTGTATTGATGATCACATGGTCAGTGGTTCAAACCCACCAGCCCCTACTCCAAAACCCTATACACAGTCGGTATGAGTAGGAACGGACTTTGCAACACTTAATGACACCAATAACAACAATGACATTGAGCTTCTCCATTGTCTCTTCTCCCAGATGTGGTCAACTTGATTCTTGTGTATTCCATCTGGTGGGGTCCACAAGTATAGTCACCGTTTATGTTACATATAAAATTTTTTTCTTTAATGAAGAAGCCTTTGGTCTTGCAAATTTCTATTATGCATTTTCCAGCAGCATTTTATAACCAAGGACCTATTTTCCAACTATTGATCCTCTGTTTATAACTTTCTTATTACAATCACCTTTAATCATCAGTGAATCTTGAGTGCATGTTTCTTGATTGATCAGTTTCTGGCTGACAAAGTTGGTAGATTTCTTTATCATTTACTTTGGTGGTTGGTGAGTAAATTTGAATAACAGTTGTGTTAATTGGTCTTCCTCCTATACATATGAGTATTATCTATCACAGAAAGCACTGTATTTCAAGATATCTTTTGAAGTGTTCTTTCTGATTCTGAATGTGACACCACACCTTTTCAATTTATCATACTCAGTATAGTAAACCATATGATTGCCTGATTGAAAATGACCAATATCTGTCCATTTCAACTTTCTAATATGTAGGGGATCAATATTTATGCATTTCATTTCAGGTTTGATGATTTGCAATTTGCATAGATTCATGCTTCATACATTATTATGTTCTGATAAGTAATGGATGTTTTCAGGGTTTTTTTTTCTTCTTCTTCTGTTTCTCATTTTGAGTAGTGCTTTATTAACAAATGAAGGTCACAAAGGCTTTGCTCTATCTATTCCATTAATGTGCACTCTGCTTTGACAAGGCAGCTTTCCCCAGTTATAATTTTGGTTCCTTCCAGTTTGCAGGTGGTCATATTCCAGTACTAGATCAAACAAATTAAACTTTCATAAGATTTTCAGTGGCTAATCCTTCAGAAACGAACATGGTGAGACTTCATGTCTTGTACTTTGAACATATTATCAGGAGGGTCCAGTCCTTGGAGAAGGACATCACACTTGGAAAAGTGGATGATCAGGGAAATATAGAAAGATTCTTAACAAGATGGATTGACACAGTAGCAGCAACAATCAGCTCAAACATAATAACAATTATATGGGTGGCATAGGATTTAGCTCTGGTAGCATAGTGGCTACGAATCGGGCTGTGAACCACAAGGTCAGGATTTCAAAACTACCAGCTATTCCTCAGGAGAAAGATGAGGTGTCCTGCTCCCATAAAGATTTACAGCCTCGGAAACCCTCTACAGGGTCGCTATGAGTCAGAACTGACTCCATGGCACATAACAACAACAATAGGATTTAGCAGTGTTTCATTCTGCTGTTCATATCATCACTATTAGTCAGAACAGATGCAACGGTACCTAACAACTACAGCAATAATCTCTCAGAATTGTACCAACTACTCCTTCTTCCTAGTCTGTTCTTACTCTAGAAGCTCCACTAAAATTTGTTCATTATAGGTGACCTTCTTGATATTTTAAACACAGATGGTATAACTTCAACATCACGGCAATAAGCAAGCATCATAGAAAAAACAAACTGCAGCAGTGGCTCCTCTGCACTTCTGAACTTGTCATTCTCATTCACTCTGTCATCTGAGTGGACACTACCTGCAAAATATGGGAGGCCTACTTGGTGGTGCTGAAAGCTCATTACGCCAAGTGGGACAACCTGGATTCTTTGGGCCTGAAGTATTACGGCTGCCACCACACAGTGCTGACTCATGTGCACTTCATCCAGAAGTTGCTTGAGTGTACACACTGGAAAAATGACCATGGCCAGCACATTTCACTGAAGCTGATGAAACCATGGGAGATAAGCGTGGAGGGGGTCAAGGAGTGTAACCTGATCATCTAGTCCAGAAGGGGCCATCAAATAAAGCTGTACCTTTCTTGTTATTAAGCCTGTGCTAACTCATAGCAACCCTGTATAGGGGTTTCATAGAACAGTTGGTGGGGTTCACTGCAGTTACATGTTCAGTGCTTATCCTACAGAACCACACCAGGACCTCCTACTTAGCTTCCCTTATAGGATATTTTGCTCATTTAACCAAATTCTGGCCAGAGATGTACAAGTAGAGGTGATTGTGAAATTTTGGGGATATGAGAAAACCCTTCTTGTAATGGAAATTATATTTTCATTTTAAACTGATGGGTCACGCTGACAAAATTTGTCAAATACAGATTTACACAACAATAATAAATGTTATCAAACACTCAAAATTAGAGAATTTTGAGAACAAATCACATAGGCAAACCACCCTCTCTGATTACATGCAAATAAGTCAGACTAACTTTTAAAAGACCTTTTAATCCAAAATGCACAGTAAAATAACTCACAGGGAGGTGGGGCTTAATATTGGATTAAGGATACCTGTAGTGCAGACTTCTGTCAGCAATAACACAGAATACCAGACAAAGCAGGTTTAAGGAGGGTCTCAGAATTCTGAACTACATATAAAGAAATATTTTTTAAAAGTTTGAAGGCTTACAGCCAGAGGAATTTGTAGTAAAAACAAGAAGCATGTTGTTTTCTGATCAGTGGCATACAGTCAGCTTCTTGAGTGGTCATCTTGGGCATGACTCAGCAAGTGAAGGATCAGAGAAGCACTCTTACCACAAAAGTCTGTTGATTCTTGGAGATAAAGGTATGGGAATTCTTTTTGTTTGTTTATCTCTATTCTTTGGTCTCTCATTGTCTGCACACCTACTCTCTGATGACTAGAGGGGTTGCATGAATAACCCTCCACACCAGGAGGGTTATTCTCCAAATACACACAGATTTTCTCAGCAAAGATTTATGCGCCCAGAATTTTGGAAGTTGGAGGAGTGAATAGGAACTGCTTAAAACAGAATGGTCTCCCAGAACAGCCTGAGTAGGCTGTGAAAGGAACATTAAAGTAATACTCATGTTTTGTTACAGATTTTTTTTTCTTCCTTCTTTTCTTTTATACAATTATAGACTACAGTACCACATCTGTTTTGTTTTTTTCGCTGGTGTGGTTTGTTTTGGGGTGAACCTTTTACTTCAGGGGGCTTTCTCTCCCTATGTTACCCAAGAACAGACAGTGATACAGTAATTATGGTCATATGACCAAGCTTCAAATACACCCTGTAAAATCTCAAGAACAAATACCAGGAGTCCTGGTGTGGTGATGTGGGCTAATATGTCAGACTGCAAAGTCATTTGAACTGCAAGATAGATGGTTCAAGCTCACCAGCTACTCATTGAAAACTTATACAGGGTTACTATAGGTCAGAATCAACTCAACGACCCTTAACAACAACAACATACACCAGATAGACAATAAATACCTGCTATAGATACTCTGAGTTGAGTAATAAGAAAAGTGCCCATCAATGGACGAATGGATAAACAAACTTTGGTACATACACACAATGGAATATTATACTACTCTGAAAAATAACAAGGAAGCAGCAAGCCACTGCATAACATGGATGAACCTTGAAGACTAATGTCAAGACTAATGCTGAATGAAATCAGTCAGTCACAAAAGGAGAAATAAGGCATAGGACCATTATTGTAAAAGTTTAAGAAAAATCACCCACATTAAAATGGGGGAGGGGATTTAACTTTTACTGTTTTAAATTTTGTTGGTTACCGGGGTGTATGGAGTGCAGTGAGGGGTGGGAGGGGGAGGTGGAACACAAGGTAGGGAATAGGCATAGGATAGTGGAGCACAGGGTAGAGAATAGACACAGCATAGTTTGGGTGCTGGGGGCACATGCACTAGAAGAGGAAGAGGAAAATAAAAACAAGGCAGATGGGAGAATAGCTACACAGGTTTACATGAGCTAAATAGGACAGAGGTAAATAACAATGTAAGCACAACCGTGGAACAACCGGGCTTGTGCATAAGAAGATTAAGGAATGGTTTGAATGGGTAAAAGAGGGGAAATGATTAAGATGCTTGGCTGTCTTTTGAATCTTGATTTCCCTTGCCTAATATATTGTAAAATAGACAACTGAAGGGGAGAGAGGGGAATAACCAGAAACATCACCAGAAAAAGCTTGTAAGTCCGTCTTCAGCCTATAAAGGATTGGAAGACCTAAAATGGGCCTAGAACTTGCCTAGTGAAGGAGGCTCCTTACAGAGCCTTTGCATTGCACAAGACCATATGTGGAATAATGATCCCCATCCAAAGTCTTCTGAAGTGGGGCATTTTCACTTGAAAGGACAATAAGACCAGTCTGGAGCAGCTAGAAAAACAGAAGATACTACTTGAAAGAAAGACAAACACGAAAAATGAAAACAAAAACAAAAACAAAAAACATCAGTCCAATTGAATACTACAAGAACAAGCAACTTGTTCTCCAGGGAGCCATCAAGGGAAGTAGTCAGGTCCCCTCAAGGCAAACTCTCTTCCAAGACTGAAACTCAAATGGAATACACTAGCAGGCATATGGTCCTGCTGCAGACCATGTTGGTCACAGATAAGGGGAAGTGGGGAAAAAACAGCAATGAAATTGTGAACTAAGTCTGACCACATTCAACAGACTCCTGTTAACCTGGATTGAGACCTGGTTAACAAGATGTATGACGAAACCTGGGGACTTCTGGGCCCAGGTGCAAGGACATGGCCCCAGAGGACTAGAATCGAGTATGAAAGTTCCAGCTGATATATAGTGAGGGGAGATGCACAAGAACACCCACACTTGCAGATAGTACCCATTTGACCTGGCAATAATGGCTGGATGATCACAACACTACTAGAGGAAGAAAAAAGAGGAAAAAAAAGAGTAACCCACTGCAAGTGGATGAACTTGACATATTCTTGTGGATGCAGTATGACACAGGAGAGGAGAATTCTCTACAGTGAGGATCATTCCCAACCCCTTGGTACAGAGGGTCAACAGAGATGGGGAACTTAGACATTGGCTACCCAAAATGGGAGCATTACAAAGGCAAGAATTGACTGGATTGCAAGTTTTCAATAGGGAACCTAGTTCCAGAGGATACAGGGGAAGGTAGAATCTCCACTGAATTGCTTCCAACCTACTGAATGGGGTTGAAAAAAGGTGAGGGGACTAGGACTCCTGTGGTTCAATAGGGAATGATTGCTATCAGATTTGACAGTGAGTGTTGGAAAGGTAAATGTAAATGTTTGGCAACAAAAGGAGGGAAGTGATTGATTTTGCTGACCAGGAGCAGAGATCCTGGATCGATCAAGGGAGAAAAGCAAAGGGTAAGACCCTGTACGGGGAGGCAGTGACACTACGGATGGAGGCAGAGACAATAACATGGGCTGAGGAGTGTCTGGGCACTCTGGACTCAGGGAAGAAGAGGGGCTGTGTGCTGGCGGCAGGGGGGCAGGTGTGTGGGGTGTACACTTTGGTTGTTTGATGATGCATGCAAGGGATTGTGATCATTGCAATGAAACAAAATATGAAAGGATGAATGTAAAAATAACGTTCATCCATGTAAACTAACACATAATTCACAATAAATACTTTAAAAAAAAAGAGCAAGAAGAAAAAAAGATTTAAAAAATCTGAAGTAAATATAAGATTCATGTGGGATAATATGAAGAGGAATAATTTAAGAATTATTGGCGTTCTGGACCATATGTATCATGGAAGTCCACAGAGACGATTGTTGAAGAGTTGTTGGAATAATATTTACCTAATATCCTGAAAATAAATAAATAAATAAAAGCATTCAAGAAGCTGAAATAACCCCAGGAAGGATAGACCCCAAAAGAAAGTCACCAAGACATATCATAATAAAACTCTACAAAATCAAAGACAAGGAGAAAATCCTAAAAGCAGCCAGGGAAAAGAGAAATGTTAATACAAAGGCAGCAAATCAGATTAAGCTCTGATTTAAAAAAAGAAACAAAATGTCAGAAATAATTAATACCTATCGAAAATTAAGCTGAATGTCAGCAGATTAACTACATCAGTTAAGAGACAGAAAGTGGCAGAATGGATAAGAACACAAAATCCTTTAATGTGCTGATTACAAGGGAAACATCTTACACACAAAGACAAAAACAGACTGAAAATTGAAGAATGGGAAAAAAAAAACATATACCAAGTAAATATTAATCAAAAGGGTGCTTGAGTGGCAATACTAATTTCTGATAAAATCAACTTCAGGGCAAAAACAAGCATAATAAATTAAGATGGACATTACCTCATGTTAAAGGGTCAATTAAACAAGATGTCATAATCACAATAAATATCAATGGTCCCAATGGAAGAGCTTCAAATATATATAAAAAGCAAAGTCTAATAGATTTGAAAGGAGATCTGGTAGTGTAGTGGTTACGACTCGGGCTGCGAACCTTAAGGTCAACAGTTCGAAACTACCAGCCGCTCCGCAGGAGAAAGATAAGGCTTTCTACTCCAGTAAAGATTTACACCCTCGGAAACCCTGTACAGGGTCGCTATGGGTCGGAACTGACTCGACGGTACTTAACAACAACAACAACAATAGATTTGAAGAAAGAAATAGTCAAATCTACAATAACAGTGGGTAATTTTAATACACCACATTAGGAAAAGGATAGAACAACCATAAAGAAACTTGACAAAGACACAGAAGAACTAAACAACACAATCAGCCAAGTTGACCTCATAGATATGTACAAAGCATTTAACCCAACAACCCAACCAACAGTACAGTACACTTTCTTTCCTAATTCACAAGGAACATTCTCCAGAATACACCATGTCTTAGGCCACAGAACAAGCCTCCATAAATTTACAAACAAAATACTACAAACCATCGTCCCAGACCACAATGCTATAAAAGTAGAAATCATCAATAGGAAGGCCAAGGAAATAAAGTCAAATATATGGAAATTTATAACATCCTTCTGTCTTTCTTTTTTCTTCTCTCTTTCTTTCTTTCTTCTCTCTTTCTTTTTTTCTTCTTTTCTTCTTTCCTTCTTTTCTTCCTTCCTTCCTGTCTTTCTTTCTTTCTTTCTTTCTCTTTCTTTCTTTCTTTCTTTCTTTCTTTCTTTCTTTCTTTCTTTCTTTCTTTCTTTCTTTCTTTCTTTCTTTCTTTC
>NW_006408644.1:3006196-3016001 GCF_000296735.1 Chrysochloris asiatica | reverse complement strand
TCTTTCTTTCTTTCTTTCTTTCTTTCTTTCTTTCTTTCTTTCTTTCTTTCTTTCGTCTTCATTGTGAATTGAGTGATAGTTTACATGGGTGTATGTCAGCTTTACATTCACCCTATCATATTTTGTTTCATTGCAATGATTATAATTTCCATAATGCATCATAAAACAACCAAAGGACACAACCCGCAAGCCTGCTCCTGGACCATCAGCACACAGCCCCTCTCCCTCCCTGAGTCCAGAGTCTTCAGCTGCTCCATATATCCATGTCATCTTCTCTACCTCCATCTCTGGCATCACTGCTTCTCTGGATAGGATTCTGCACTCCACTCTTCTCCTTTCGTGGTCCCACGTTTCTGCTCCTTGACTGCAAAATCAACCACTCCCCTTTTTGTTACAAAAGGTCTACCTTTACATTTGCAACTCTCACCGTCAGTCCTGTTAGAAGTTATTCACTATTGAACCACAAGAGTCTTATCCCCATCTCCTTTCACCAGCCCCATCTAGACAGGTTGAGATTAATACCACTCAGTGGAGATTTTACCATCCCCAACACACTCTGGAACTAGGATACCTCCTGAAAACTTGTGAGTCAGTCACTTTGCATCTTTGTAGACCCCCATTTTGGGTAGCCAATGTCTAAGTTGTCCATCCTGTCAACCCTTTGCACCAAGGGAGTGGGAATGATCCTCACTGTGAAGATTAGTTCCCTCTTTTGAGATACTACTTCCATAAGTATACGTCAAGTTCATCAAATTGTAGTGGATTATACTTATATTTCCTCTTCTTTGTTTCTCTAATCGAGTTCTGATAATCCAGCCACTTAAACCAGGTGAAGTTCATACTGTCTGAAAATTTGGGTGTTCTTGTGGATCTTCCCTTATTTCGTATCAGCTAGATGCTTCACTCTCTGGTATAGTCCTCTTTGGCCATGTTTCTGTCCCTAGACTCATGAGTCCCGATGTCTCGCCATACTGCTGGCCAACCAGGTTCCAACCCAGGATGCTAGTAGTGTATTGAATGTGGTCAGTCTTAGCTCACAACTTCATTGCTGCTTTCACCCCATTCCTCTTATTGGTGGACTAATGTGGTCACCAGCAAGACCACATGCCTGCTGGTGTATTCCCCTTGAATCAGTCTTAGAAGGGGTTTTGCCCTGAGGAGACCCAACCACTTGCCTTGATGGCTCCTAGGGAAGAACTTACTTGTTCTTGTATTAGACAATCAGACTGCCATTTTTTTTTTATTATTATTTTTCCTGCTGGCTTTTCTTTCAAGAAGTATCTTCTGTTCTTCTAGCTGCTCCAGGCTTGTCTGCTTGCCCTTTCAAGTGGAAATTTCCCACCTCACAAGATTCTGAATGGGGAACAGGATTCCACCTATGGTCTTAAACAATGCAAAGGTTCCACAGGAAGCCTCCTTCTCTGGACAATTTCTAGCCCCATTTTACGCATTGCAGCAGATTCTTGGTGTGGTACTGGGGGCTAATACTTCAGACTGCAAAGTCATTTGAACTGCTAGGTCAGTGGTTCAAGCTCACCAGCTGCTCATTAGAAACCCTATACAGGTTCTCTATTGGTTGGAATTGACTTGATGGCACCTAACAACAACAACAACTACCAGTTATAGGCTGAAGACGGACTAACAAGCTTTCTAGAGTGATGTTTCTGTCTGTTCCTTTCTCTCGTCCTCAAGTGTCTATTTTACAATAGTAGGCAAAGGAAACCAAGATTCAAAAGACAGCAGGAATATTAATACGGTTTTCCCTGTTTTACTCATTCAAATCATGCTTTAATCCCTGTATCTCAAAGCCCTGTTGTTCCAAAGTTGAGCAGATATCATTATTTACCTCTTTCCCACTTAGCCCATGCAAACCTACCAATATGTTCTCCCATCTGCCTTGTTCTTCCATTCCCCTCTCCCTTCTTGTGTATCCCACCCCCCCAGCACCCAAGCTATCCTGTGTCTATTCGCTACCCTGTGCTCCATGTTCCCCTCCCACCCCTCACACCACCCCATACATTCCAGTAACCATCTAAGAATACTTTCCCCCTTTTACTGTGGGTTCTTTTTCTTAATCTTTTACAATAATGATCCTATGCAGTATTTCTCCTTTTATGAGTGACTAATTTCACTCATCATAAAGTCCTCATGGTTCAGCCATGTTATGCGGTGCTTCCATGTTTTTCTTCATGGTAGCATAATATTCCATTGTGTGTATGTACCACTGTTTGTTTACAATTCTAACATGGGCACTTAGGTTGTCTCCATCTATTTGCTATTGTAAATAGTGCTACTATGAACATTGGTATGCATCGATCTACTCATGTTATGGTTCGTAATTCTTGTGGTTAAATACCAAGTAGACGAATTGCTGGATCATAAGGTATTTCTATTTCCAACCTTCTGAGGAAGCACCATTTTGCTTTCCAGAATGGTTAGGCCATTTTACAATTCCACCAGCAATATAGGAGGTCCCCCAACTCTTCACATCCTCGCCATCATTTATTGTCCTCTGCTTTTTTTTTTTTATCTTAGTTGTTATTGCTGGTGTGAGTGATATCTCATTGTTGTATGGATTTGCATCTCTCTAATGTCTAGTAGTGGTGGTTATGTGCCATGGAGTCAGTCCTGACTCATAACAACCCTGTACAGAGTCTCCAAGACTGTAAATCTTTTTGGCAGAAGAAAGTCTCATCTTACTCCTATGGAATAACTTGTAGTTTTGAACTCCTGACCTTGTGGTTCAATTCAGAGGTATTGTCAGGAGGGACCAGTCGCTGGAGAAGGATATCATGTTTAGTAAGTTGGAGGGTCAGAAAAATAAATAAATAAAAAATAAGAAGACCGCAAGACAGACGGATTGGCAAAGTGGAAGCATCAATGGGCTCAAGCGTGGCAACAATAGTGAGTTTGGCCCAGGATCAGCCAGTGTTTCATTCTGCTGTGCATAAGGTCACTAAGGGTCAGTACCTACTTGATGGAATGTAACAACAACAACAATAAAGGCTAATGATCATGAACATTTCTTCATATGTTTGTTGGCTACTCAGATCTCCTCCTTGTTGAAGTTTCTGTTCATGTCCTATGCTCATTTTTTAATAGGGTTATTTGTCTTTTTATTGTAGAGATGTTGAAGTTTCCTATATATTTTAGAAATTAGTCCCTGTCCCTTGTGTCTTTCCAAAAGTTTTTTTTTTTTTTTTTTTTTTTCACATTGCATTTTGTTTTGTTTTTTTACTCTTTTGGTGAAGTCGTTTGATGCACATAGGTTTCTAATTTTTAGTATGTCCTACTCCATGGTACTTAACCACAACAATAATTTATTTTGCATATTTTTGTTTGGGTAATTTTCAAAATGTTTGGCAGTCTGTGTATGCCCTGTATTACAGCCCTCATATTTATCCCTATTTTTTCATTGACAGCCTTTACAATTCTGGGATTCACATTTAGGCCTTTAATATATGCTGAGTTGGTTTTTGTATAAAACATGTTGTAAAGGTCTTATTTCAATCTTTTACATATCACTTTCCAGTTCTGCCATCACCATCTGGTGAAGAGATTATCTCCTCCCCATAAAATGCACTTATCCAATTTGTTGAAAATCAGTTGGCTGTATGTGGGCAGGTTAATTTCTGGATTCTCAATTTTGTTCCATTGATCAGTGTATCTTTCATTGTTGCAGTACTAGGCTGTTTTGACCACTGTAGGTGTGTAATACATTTTGAAATCAGTGAATGAATGTTTTCCAACCTTATTCTTCTTCTTAAGCAGTGCTTTGCTTGTACTCAGTCTTTTTCCTTTCCATATAGAGTTTGTAACTGTTTTACCCATTTCTTTGAAGAAAGTCATTGTACTCTGGATTGGGATTGCATTATATGTTAAAATTGTCTTGGTCAGTATTGAGATTTTCACAATGTTTATTCTTCTAAACCAGGTGCATGGTATATTCTTCCACTTTTTAAAGTATTTTTTGGCTTCTTGTAGTAGTGTTTTGTAGTTTTCTTTGTATGTTGTTGTTGTTGTCAGGTGCCATTGAGTTGGAACCGATGCATAGCGACCCCATGCAGAGCAGAACGAAATAATGTCCGATCTTGGGCCAACCTCACTACTGCTGACACAATTGATGCCATCAATGATGCCACCTGGCCAATCCATCTTATTGTGGGTATTCCTCTTTTTCTCTGACCCTCCATCTTATTCAGCATGACATCCTTCTCCAGCGACTGTTCCCTCCTGACAATATGTCCAAAGAACGAGAGATGAAGCTGAGCCATCCTGGCCTCCAAGGAGCACCCTGGTTGCACCTCTTCCAAAACAGATCTATTGGTTCTTTTGGCAGTCCATGGAACTTTTAGTATTCTCCTCCAACACCACAATTCAAACGCATCAATTCTTCTATGATCTTCCTTATTCACTGTCCAGCTTTCACATCCATTTGAGTTTATTGAAAATACCATGGCTTGGGTCAGGCACACTTTAGTCCTCAAGCTGACATCTTTGCTCTTCAACACTTTAAAAAAGTTCCTGTGCAGCAGATTTGCCCAATTCAATACGTCGTCTGATCTCTTGATTACTGCTTCCACAAGTGTTGTTAGTTGATCCAAGAAGAATGAAGTCCTTGACAACTTCAATCTTTTCTGTTGATAAGAATGTTGTTTATTGGTCCAGTGGTGAGGATTTTTGTTTTCCTGACATTGAGATGCAACCCATACCAAAGGCTGTACTCTTTGATCTTCATCATGTTTCAAGTTCTCTTCACTTTCAGCAAGCAAGGTTGTATCATCTGAATATCGCAGGTTGTTAACAAGTCTTCCTCCAATCCTGATCCCACGTTTTTCTTCATAGAATCCAGCTTCTCGTATTATTTGCTCAGCATACAGGTTGAATAAGTATGGTGAAAGAACACAACCTTGTCGCACACCTTTCCCATTTTTAAAACATTCAGTTTTAAAACATTCAGTGTTCCCGTGCTCTGTTCGAACAACTGCTTGTTGGTCCAGGTACAGATTTCTCAGAAGAACAATTAAGTGTTCTGGAAAACTCATACTTAATGTTGTCCATAACTTGTCATGATCCACACAATCGAAAGCCTTTGCCTAGTCAATAAAGCATAGATAAACATCTTTCTGATAGTCTCTGCTTTCAGCCAAGATCCACCAGACATTAGCAATGATATCTCTCGTTCCATGGCCTCTTCTGAATCTAGATTGAACCTCTGGAAGTCCTCTGTCAATGTATGATTGTAGCCATTTCTGTATTATCTTTAGCAAAACTTTACTCGCTTGAAATATCAAAGAGATTGTCCAATGATTTCCACATTCAGCTCTTCCCAGAGCCGCCATTTTGTGAGAGAATATCTTAATTGTATCAGGATTGATAGTATCAGGAGAATACATCTTGATTGTATCTTGATTATATCAGGATTGTATCAAGATTAACATCAAAATTTAAAGTGACAGTATGAACATAAAACCAAACGGCCACCACTCGTCTGTCTGTCATGCTGTGGTGGCTTGAGTTTCTGTGATTCTGAGGACTTTGCCACTGGTATTTTAAATAACCAGCAGGGTCACCCATGGTGGACAGGTTTCAGATGAGCTTCCAGACAATGACAGACTAGGAAGAAAGAGTGACGAACTACTTCCAAATCACTAGTCACTGAAAACTCTATGAATAGCAGAGAAACATTGTCAGATACAGGAACAGAAGGTGCAAAAGCACTCAGAATGCGACTGGGGGAAAAAATGCCTCCTCAAAGTAGAGTTGACCATAATGACGTGAATAGAGTTAAGCTCGGGGGAGAAAATTGCTCAGAACCGTCATTTGCTGATGGGCCACATCTCAAAATGAAGAGAAACAGCTGTAAACATCCATTGAAAATCGGGACATGGAATGTACGAAGTATGAATCCGGAAAAATTGGAAGTTGTCAAAAATGAAATGTAACTCATCAACATCAATATCTTTCTTTGTATAGGTCCTTTGTTTCTCTGGTTAAATTTATTCTTAGATATTTCATCCTTTGCATAGCTATTGTAAATTGTATTGCTTTCCTAATGTCCTTTTCAGCGCTGTCACTGCTACTATAGAAGAATACAAGTGATTTTTTTTATGTTGATCTTATACCCAGCCACTTTGCTGAATCTTCCAATGAGGTCTATCAGCTTTTTTACTTGGTCTTTAGGGTTTTGTATGTATAGGATCATATCCTCTGCAAATAGAGTTTTATTTTCTCTTTGCCAATTTAGGTGGCTTTTATATTTCACTATCTTGCCTTATATTTCTGGCTAAGACTTCCAGCACAATACTGAATAGTAGTGGTAACAAAGGCCATCCTTGTCTGTTTCTTGTTCACAGAGGGAATGCCTTCAGTTTTTCTCCACTGAGACATTCAGAGTAATGTAGGCTGTTTGTTTTGTATATATGCTCTTAGTTATGTTGAGGAATTTCCCTTCAATTCCTACTTTGTTGAATTTTTTTTTTTTTAAATCAGGAATGGCTGTTGGATTATGTCGAATGTGTTTTCAGCATCAATCAATATGATCATGTGTTTATTTTTTCTTCTTCTCTTATTTATATGGTTGACTAATTTGATTGTGTTTCAAATGTTGAAACATACTTGCATCCCTAATATGAATCCCACTTCGTTGTGATGCATTATTTTTTTGATGTGTTGTTGAATTCTGTTGGCTAGGATTTTGCTGAGAATTTTTGCATCTATGTTCATGAGGGATATTGGTCTATAATTTTCTTTTTTATTGATGTCCCTCCCTGGTTTTGGTATAAGGGTTATGCTTGCTTCATAAAATATATTATGAAGTTGTCCATCCTCTTCTATATTCTGTACTAATTTGAGTAGAATTTCTGACAGCTCTCCCTGAATGTTTAGTAGAAGTCACTAGTGAAGCCATCTAGAGCTGGACTTCTTTTGGTTGGGAGAATTTTGATGATCCGATTAATTTCTTCTTTTGTTATGGGTCTTTTGAAGTTTTGGACTTCACTCTATGTAAGATAAAGTAGGCCATGTTTTTCTAAAAATGTATCCATCCCTTATAAGTTTTCACCTTTGTTGGCGTATAACTCTTCATAGTATTTTGTTATTATCCTTTTTATTTCCTTTGGTTCCATTGAAACATCTCCCTTGTGGTTTCTAATGTGTGTTATTTGTGTCTTCTCCCTTTTTTCTTTTGTTAGGTTTGCCAATGGTTTTTCCATTTTATTAATCCTTTCAAAATCCCAGCTTTGTGTTGTTGATTCTTTCTATACTTTTTTTGTTTTCTAGCTCATTGATTTCTTTTCTGATCTTTATTATTTATTTTCTTTTGATGACTTTAGGTTCCTTCTGTTGGTCTGTTTCTAATTGTTGGAGATGCAGTGTCAATGTGTTAGCTTTGGTTCTCTTTTTCTTTTTGGATGTGCACATTTATCACAATGAATTGTTCATTCAACATAACTTTTGCAGTGTCCCAATGATTTTGGTATGCTGTGTTTTCATTCTTATTTGTTTTTAGGAACTTTGTGAGTTCATGTTTAATTTTTTTTCTATTTTCCAGACATTTTTCAGCAAAGCGTTATTCAATTTCCATGTATTCGACTTTATTTCTTTAGTTTTCTTATTGTTGACTTCTAGTTTTATAGCACTGTGGTCTGAAAACATGCTTTGCAGTATTTTGAGGTTTGTAAATTTATGGTGGCTGGCTTTGTGACCTAACACATGATCAATTCTGGAAAATGTTCCTTGTGCACTGGAAAATAAAGTATATTGTGTTATTGTTGGGTTGAATGCTCTCTTCATATCTATGAGGTCAAGTTGGTTGATTGTGCTGTTTAGTTCCTCTGGAACTTTGTTAAGTTTCTTTCCAGTTGTTTTATCCCTTTTCGAAAGTGGCATATTAAAATCTCCCACTATAAATGTAAATTTGTTTGCTTCTTTCTTCAATTCTAGTAGGGTTTGCTTTTTATATCTTGGTGCTCTTTCATTGGGAGCGTAATTATTTATTATGGTTATGTCATCTTGCTCATTGATCCTTTAATTATGAGATAGTATCCTTCTTTATCTCTTATGCTGGATTTTGTCTTAATGTTTATTTTATCAAGAGATTAATATTGCCACTCCTGCTTATTTTTTAATTGCAATTAGCTTGGTATAAATATTTTTTCCATCATTTAATTTCTTGTCTGTTTTTTTTCTTTGTGTATAGGTGTGTCTCTTGTAGGCAGCATATTGAAGGACTTTGCTTTTTAAAAATTCTTCCAGTCTCCATGCATTTAATCCATTGACATCCAGTGTAATCAGCAATAGTATGAATAAATTATTGTAAGGATGTTAATTGTTTTGTGGTGCTGTTCCTTCCTTTGTTCTGCATGCCTTCTTGTGCTGATTTCATGTTTTGTGCTTTTCTTATCAGTTTCTTCTTAGTTTTAATGTTTCCTTGTTCTACTTGGATCTTCATTTTCATGGTAAGTTGTGAAGTATTAACTTTTTTGAGGTTACTCTATTGTCTACTAACTTCCCTGCATTTAAGACAGTCTATTGTGTCCTTCAATCTATTCAACCTCCTCACCACCTGGATTTCTGTTCCTGTATTTTTCCGTTTGATATTGGTATTATTTTTATCTTTGATTGGCCTCACAGGTCCTCTGAATTCATTCTTGTAATTTTGTTTTGTTATGACCTCTGCTTTCTGTTGACTGAGTTCTGGATGGTATTACTACATCTGTCAATGTCTGGTTGTTTTATGTTCTTGATGGTTTGCATTTCGAAGAAATCCCTTTAGAATTATTTGAAGCGCTGGAACGGCATTGACAAAATCTCTTAACTTCTGTTTATCCTGGAATGTTTTATATGCACTATTTTATTTGATTGACTGCTTTGCTGGATAGATGATTCTGGAGTGGCAGTTTTTTTGTTTTGTTTTTTTTCCTTAAAGTTTTCTATATGTCTCCCCATTCCATTCTTGCCTGCATGGTTTCTGCTGAGAAGCCAGAGCTTAATCTAATTTACTTACCTTTGTAAATAACACTTCTCTTTTCCCTGGCTGCTTTTAGTATTCTCTCATTGTCTTTGATTTTGGAGAACCTGATTATGATATATCTTGGTGATTTTCTTTTGGAGTCTATTCTTCTTTGGGTTCATTCAGCTTCATTTTTTTTTTTTTAATTAAATGTTTTTATCTTGCATTGAGTGAAAGTTTACAGGGCACATCATCAGCTTCACATTCGACCATTCATATAGCTTGTTTCATTACATTGATTATTATCCCCACTATATATCATCAGTTTACAGTGTTTCTCTCTATCCTCTTTCGTTTTGTTTTTTTTTTTTTTTTTGGATGGGGGGGGACTTGGCTTATTGGAATTTACAGTCTCGGCTTTTAGGGAAGGTTTTTACATTTGTCTGTGGATATCCAGGGCTCACGTATGAGATTACTAACAAGTATTACTGAATAATCAGATGAGGGACAGTTTGTTATGTCTACTAGGTGGCTAGAGTCTGATCCTCAGAGCCTATGGTTTGGACCGTCAATAACGTTTGGGCCCACAGGGGTTTGGCCTCCTGACCGGGTCTGTGCTGTCTGCATCTGAGTCCTCCTTATTTCTTGATTGTTTAAGGGACTTAGGTGGTCAGTGCGAATTCCTCAGTCTTACCAGTCATTGAGACTCATTGCAGCATGGCAATGTCTCTGTCCCAAGTAGCCGAGGTTCCACGTGATCCATAAACAGCCGCCATCCGAGGAAGGCAGGGAGGGAGGAGATCAGCTGGAGACCCCATGCGCCCGACGTTGCCGGCCCACCACCTGCTCTAA
>NW_006408644.1:2979987-2999421 GCF_000296735.1 Chrysochloris asiatica | reverse complement strand
ATAATGAGATAATAATGAAGCAAGACAAAAAAAGAACAACCGCATGAATGAAGGGACAGAAATCAAAGACTAAAGAAAGAGAAAAAGAAAAGAGAGAAGGGATTCAGCCCCAGAAAAAATGAGATTAAGCAGGGCGGCTTCTAGTCACACATACAAACCACAAGAATGAAGAAAATAAATAAATAAAACAACCTCAATAAAGAAAAAAAAACAAAAAACAAAAAAACCTTTATCGGTTTTATAAGTAGCAGCTGGTGGGGGCGGTCTACCAATCTTGCAGTGCAAAGTGTTCTGCAGTCTGGTCCCTTAACCCGCAGAGCAAAAAAGAAAGAAAGAGAGGAAAGCCTAACCATGTATCCTTTATAGGGTTTCTAAGGGGCGGCTGGTGGGCCCGAACTTCTGACCCTATAGTTCAACAGTTTCTGCAGTCTAGTCTCTTAATCTGCTGGGGCACAGCAGGATTGCCTTGTTACTGTTGGAACAAATCTCCTCAGGGCGTCTCCCCTTGTGCCGGCTTGTGCCTTGCCGGCAGGGTTTGAGCCTTGGAGGTTAGGCAGTGGGCTAGCCTGTGTTGCTGGGTCAGGGAAGCGCTGGGCGTCCCTCCCCTAATGCCTTTTTATAGGGTTTCTGAGGAGTGGTTGCTGGGCGTGGACCCCTGACCCTGTAATTCAGGTGTCCTTGTAGTGGCACCCCAACCCTCAGGGCCACGTTGGGGCTCCTGCTGAACCTTCTAAGATAAAAGATAATAATAAAAATAAAGGGGGGACCCAAATGGGGTTCCCCAGTGGGTGCTCGTGGCTGGAGGTGAGCTGCTGCCCCCGCGCTCTGCCGTTCGGTTGAGCGTGAGGTGGGCTGCTTGCTGGCGGCGCACGCCCGGCAGGGCTGAGGGATGCTGTTTAGTTCCGCAGGGGGCGGGTCTCTCGGGCAGGCTGGCAGCTGCTTGCGCGCGCGCCCGGCAGTCCCTGGGAACGCACGGGTCAATTGGGCAGGGCAGGAGTGCTTCGGGCAGGCCTAGTCGGGGCCTGATGACGTCAGACAGTCGCCATTTCTCTTTTTTCCTGCAGGCTTTTTTATTTTTATTTTTTTCCCCCTCTTCCTCTCCTAAGCTAACTTCCCTCTGTCCACTGTATGTGCAGAAATCCCCCCTTGGGGTAGGTGTCACCAGTGGATCTCCCTGTTTGAGTCTTCCAGCCACTGGAGGCTCCGCACGGGCTGGTTCCCGCCCCGCCCCCACAAGACCAAAGGAGCTGGGGATGCCGCGGCGCCCTTTCAAAAAGCCTGTAATTCCTTGCACAGTGATTTCTCAAAGAAACGGGTCTAAGCCTCTGGCGCACTAAGCTTTACGCGGGCCATGAGACTGTGAATTCCCACCTGGGAGGCTCAACTCTCGAACTTCCCCTCCCCGATCCCGGAGCCCCTACTCACGAGCACCGCCTGGCCACCCTGGCAAACCGGAACCTCATTCAGCTTCTTGAATGCTTATCTTTTCAGCCTTCAAGATGTTAGGGAAATTTTCTTCCAGAAGTACCTCAACTGTCTCCACTGTGGATTTCTGTGATTCTTCTTATTCCAGAATGCCAATAATTCTTAAGTTAGTTCTTTTCATGTTATCCAGTGTGAACTTTAGACACTCTTCAGATTTATTTTTATCCTTTTTCCTGTTTGTACTTCTATCGTAGCAGTATTGAGTGATTTATCGTCCAGCTCACTGATTCTGGCTTCCATCTCTTTAAGTCTACTCCTTTGCCCTTTCAGTGTATTGTCCATTTCTGATATTTTATTATTAATCATCAGAACCTCTTTTTGTATGCTTTAAATTGTTTCTAATGCTATATCTATTTTGTTTGATTGCTCCTGTAGAAATTTCCTGACTTCTTCCTTATTCTCCTCCACCTCTCTGTTGAGCATTTGAATTTGTCTCCATGCCATTCTTCTGAATTCCTTGTCAGACAGATTGAAATCCTGCTCTTCTTCTAATGGAAAGTCTATGTCTGCCTCCAGCTCATTTGTCTCAGTTACTATATTCTGTTTTTGACATTTGCTGAGATCTTTTGTTATTTTATTCTTGTACTTTTTCAATAAGTAGATGTGTTTTCAAGGATTAATGATTGCTGTGTTCCTGGTTGATGTGATCTGGAGATAGTCTTCCCTTTTCAAGGGCAATGCCTAGCAGCTGGTATTGGTTCCTATCCAAATGGTGGGATATTATTGGGTAGGCTTGTAGCTTGGATATATGACCACAATTGCTGTCTCTTTTTGGGTACTGTGGGTAGAGAAATCTCCCATTACCCAGGATAAAAGTGAGACCAAAAGGATCAAGAACAGAAGCAATATAAATGTAGAGACAAAAGCCACCACTCAAAACCAAAAATAAAACATAGCCAACTCTCCAGTAGCCTTTGCTGTGCAGGTCAGTGTGAATACACAGTAGAAACATCTAGCAGTTGGTGGGGCTGTGCACTCACTCAGCACCCTCCTCTAGTCACCACCGAGGAGGTGCACAGATATATATTGAGAAATGAATGGAAGAAAGATTGTCCACTATATTTATATCTGAAAGTCAGTTTAAGTATCTGCATATGCATAGCGTTTTTCTCAAAATAGCTGTGTCCTTTTAATAGTAGTTTGTGTTGGCTCATGCTTTTTATGTTGGGATTTTACAAGGTTCACATACGGTTTGTCTTTATGGCTATAATTGCTGTCTCTTGTTCAGTGATACAGAAATATAGGGTCCCACCCAAGTCAACTTTAGGTCTGAGTTCCAGAGTCAGACATCATGAGAAGCAGCCAAACGATTAGCTGTGGGACAACTGGGCCTCCCAGGGATTTCCTCTTTTTGCCACAGGAAAACTGTGTTCAAAATGCTGGACACTTTTTGGCGTGTACTCCCACACACCTGAAATTTTCTGTGCTGAACAGAGAGGGTGACATAGGGGAGAGGAGGAAAGAAAAGTGAAAAATCCATCACACTTCTTTTTTTGAGATCCCATTCCATGGTTTTTAGTGCTATATTACTGTATCCGCCTGGATGTGGGCCCACCCTCTGATCTCAGTCCAAGCCAAGGCGTCCACAGGAAGTGTCTTTTCAATTCAGAAATCACCATGTTTTCCCTCCACAGTAAGTTTTCTCCACCAGTGGTCATGGGAAACTGGTGCCTCCCACCTTGTATTAGATCCAAACTTCTGGAGCTGCTCCAGGAAAGGGCCTTCTCTGGTATTTTTTGTTGTTGTTGTTGGTTTGTGTGTGTGTGTGTGCCTCTGCCAAGTAGCCTTCCCTACCTGTCTCTGCTTCTCCTACCTCCAAACCATTGACTTTTTTTTCTTTCTTTGTATCAAAAACATCTTTCTTAAAAGCTACTGGCTAGTAGCACAATGTTCACAGAAAAAAATGAAAACAAAACTGAACATACCAAAATCTTTGGTACAAGGGAAAAGCTTTGCTGAGAAGACAATTTATTGCAATAAAGGTACACATTCAAAAACAAGAAATAACCAAAATCAATACATTAACACAACATCTCCAGCAAAATACAAACAGACCACCAAAGTAAACTTTCAGCCAACAGAAAAGAAATAATAATGATTACAGAGAAATAAACTACATTGAAAACAGAAAAACTGTAGAAAGAATCAGCAGGACAAGGAGCTGGTTTTTCAAAAGGATTAATAAAATTGACAAACCATTGGCAAACCTAACAAAACAAAAGAGGGGGAAGACACTAATAATACTCATAAGAAACCACATTGGTGGGGGGTGCCACAACAGAACTAATACTAATAAAAAATATACTAAAATAATATTTTGAATATTTGTACTGCTACAGATTTGAAACACTAAAGTAGGTGGATAGATATTTAGAAAAGCACAACATACTTAGTTTTACACAGAGTTAAGTAGTAAACTTGAAAATATCTATAATAATAAAAGTCCAGGTCTGGATGCCTTCACTAGTGAGTTATACCAAACATTCTAGGACTAGCTGTCATCAATTGTCAACAAATTATTCCAGAATATAGAAGAGGATGGACAATTTCCTAATATATTTTATGAACCAAGCAGTACCCTCATAAAAAAAATAGGGAAGGACATCACTAAGAAAGAAATTATAGACACATATCTCACATGAACATATGCAAACATTCTCAACAAAATTCTATCCAACATAATTCAGCAACACATCAAAAAAATAATATATCTTGACCAAGTGGGAATCATATGAGGGATGCAAGGATAGTTCAATATTAGAAAAACAATCAATGTGATCCACCATATAAATTTGAAAAAAAGAAAAAGAACCACATGATCATATTAATTCATGAAGAAAAGACATTTGGAAAAAAAAAAAAAACAACCGTTCCTGATTTAAAAAAACAAAACAAAACAAAACAAAAAACATTCAACATAGTAGGAATTGAAGGAAAATTCCTCAACGTAATTAAGAGCATGTATACAAAACTAACAGCCGATATCATTATTTATGGAAATAAATTGAAAACTTTCCCTTTGTGAACAGGAACCAGACAAGGATGCCCTTTACCACCACTCTTATTTAATATTGTGTTATAAGGCTTAGCCAGAGCTATAAGGCTAGATAGGGAATTAAAGACATCCAAATTGGCAAAGAGGAAGTAAAATTCACTCTATTTGCAGATGATATGATACTATACATAGAAAACTCCAAATATTCAGCAAAAGAACTATTGGAACTCATTGGAAAATTCATCAAAGTGGCAGAGTATAAGATCAACATACAAAAATCATTTGAATTCCTTTATACTAAAATCTTGAATACTAAGGTGTGCCAGACCGAAGCCATGGTATTTTTAATAACCTCATACGCATGTGAAAGCTGGACAGTGTATAAGGAAGACTGGAGAAGAATTGATGCTTTTGAGTTAAGGTGATGGAGGAGAATATTGAAAGTACTATTGGCTGCCAAAAGAACCAACAGGTCTGTTTTGGAAGAAGTGGAGCCAGAGTGCTCCTTGTAGGTGAGGATGGCCAAACTTCATCTCTCATACTTCTGACATATTGTTGCTGGAAAAGTATATCATGTTTGGTAAGGTGGAGAGTCAGAGAAAAAGAGGAAGACCATAAGCGAGCTGGATTGGCAAAGTGACAGCATCAATGTATTCAAGTGTGGCAACAATTGTGAGGTTGGCCCAGGATCAGGCAGTGTTTCATTCTATTATATATAGGGTCGCTATGAGTTGTACCTACTCGATGACACCTAACAACAACAACAACAATACAGGGCACATGTAGACTACAAAACCTTGTGAAAATTACACTAACAAAAGATGACAAAATACATTACTGGAACATTCTAAAAATTAGAAACTTATGTGCAACAAAAGTTTTCACCAAAACAGTATAAAGGGAGCCCTCAGAATGGGGAAAAAAAAATTTGCAATGACATGTCAGACAATGTGCTTATTTCTAAAATCTATAGGATACTACAGCACCTCTAGAAAAAGACAAATAACCCAATTAAAAATGTGCACAGGATATGAACAGACACTTCACCAAGGAAAACTTTCAGGGAGCCAACAAATATAAGAATAAATGTTAATGATCATTAGCCATGAGAGAGATGCAAATTAAACAACAATGATATATCATCTCACACCAACAATAACAATGAAGTTCAAATAAGCAGAGGACAATACATGATGGCGAGTATGTGGAGAAACTGGGACCCTCCTACACTGCTGGTGGGAAAGCAAAATGTTCCAAATACTCTGGAAAACAGTAAGGCGTATCCCCAGAAATTTGGAAATAGAAACATCTGATGATCCAGCAATTCCTCTACATTGCATATATCCACAATAAATACGAACCATAACACAAGTAGATATATCCACAACAATGTTCATAAAAGCAAAATGATGAAGACAGCCTAAGTGCCTGTAAAGGGAAGAATGGATAAACACACTTTGGTACATATTCATAATGGAATATTATGCTACCTTGAAGAACAAAAAGAAAGTAGCTAGCCACAACATTACATGAATGAATCTTGAGAACATTATACTGAATAAAATTAGTCAGTCACAAAAAGACAAATATTGCTTAAAAACAATATTGTAAATGCTTTAAAAAAAAGATGCCCATACGAAAAAGAAAGAATAATAATATTTCATTGGTTACCATTAGGGAATACGGTGTGAGGTGTAGAGGAGTTGATGGATGGGATGGTAGAGAATAGGTTAGGGAGTAGACACATCATAGTGTGGGTTTGGGAGATTGTAATACACAAGAAGGAGGAGGAGGTGGAAGAACAAGGTAGATAAAGAACATTGAGTCAGGTTTCCATGGGATAAAATGGACAGAGGTAATTAGTGATGCATGCTGAACCTTGGAAAAACAGGGCTCTGTAATACATACATGGAGGCATATTATGAAGAGAAGAATAATGGTAAGATATTTGATTGTCTTATAAATATTGGCTTCCCATGCATAATATTGTAAAATAGACTTGTGAGTGGGATAGAAAGGAATATTGAAAAAACATGATTACAGAAAGCTTCTAAGCCTGTGTTCAGCCTAAAACAGATTTGAATACATAAAAGGGGATCTATAACTTGCCCATTGAAATAATCTACTTGCAGAACGTTTGCAGTGTATAGGACCTTATGTGGAATCCTGAGAGTCATCCAGAATCTTTTGAGGTGCAATATTCTGACTATAAAGAGCAAGCAGACCAGCCTGGAGCAGCTAGAAGAAGAGAAGATGCTTCTTGAAAAAAAAAAAAGATAATCAGGAAAAATTAAAAAATAAAAATGGCAATATGATTGGCTACTTCAAGATCAAGCAAGGTGTTTTCTGTGTAGCTATCTAGTCAAGCAATAAGGTCCTTTCAGGACAAACCTTCTTCTAAGACTGAAACTAAGAGGGAACACATGAGCAGGCATTTAAACTTGCTGACAGCCATGTTGGTGAGTGAAAGAGGATGAAAGGCAACAATGAAGTAATGGGCTAAGTTCAACCACATTCTGTATACCCCTATTTTCTTGGAGATGAGAAAGAGAAGAAGAAGGGCTGGCTGGTCTGAAAATTGACTAGACCTGGGGATTCTTGAGCCCATGGACAGGACATATCCATGGAGGGCTACAGCTGAGAGTGAAGCATCCAGCTGATATGAAGTGAAGGGAGACACAAACGAATGCTCAAACTTACTCATTTTAACTATCATCTGTGGCTTGATAATCAGAATTCGACAAAGGAAGATAAAAAATAAAAATATAAAGGAAACTAGTGTAAATTGCTAAAATTTGCTGAACTTGACCTATACTTATGGATATAGTAGCTCAATATACCAACTGAGAGGGAAGGAGTCTTCACATCAAGTATCAATCCAATCGCCCCTGTATAGGGACAGGCAACTTAGACATTGGCTACCTAAAATGAGAGGCAATAAAGGCATAAAGTTACAGGTTTACCAGTTTTCAAGAAGCTTAAGTGTGTGTGGAAGACGGTAGAGACCCCACTGAAGAGTTTTCATCTTGCCTAGATGTTTCTGGTGAAAGATGGGGATAAGATTCTTATGATACAATAGTGAGTAATTGTGACTAATTGTTACTGTCACAACTGTAAAGGTAGAAGTTTTGTAACAAAACGTGGGACTAGTTAATCTTACAGTCCAGAAACAGAGAATCCTAGGGCCAGTAAGGGAGAAATGCACAAGTGGAATGTGGGACCCTATCCAGAGAAGCAGCAATACCAGAGATGGAAGTAGAAATGAGGAAGTTGAGACAGGGTGCAACTGAGGCCTCTGGATTCATGAAAATAAAGTAAATTGGGTGTGGGCAGCCAATAGGCAAGCTTGTAGAATGTGCCTTTTGGTTGCTTAATTATTATATATTCCTGAAAGAGAATGGGAGAGAATGGGAGCCAATATTGTATGATGATGCATGGAGGAGACTGTGATTTCATTGCAATGAAGCAATGGTGTAAAGTGAATGTTCTTCCATATAAACGATCACTCAATTCACAATAAAAACTTAAAAAAAAAAAAAAAGAACAGAAAAGAAATATGAGTGACAACACATGTAGATACATGCGCACCAATGTTGATAGCAGCACTATTCAAAACAGAAAAAAGATGAAGACAGCTTAAGTGGCCATCATTGGAAGAATGGATAAACAAACTTTGGTATAAAAACACAATGGAATATTATGCTACCTTGAAGAATAAAAAGGAAGCTGCAAGCCACCACATAATATGGATGAATCTTCAGGATGTTATGCTGAGTGAAATTAGGTAGTCATATAAGGATAAGTAATGGATAAGACCATTATCCTTATGTAAAATTTATCTTTATGTGACTGCCTAATTTCACCAATATTCCACCACTCTTCTGTCAGTTTGTCTTAGTGTAGTGGATTGTGAGTTGCTCTGTTTCTGGAAGCTATGCCACAGGTATTCTAAACACCAGCAGGGTCACTCATGATGGACAGGTTTCAGATGAGCTTCCAGACGAAGACAATCTAGGAAGAAGGAGAGATGAACTACTTCTGAATATTTAATAACTGAAAAACTTGCAAATAACAGAAAAACAATGTCAGAAATAGTGCTGGAAATTGAGCCCCTCACCTTGAAAGGCATTAAAAATACGACTGGGGAAGAGCTGCCTTCTCAAAGTACAGTTGCCCGTGATGACACGAATGGAGTAAGGCCCATGGGAATAAAGCCCTCAAGGCGCTCATTTTCTCATAGTGCACAACTCAAAATGAAAGAGAAACAGCTGTAAATATCCATTAATAATTAGAATATGTAATGTGCGAAGTATGAAAAAATAAAATGGAATGCATAAACATTGGTATCTCTTAGGCATTAGTGACCTGAAATGGACTAGTATATACCATTTTGATCTAACAACACATGGTTTACTATGCTGGGAATGACAAATTGAAGAGGAATGGTTTTGCATTCATCGTCAAAATGAACACATCAAATTGTAGTGGATTACATTTTTTTTCCCCTCTTATTTCTTCCTTTAGTCAAGTTCTGATCATCCAGGCATTGAAGCTAGGCCAAATGGGTACTATCTGAAAGTATGGAAGTTCTTTTGCATCTCCCGTCACTTCATATCAGTTGGGTGCTTCACTTTCTACTCTAGTTCTCTGTGTTTTATCCTTGTCCATGGGCTCAGGAGTTCCTAGGTCTCACTATACTGCTAGCCAACCAGGTCTAAATCTAGGTTGACAAGAGTCTATTGAACGTGGTTTGACTTAGCCCATAGCTTCATTTCTGGTTTCTCCCCATTTCCCCTTATCGGTAGACCAAAATGATCAATAGGAAGATTACATGCCTGCTCATATATTCACTTTAAGCTTCAGTATTGGAAGGGGGTTTGCCCTGAGGGGACTTGATGGCTCCCATATGAACAACTTGCTTGTTCTTGTAGTATTCAATCAGACTGTTGTTATTGGTTTTTGTTTTTTTTTCCTGCTGGTCTTTCTTTCAAGAAGTATCTTCTATCCCTCCAGCTACTCCAGGCTGGTCTGATTCTCTTTTTGAGTGGAAATTTCCAACTTCAGAAGATTCTGGATGGGGATCAGAATTTCTCTTAAGGTCTTATAAGCTGCAAAGGTTCCACAGGAAGCCTCTCTCACTGGGAAAGTTCTAGCCCCATTTTAGCTTTTACAATCAGTTGTAGGCTGACGACGGACTTACAAGTTTTTTATTTGATGAAACTGACCTATATTTATGGATGCAGTAGTTTAAAAGAGGGGTCAAATCTTTACAGAAAGGATCATTTCCACCACTTCTGTACACAGGGTTGACAGGGATGGGCAACTTAGACGTTAGAAACCCAAAATAGGGGGGGCTAAAAGGCATGAAGTGACTGGATTACAAGTTTTCAAGCGGGAGGTTAGTTTATGAGGGTGCAGAAAAGGTATAATCTCCACAGAGTGGCTTCCAACCTGTTATAGATAGGGTTGGTGACAGGAGATAGAGATAAAACTCTTGTGGTCCAATAGTGAATAATTGCTATCATAACTGTAATTGTTCCAAATGTAAAGATAGACATTTTGTAACTACAGGAGGGGAGTGGTTGATCTTGCAGTTCAGGAGTGAAGGACCCTGGGATTATCAATGGAGAATAGTAGAGTGTGGGACCTTATCCAGAGAAGCAGTGATGCCAGAGATAGAGGAGAAATGAAGAGGCTGGGGACTGAGGACTCAAGGATGGAGAGGAGCTATTTGTTGGTGGATGGGGGACAAGCTAGAAGGCCATGCTCTTTGGTTATTTGAGTTCTTTGGTGTACACCTCCCCTCAAAATTAGAGGGAATAAAAGTAAATGCTGGTGAATGATGATGATTAGAGGGGACTGTAGTCATTGCAATGAAACAAAATATGACAGTATGAATGTAAAGCTGATGTTCTCCCATGTAATCTATCACTCAATTCACAATAAAAATTTAACAAACAACAAAAAAAGAACATATCAAGATCAGTCATGAGGTACGGCACTGTATATGATAGGATAATATCTATACATCTACAGGGAAGACCAGTTAATACCACTATTATTCACATTTATATGCCAACCCCTACAGCAAGTGAGGATGAAACAGAAGAATTCTACCGAATTCTTCAATATGAAATTAATTAAACATGCAATCAACATGTATTGATCATTACTGGTGATTGGATTGCAAATGTTGTAAACAAAGAGAAAGCATCAGTAGTTGGAAAATATGGCATTGGTGATAGAAATGATGCTGGAAATCACATGACAGAGTTCTGAAAAACCAGTGATTTTTTCATTTTAAATACCTTCTTTAGACAGCATAAGAAAAGATTATACATAGGGATCTTATGAGATGGAATGGAATACACAGAAATCAAATGAACTACATCTGTGAGGAAAAAATGGTGGAAAAGCTGCCTATCATCAGCACCAAGGACACATTGTGGAACAGAACATCAATTGCTCATAAGCAAATTCAGACTGAACTGAAGAAAATGAAAACAAGTTCACAAGAGCCAAAATATGACCTTGTATATATCCCCCCTTAGTTTAGAGATCGTACAAAGCATAGATTTGATACATTAAACACTAAGAAGCAAAGACCAGAAGAGTTGTGGCATGACATCAAGAACATCACAGAGGAAAAAAGCAAAAAGTTGTTAAGAAGACAAGAAAGAAGGAAAAAAAAATCAAAATGGATGTCAGAAGAAACACTGAAAGATGCCACCCAGAGTAGAGATGTTAAAGCCAATGGAAGAAATGAAGAAGTACAAGAGATGAGAGAAAATTTCAAAGGTCAACTCATGAAGGCAAAGACAAATATTACAACGAAATATGCAAAGATCTGGAGTCAGAAAACCAAAAGGAAAGAACATGTTCTGCATTTCTCAAGCTGGGAGAACTGAAGAAAAAATTCAATCCTCCACTTTCATTATTGATGGATTCTCTGTACAAATTATTGAATGATGCAGAAAACGTGAAAAGAACATGGAAGAAAGACACAGATTCACTGTACCAAAAGGAAATGGTTGATGGTCAACATTTTCAAAAGGTAGCATATGATCAAGAGACAATGATCCTGAAGGAAAAAGTTCAAGGTGCATTGAAAGAACTGCCAAAAAAAACACTGTGCCAGGAATTGATGCAATAAAAATGGAAATCTTTCAAGGAAGTGAGGTGGTACGTGGGATTCTCACTCATCTATGCCAAAAAATTTGTACGACAACCAACCATCTAGTCAACTGATTGGAAGAGATTGATATGTGCGCCCATTCCAAAGAGAGGTGACCCAATGTAATGGGTTTGAAATCTTCAAATATATATTTGTTATCCCATTCAAGTAAAGTTTTACTAAAGGTAGTACAGAATTGGCGGCAAGTATACATTGACAGAGAACTTCCAGAAGTTCAAGCCAGATACAGAAGAGGACGTGGAGTGAGGGATATCATTGCTGATATCCAATAGATCTTGGCTGAAAGCAGAGAATACCAGAAAGTTGTATTCCTGTGCTTTATTGACTACACAAAGGCTTTCGATTGTGTGCATCATGACAAGCTATTGACAACATTGTGAAGTATGAGTATTCTGGAATACTTAATTTTGCTCATGAGGAATCTGTACATGGACCAAGAGGCGATTGTTCAAACAGAATATGGGAATAAGGAATGGTTTAAAATTAAGAAAGCTGTGCGACAGGGTTGTATTCTTTCACCATACTTATTCAAGCTGTATGCTGAACAAATAATCTGATAATCTGGGTTATATGAAGAAAAATGTGGCATCAGGGTTGGAGGAAGACTCATTAACAACCTGCAATATGCCAGTGATACAACCTTGCTTACTGAAAGTGAAGAGAACTCAGAATATTTACTGATGAAGATCAAAAACCACAGCCTTTGGTATGGATTACATCTCAATGTAAAGGAAACAAAAGTCCTCACCACTGCACAAATAAACAACATTCTTGTCAATGGAGAAAAGATTGAAGTTGTCAAAGACTTCATTCTTCTTGGATCAACCATCAATAATCATGGAAGTAGCATGCAAAAAATCAAACGAAGTATTATTTTAGGCAAATCAGATGCACAAGAACATTTTTAAGTTTTGAAGATCACAGATGTCAGATGAGTACTAAGGTGTGCCTGACCCATGACATGATATTTTTTATAATTTCAAATCCATGTGAAAGCTGAACAGTGAATAAGGAAGACCATAGAAAAATTTATGCATTTGAGTTATTGTGTTAGAAAAGAATATTGAAAGTGCCTTTGGCTGCCAAAAGAATAAACAGATCTGTGTTGAAAAAAGTGAAGCCAGAGTATTCCTTGGAGGCCAGGATGGCCAAACTTTGTCTCTCTTATTTTAGACACATTATCAGGAGGGACCATTGGCTGGAGAAGAATATCATGTTTGTAAATGTGGAATGTCAGCAAAATAAAAGGAAAATCCCAAGCGAGATGGATTGGGCAAATTGGCAGCATGAAAGGGACTAAGCACGTCAAAAATTGTGAGGTTGACCCAGGACCTGGCAGTGTTTCATTTTGTTGTACATAGGGTCTCTAAGATTCAGTACAAACTCAATGGCACCTAACAACAACTTGAAGACCATTACTGTAAAAGTTTAAGAAAAGATACTCATACTAAAATGAGAAAAATGGGAAAAAAAAAAATTTTTTGGTTAGCTGTGAAAGGGGGAAGGAGGGGAAGTGTCAGTAGAGATAGGGTAGAGTCACATCATAGTTTAGGTTTTCAGGAAGGGAATACACACGAAGGGAGAGGGATGGAAGAACAAAGTAGGCAGGGTAACACTTAGGCATGTATGCCTGGAATAAATGTATCAGACATAGTGATGTGTGCCCAAATTTGGAACAACTGAGCTCTGTGATACAGAGGTTAAGCCATCCTCTGAATGGGTAAGAGGGGAAATAATGTTAGTATACTTGACTGTCTTATGAATATTGTTTTACCTTGCCTTCTACTGTAGAATAGACACTTGAGTGGGATAGAAAGGAATATTAGTGAACATGATTATGGAAAGCTTGTAAGCCTGTCTTCAGCCTATAGCTGATTGGAATACCTAAAAGGGGTTCTAGAACTTGCTCAGTGAAAGTCATCCTATGGAACTTTTGTAGTAGATAGAATTTTAGGTGGAATCCGGAGCCCTATCCAGAACCTTCTGAAGTAGGACATTCCCACTTGAAAAAACAAGCAGACCAGCATTGAATGGTTAGAGGAACAGAAGATGTTTCTTGAAAGAAAGAACAACAGGAAAAATCAATAACAAAAACTGTAATCTGATTGGCTACTTCAAGAACAAGCACGTTGTTCACTGGGTAGCCATCAAGTACCTTCAGGACAACGCTCCCCACCAAGTCTGAAACACAAAGGGAACACATGAGTAGGCAGGTAAGATTACTTGTGACCACATTGCTTGCCTGGTGAGTGGAGGAGGGGAAAAGGCAGTAATGAAGATATTGGCCAAGTTCAACCACGTTCCATAGATTTCCATCAACTTGGAGATGAGAGAGAGAAGAGAAGGTGCTGGATGGTCTGATGTGGGTGGTGATACCTGTGGACTGCTAAGCACATGAACAAGGACATAATCAAAGAGGGCTGGAGTTGAGAGTGAAGCATCCACCTGATATGAAGTGAGGGGAGATGCACTAGAACACCCAAATTTGTAGATAGTACCCATTCAACCTAGCTTCAATGGATTGATTTATGAGCATAACTCTAATAGAGGAAGAAAAAAAAAAGATAAAGAAAACAAGTGTAAATTGTTACAATTTGATGCACTTGACTTATATTTATGGATGTAGTAGCTCAAGAGACCAACTAAAAAGGAATTAGTCTCCACATTAAGGACCAATTCTATCACCTCTGTATACAAGGGTGATAAGGACAGGCAACTTAAACATTGGCTAACTAAAATGGGAGGGACTATAGGTGAACTAAGTGACTGGCTTACAATTTTTCAAGATGGATTTTAGTTTCAGAGTGCGAGGGGGAATGTAGAATCCTTATGGAATAGTATTCATCTTGTCTAGATGGGTCTGGTAAAAGGAGATGCAGGAAGATTCTTATTATTCAATAGTGAGTAATTGTCATGACTAATTGTGACTGTCACAACAGTAAAGGTGGAAATTTTTTTAACAAAATGTACAGTCCAGGAAAGAAGACTCTTGGACCATCAAGGGAGAAGAACAGGAGAAAAATTCAGAATCTTATCCAGAGAAGCAATGACACCAGTGATGGTGAAAGAGATGAAGGCATAGAGAAATAGAGCAGCTGAGTACTCTAGAGTTATGGAAAGACAAAGCCTGTGTGCTGCCAGCCAGGAGGCAGGCTAGCAAACGATGCCCTTTGGTTGTGTAAATGATTATATATTCCTGAGTGTTTTTGTGTAAACTCACCCCGCTCCCCAAAAACAAACAAACAAACAAACAAACAAAAAAACCAGAGGGAATAGAAGCAAATATTGTTGAATGATGACACATAGAGGAGCTTGTAATCATTGCAATGAAATGATGAACACAAAACTGATGTTCCTCCATGAAAACTGTCACTCAATTCACAATTAAAATTTAAACATAAAAAAAAACAACAACAACAACAAAAAAAAAAGAGATGAAAAAATCTCACAATTTGAAGAAAAATCACAGTGGAAAAAACTGAATATCAGTGAAAGTATTTATAGTGCAGAAAAATATTCATTTTAGAAGAGAGTTTAGAATAAAGAAGTTTACAATGAATAGCAAATCCTTGCACAATTAAAAATGTTAACATTTTTTCACTTGTTTCAATGTTTGTATTTTAAATAAGAGCAAATTGGTAAGGTAAATTTCCCTTGTTCTTCTCACCAATCCCATATACTTTCATACCTTCTTTCATGAATGTGGTATGCTGTTGTTGGGTGGCATTGAATTATTTCAGGCTTATAGCAGCTCTATGCACAACAGAATGAAACACAATCCAGCCTTCATCATTCTCCCAGTTGTTATGTATGAGCCCATTTTTGTTGTCACTCTGTCAATCTGTCTCTTTGGAGATAGTCCTCTTTCGTGCTGAACCAAGTAAATGTGATGTCCTTCTCCAGGGACTGATCCCTCCTGACAACATGATAAAAGTACCATTCACATTTCTAAGGAGCATTCTGGTGGTTCTTCAAAGACAGATTTCTTGCAGTTCACAGTATGTTCAGTGTTTGCCAACACTGTAAGTCAAATGCATAGATTCTTCTATGGTCTTCCTTTATTCACTGTCCAACTTTTACAAGCATATGAGACAACTGAAGGTGGTATATATGATACCAATTAATTTTTCTTATTTTTATATAATATTGTTGTTGTTGCTGTTGTTATGTGCCATGGAGTTCATTCTGACTCATAGCAACCCTGTACAGGGTTTCCAAGGTTGTAAACCTTTACGGAAGCAGGAAGCCTCATCTTTCTCCTGTGGAACAGCTGGTAGTTTCAAACTGTTGACTGTGAGATTCACAGCCCGATTCGTAACCACTACACTACCAGATATATTATATTGAATATATATATATTAGGTCACTGATTCATTGACACTTGTTTGGAATACTGAAAAAAGGTGATCTAATTTTTTAATTTTTCCGGTTAGAAAACCCATTTCCCCAGTCATATTTGTAGAACAGCTCATTCTTTTCCAGTTTTGCCATTTAAGGTCTCCACTCATATGCTCACCTAATCCTGTTTGATGTAGTTGGCTGTCTTCCAGTCAATTCCCAACACATAGCAGATGCATAAACAAAGTTAGTTTAAACAGCCTTGTGCCATCCCCATGGTTAAATCTGAATTAAACTTTTGTGATGTAAAGGGTTTTCACTGGCTGACATTCCTAAGTATATTGTCAAGCCTTACTTCCTAGTCCTGCTTAGTCTGGAAGCTCTTTAGAAACCTGGTTAGCATCATGTATGTCTTCACTGACAGGCAGGCCTTGAGTGTGCATGATGAATCCTGTTTGAACACTATACCTATCACCTACTGGGAGAGATATGGTTACAAAATTGAAAATTCTGTAAACTATCACAATGTAAAACTGTATACCAAGGAATAAAATATGGAAATAAGTGAGAAGAATGATAATTAACTTATCTTTCATAGTAAGTTGTCAGTCAATGGGTAAAATTAGAATCTGTAGTTTAAAATGTCTTCTCACAATTAAATGGTTTTCTTAGACTCTTATTCTTCAGCAATTAGTAATTTGTGCACTCAAGAAACAGTTTAATTTAGTGAATTTTCCAACTCTGTTTATCCATTATTTCTATTTTTAAATCAAATTAATTAATTCCAATCGTTTTGTTTCAAATTATCATTGTGGCAGGAGTTCATTCTCATTAACTCTAGTCGTTCTGATATATGTGGAAAGATATATTGAAAAAAGTTCACAATAACTTTATGTTTCTGGATGATAGGATTTATGATGGCTTGTTTAATTTGTTGAAATTTTTGTAGTCCTTGATTTTTTGTGTTGTAAAACAAATAATGTGTTAAGAAAATATATTGGTAATACTTATGACTCAAAGTATTGGTATACTTAAAGAACCTCAACAGATTAGGGAGGAAGGATGAATACACAATCAGAAAACTAAGAAGAAAAAATTAAAATGCATATCATCATTTTGAAAAAAATCTAAATGTCTCCAGGTGTTGTTCAAATGTAAATTTAGAATTATACCAATTTTTAAAAAAATAATTCAGATTGTAAAATTTCCCAGGCTGGTGCAAATGGTAAACATATTTGGCTGCTAACTGAAAGGAAGATTAATCGACTCAGAGATATCTCAGAAGAAAGTCCTGGCAATCTACTGAAAAAATCAACCATTGAAGACCCTCCTGGGACCCAGTTGTATTCTAATATGCATGCAGTCACCATGAGTCAGAGCTAACAACAAGTGGTTAATTTGGTAAATAATAGCGAATGCTGATGAGTATTGGGAAATTAAGATTCATGCATTTCTGGTGTTATTTGTAAAGTGTTATAATTATTTTGTAAAGTAATATAATATTTATTAAAAATTTAAATACAGACAGGCTCTTCCCGGACCGGTACCACAGGTACACAGGCTCGGGAGAAAATAGGGTGCGGCATCACAAAAGGGGCCCCGCTGCCTGGTAGACAGACAGCTTTTGGGCAAACATAAAACATTAGACTTCAACTTTATGAACTTGTTTTTTTTGAAGGATCAGACTATTGAGGAGTTAAGAGCATTTTGAACTTCCACCTGCCTGCTCCTGGATCCTACCCCTGGGATGGCCCCACCCACTGCAGAACTTAGCAGGGCTTGAACAGACCCATTAAAGGGCAGACACTCTCAGAGAGCTAGCAGGGTCACAGGAACCAACATAGCCCATCCCAGGGGGTTCTTCATTGTCACGTTAGGCATTACCAGAGTGTATATAGGGCAAATTGGGGGGCTCAAGGCACAGGGAGACAAAGAGAGGCATTTTAGACGTCAACAAAAATGGACCACCATCTGCCTGCAAGCACCAAGCCCATCCCCCACTTCTTCGGCCTAGGCCAACCCTCTGCCCAGCCTCCTAGCCTCAAGCATGCCCATCAAAGCATCAGGCCCTTGAGTAGCATCTTAACACCAGTAACAAAGCACCCCTGCTCTGGTTTAATCTGCCAGACTGCAAAACATTTTGAATTGCAGGAACTCTGGTTCTAGCTCAACAGCTGCTATTGGAAACCCTATACTGGGTTGCTGTGGGTCATAATCCACTCCACAGCATTTCAACAAGTAGCAAAACTCAGAAGGGCCTGAAACAGAGTAAGGACATTACAGACTTACTGAAGAAGCAGGGAGGGCAGGGCTTGCTGGCGGCTAGGGTGAAGGCATAGTGAAGGTCACCGTCAGCAATAACTCAGAATTCCAGGGAAAAGAGGCAAGACAGAGCTCCAAAATTTGGACCCACAGAGCTAGGAATAGTTTAAAGGCTTGAAGGCTTATAGACTGTAGAATTTGGAGCGGAAGCGGGAAATCGCTTACCTTTAAATCCATTGGCCAGGCTCAGAGGCCTGAGCCCACATCCTGGGCTAAACAAAGAGGCGGGATTAAATAGGGGCCACAGAGACACCGCAGAAACACGCCGCAGGAACATTTGGTGGAAAAAAAAAAAAAGCACACGGTGTGCTTTGCAGATTTTGGGTGGTTCCTATCTTATTTTTTTTCTTTGGTGTCGGGAATAGTTATGTTCATGGTTTGCTCACATACACCTGGGTGAATGGAGGTGTGGGCTTAACTGAGTAGCCAAGACCCACCCCACCACTGGCAGTTTCCTCTGCCAGGAACTCACACACTCAGACCAAGCTGAGATGCGGATTTGGACGCCTTTCTTAACTCCTTTGAGAGGGAGCCGAGTGTAGTGCTGTGGGTTAAGACACTGCACTGAAAATTCTTTTGAACGACAAGGCTGGTGGTTCAAGCTCACCAGCCACTCATCGGAAACCTTATACAGGCGATGCAGATGCGTGTCCTATTTGGTCGGCTTACTTTCACTGGTTTCAGAGGCGTCCCATTGTAGCGCTGTGGATTAAGATGCCACTGCAAAGCCTTTTGAACTGCAAGGCCAGTGGTTCAAGCTCACAAGCCTCTCCTAAAAACCCTATATGGGAGATGTGGATGCGTGTCATACTTGGTCTGCTTTTTTTTCACTGGTTTGAGAGTAGTCCAGCATAGCACTGTGGGCTGAGGTGACACACTGCAAAGCCTTTTGAACTGCAGGATCGGTGGTTCATGCACACCAGCTGCTCCTCGTAGACCTTATGCAGGGCCGCTACGGGTTGAAATTGACTAGACAGCACCTAACAGCAGGGAGAAGAGGGCAGAAGTGACTGAAAGAGAGTTAGGACTTTAAAAACATACTTATATTAAGCTACAGATTTTTATTCTTTATTTATTTTTTCTATTTTATCTTACTTTA
>NW_006408644.1:2972909-2973779 GCF_000296735.1 Chrysochloris asiatica | reverse complement strand
AGCCAAAACAAGACTAAATACTAGATTCTCTACTCACAAAAAAGAGGGAGTAGGGCAGAGGAGAAAAAGAGAAAGAAGAAAAGAAAGAAAGAAAAAAAAATTATTATAAAAGAAGAAGAAGAAGAAAATCTGTAGCTTAATGTAGATATGTCTTTAATGTCCTAACTCTCTTTCAGTCTCTCTGCCCTACTGTCCTGGTTGTTAGGCGCTGTCGAATCAATTTCCACTCCTAACGACCCTGTATAAGGTTTCTGAGGAGTGGCTGGTGAGCTTGAACCATCGACACTGCAGTTCAAAAGGCTCTGTAGTGTGTCGGCCCAGCCTTCAGAACCACACTGGGACTCCTGCTAAACCAGCGAAAAAAGAGTTCCCTAGGAGCGGCTGGTTAGCTTGAATCACCGACCTTACCATTCAAAAGGCTCTGTAGTGTGCTGCCTCAACCCTCAGAGCCATGCTAGGACTCCTGCTAGACCAGCACAAAAAGGCAGACCCAGATAGATACACATCCACGTCTCAGCCTGGTGGTTTCCTGAGGATTGGCTGGTGGGCGTGAACCACCAACTTTGCAGTTCAATAAGCTTTGAGCAGGGTGGGTCCCACGCAGGTTCTGGGAGGCTGGGGGCGGGGGGGTCTCTAGCTTGTTATAGCATGTGGGCGGGGTTAGCGGGGTGCGGGCGCGCTGTCCGAGGCAGAGGGAACAATTCCATGGGGGAGCCTGGTGGGCCTGGTTGGCGGGGTTGGGTCGCACACAATCAGTCAGGTTGTGTGGAG
Organism: Chrysochloris asiatica; assembly: GCF_000296735.1. Classification (NCBI taxonomy): domain Eukaryota; kingdom Metazoa; phylum Chordata; class Mammalia; order Afrosoricida; family Chrysochloridae; genus Chrysochloris; species Chrysochloris asiatica. The sequence continues at coordinate 2,973,008 of NW_006408644.1, read as the reverse complement.
CTAGCGGTGGGTCCCGTGGGCAGGGCGGAGCTCACGCAAGTTCCTGCAAGCAGTGCCGGGGCCGCAAGGGCAGGGGGGTTTGGGCTGGCCACGGGGGGG
>NW_006408644.1:2968003-2969178 GCF_000296735.1 Chrysochloris asiatica | reverse complement strand
TTTGTTTTTGCTTCTGATCCTGATTTTGTTTTTGATTTTTACCCAACTTCTGTTTGGCTCTTACATAGTCTCCCTTTTGCTTTTGGAGGACTCTTTCTCTCCCTATATTACAAAAGAATAGTCAGCAACCACTCCCAAAAAGCCAAGCTGCAATCATACCTTATAAAATACAAAAACCCAGGCACAAACTAATACCAGCAGACACATACCAGGGAAACAGGCAATACTTGTGAAAGTCACTCTGAGTTAAGCAATAAGAAGAGGGGAAAAGAGAAGACCACACCCCGATCACATCTTCCTGGGAACAATCATAAAGCATAAAAAAGTACGAAAATACATGCTCACATAAGTATTAGGGCCACAGATAAACATTAAACATACCCAAGAAGCAAAAGCAGATGATCATATAAGCACATGTCCAGAAAAAAGATAAAATATCTGAGACAAATGACCTAGAGGTAGACCTGGAATCCATTATGGAAGGAGGGCAGGCCATGGAAATGTCTGAGAAAGAATTCAGAAAAAATGATTATGAAATGTTTCAAAACACTCTACAATGGAGTTGATAAAAATAAGGAAGAAGGCAGGAAAGTGCTACAAGACCAATCAAACAAGATAGATACAACATTAGAAGCAATGCAAAACCTACAGAAAGAGGTCCAAACAATCAATAAAAATAGAAATAGAAAACACTCTGGAAGGGCAGAGGAATAGAATAGAAGAGATGGAAGGAAGAATCAGTGACCTGGAAGACAGGTATCTCAATACCACTAAAATAGAAGAACAAACACAAAGAAGGATAAAAAATTCTGAAGATGGTATAAGATTCATGCCAGACAACATGAAGAGGAATGACATAAGAATTATTGGCATTCCAGAGCAAGAAGTATCACACAAGTCCACAGAGGAAATAATCGAAGAACTACTGGAAGAAAATTTCTCCAACATCCAGAAAAGCAAAAAAATAAACATAAAAGAAGCTCACCAAACTCCAAGAAGGGCAGACCCCTAAAGAAAATCTCCAAGACATATCATAGTCAAGCTCTCCAAACTCAAAGATAAGGAGACACTTCTGAAAGCAGCCAGAGAAAACAGAAAGGTCACATACAAAGGCAAGCAAGTCAGATTAAGCTCAGATTTCTCAGCAGGAACCATGCAAGCGAGAAGGCAATGGG
>NW_006408644.1:2933345-2962018 GCF_000296735.1 Chrysochloris asiatica | reverse complement strand
GGGGCTCTCGCTTGTTATGGCGTGTGGACAGAGTCAGCAGGGTGCAGGAGCGTGATCCAAGGCATAGGGAATGATTCTGTGGGGAAGCGCAGGGTCGGAGGTCTGGGTGGTGCTTGCGCGTGGTCCAGCTAAAAGGGCGGGTCCCACGGGGGTTCTGGGGGGCTGGGAAGGGCTCTTGCTTGTTATGGCATGTGGGCAGGGTCAGCGGGGTGTGTGCACGCTCCAAAGGTTAGGGCACTCTCTGGTGGGTGCTCGTGGTCCGGTCTGGTCGGGTTCCAGGAAGTCGGGGTTCGTGGTTTGTGAGGGTAATGGGGCAGGTGAGCACGGTTCAATTGGTGGGGTAGAGGTCACTCGGCTGGGCAGACACAGTCCTTGCCCGATGACGTCAGATAGTCACCGTATTTTACCTTTTTTTTTTTTTTTTTCTCCTCTCTTTGTTTACTGACTACTCTTTGCCCACTGCAAGCACTGAAATTATATGGTGGGGCAGATGACCCTCACTATCTCTTCCCCCTTTTCAAGACTCTCCGTTATTGCGAGTGCTGCTTTTGGTGAGAGTTGGTTCCAGCCCCGCCCCCAAGTTCAAAGAGTTTGGGCTGTCACTGCACACAGTGGCGGGTACAAGTTTTAAAAGCCAGTAGTTCCTAAGTACAGTGATTTTTTAAAAAAAGCAAGTTTAAGATTTTGAAGTACTGAGACTTATAGTTGCTGTAAGGGTGTGGGTTCGCCAAAGGAAGGTTTCTTTCATGAGTTCCCCCTCCTCCAAACCCGGAGTCTCTCTCACCCATGCCGTCTGACTGCCATGGAAAACCATAAGTCCCTCCTTGTATCCCTCTTATTATATCCTCTTATTATTCCCAGTACCTCTATTTGTTTTAAAGCTTTTCTTGTGCATTGAGTGGTAGTTTACTTGGGAGAACATCAGTTTTGTACTCATCCTATCTTATTTTATACCATTGAAATGATTACAATCCCCTGCATGCATCGCCACTCAACAGTATTTGCTTCCAATCCCTCTGGGTTTTTTTTTTTTGTTGTTGTTGTTGTTCTTTGTTTGTTTTTTGATGAACACAAAAACACTCAGGAATATATAATCATTTAAGCAACACAAGGGAATATTTTGCAAGCCTGCCACCTCGCCACCAGCACCCAGCTTTTCTCTGTCCATGAGTCTTGAGTCCTCAGGTGCTCTATATCTCAATGTCTTCATCTTTGCCTCTATCTCTGGTGTTGCTTCTCCTCAGGATCGTGTCCCACATTCTGCTCATGCTTTTCTTTCTTGAGGGTCCTAGGGTTCTCTTTTCCTGGAATGTAAGATTAACTATTCCTCCATTTACATTACAAAACATCTCCCTTTACATTTGTGAAAATCACAATTAATTAAAACAATCACTCAAAATTGAATCATAAGAATCTTATCCCCCATGTCCTTTCACCACACCCATCTAGACAAAATGAAAACAATTCCGTGATTATACCTTCCCCAGCACACTCTGAAACTAAACTCCCTCTTGAAAACTTGTAAACAATTCACTTCATATCTTTATAGATTACCAGCCCTCCTTCCCCGCATTTTAGATAGCCAATGTGTAAGCTACCTATACCTACCAACTCAGTGTCCAGAGGGGATATGTTTGAACCTTGATGTGAAGACCCCTTCCACCTTGGTTGGTGTTTTGAATTCTTACCTCCATAACTATAGGTCAAGTTCATCAAATTTTAGCATTTATACTTGTTTTCTTTATCAAATTTCTTTATATTCCTCTATTGGTGTTCTGATCTTCAAGCCACCCAATTGGGGTCAAATGGGTACTTTCTGCAAGTTTGAGCCATCTTCTGTGACTCCCATCACTTCATAACAGCTGGAAATTTGATTCTCAGCTGTAGCCCTCTGTGGCTAGGTCCTGGTCCATGGGCTTAGGAGTCCTCAGGTCTCAAAACCCTTCCTCTTTTCTCTCTCATCTCCACATCACTAGGAATCTATGGAGTGTGGTCAAACTTATCCCATACTTTCATTGTTGTCTTTCCCCCTCTCTCATTCACCAGTATACCAACATGGTCACCAGCAAGCTTACATGCCTACTCATGTGCTCTCTTTGAGTTTCAGTCTTGGAGGGGGGTTTGTCCTGAAGGACTTGCTTGTTCTTGTATTAGCCACTCAAACATCCATTTTTGTTTTGGATTTTTCCTGCTGGTCTTTCTTTCAATAAGTATCTTCTGTTCTTCTAGCCACTTCAGACTGCTCTGTATGTCCTTTCAAATGAGTATGTCCCACCTAAGAAGGTTCTTGGTGGGGCTCAGCATTCTACCCAAGGTCCTAGACACTACAAAACCTCCATAAGGAACTTATTTTCTAGAACTGTGCAAGTTCTAGAACCACTTTTAGTTATTAAATTTAGTTACAGGCTGTAGACGGGATTACAAGTTTTCAGTAATCATGTTTCCCGATACTCCTTTATGTCTCACACAAGTGTCTGTTATAAATAATAGGCAAGGGAAACTAACATTTATAAGACAGTCAAAAATCTTAACATTATTGCCTCTCTTTTACCCATTCGGACTATTCTTCGATTCCTGTATCACAGAGCACTTTTGTTCCAAGGTTGAGCGTACATCTCTATTTGCCTTTGTCCCTCTGATCCCATGCAAACCTGCCTAAGTGTTCCCCTATCAACCTTGTTCTTTCCTGCCCTTACCTCCTCTTGTGTACTGTCCTCCTGAACACCTGACCTATTATGTGTATAAAACCTAACTTGTGCTCTACAATGTCCTCTCTCCCACCATTGGAAGCCAACAAATAATTTTTTTTTTCCTTTCTTTTCATTGGATATCTTTGCTTAAACTTTACATGTTTGTTTAATGTTACTGCGTTTTTCTAGGATTTTCATTTTCTTGGTATGTTGTGAAGTGTTAATTTTCTTGTAGTTTACCCTATATTCTATTAACCCTTTCCTCCATTTAAAACAGTCTATTTTACCCTGTAATCTACATGACCCCCTCATTACTTGGCTCTCTGTTCCTAGAATTTTACCTTCTTTTACATTGTAATTGTTTTGATCATAAACTGGCATCCCAGATCCTGTGAATTCACTTTTGTAGTTCTGTTCTATTCTGGACTCTTCCATCTATCTATTGAGTCTTGGGTGGTGTTGCCATATATGTCAATCTTTGGCTGTTGTCTTTTCTTAATGGTTCTTAGTCCAAAGAATTTCCTTTAGGATGTATTGAAACACTGAGTTGGCTTTAACAGAATTCCTTAGCTTCTGTTTATCCTGGAATGTTTTTATTACACCATCATATTTATCTGATAGCTTTTCTGGGTAGAAAATTCTTGGTTGGCTGGTATTGTTTGTTTGTTTGTTTGTTTTCTTTCAGGGTTTTATACATATCTCCCCATTTTCTTTTTGCATCCATGGTTTCAGCTGAGAGATTAGAGCGTAATCTGATTTGTTTGCCTTTTTATATAACGCTTCTCTTATCCTTAGCTGCTTTCAGGATTCTCTCCTAATCCTTGGTTTTGGAAAACTTGATTATGATATGTCTTGATGATTTTCTTTTGTGATCTAGCCTTCCTGGGGCTCATTGAGTTTCTTCAATGCTTATCTTCATTTCTCAAGGTGTTAGAGAAATTTTCTTCTGGCAGCTCTTCAGCTATCTCCTCTGTGACCTTCTGTGATTCTTTCTGTTCCAGAATTTCAATAATTCTCAAGTTATTCCTCTTCATGTTGTCCCACATGATCCTTAAGCTTTATTCAGATTTTTAAAATCATTTTTTATGCTTGATCTTCTATCTTAGCAGTATTGTGAAATTTGTCTTCAAGATCATTGGTTCCAACTTCCAACTCTTCAGTGCTACTTCTTTCCCTTTCAGTGTCTTGTCCATTTCTGATATTTTATTATTAATTGTTTGGACCTCTTTTTGCAGGTTTTGGATAGTTTTCAATGCTATTTCTATCTTATTTGGTTCTTATAACACTTTCCTGACTTCTTCTTTATTGTTCTCAACCCCTCTATGGAACATTTGGATGCACCTCAATATCACTCTCCTGAATTCTTTCTCAGGCAGTTCCAAAGCCTCACTTCCTTCCAATGGGAAATCTAAGTCTACCTAGACTCATTTGTCTCAGTTACTCTATCTTGTTTCTGGATGTGTGCTAATATCATCACTTGTTTCTTGGGTGTCTTCAATAATTAAATGTGCTTTTAGTAATTAGATGAATGTACGTTGCTGTATTATTAAGCTTTCTAATTCACTCCATGTAAATGTGGTTAGGATATGGACTTCCCTTTTCCCTTTTCTTATTCCTCAACGCTGAGTAACTTTAGCAGGTGTTGACTGTCTGTCTGGTTTAAAGCAGTTGTTATAAGTTCTTGCCTTAATGGTGGGATTACATAGGGTGTGATGACCATAATATCTGTCTCTCCTTGGGTAACATTGGGAGAGAAAGAGCTCCCCTGTGATAAAAGGGGAACCCAAAACAATAAATAAATAAAACCACAATATCAAAAAAAAAAAGTAAATACTACAGTCTATAATCACATAAAAAAAATGTTGCAAAATATATGACTTTAATGCCCTTAGATGAGCTTCCTAGAGCTGTTTGGAAGACCATTCCATTTTAAGCATTTTCTGTTGACTCCTCCACCTTCTAAGATTCTGCACCTCATGTTCTTTGCTGAGCACATCCATCTCCATGTGTAGTAGAACCTTCTGTGTGCTGAGAGGCATCTACTCACTCAGGCATCCCTGTAGTCACCAGAGTGGAGTTGCATAGACAGTGAGAGAACTATGACCAGGAAACAATGATCACACCTTTATCTCTGATAATCTGTCAGACTTCTGCAGTGAGAGTGCTCCTCTGATCCTGCTTCTGCTACGTCATGCTCAAGATGCTCACTTCAGCACCCCCTTGCTCCCACAGATCAGAAAAAGCCACTTTTCTTGTGTCTGTTACAATTCCCACTTGCACTAAGCCTTTCATCCTTCGAAATATTCCTTTATATGTACTTCAGAGTTTTGGAACTGTTCCCTGAACATGCTCCATCTGATATTCTGTGTTATTACTGTCAGAGTTCTGCATCATGCTTCTCTTTAATCCACCATCAATCCCTGCCCCACTGTCCCTCTTTTATCATTTTGTTATTGTATGATTTTTCTATGGTTGATTCCTGTTTTTAATTATTTTTTTTCTTTTATTATTTTCTTTTTTCATTGTTAGTTTCTTGTTTATTTACTCTGTTTTGCTTCCTGGTATGTGTGTGTTTGGGGGTGGGGATTTATCTCCTTTTCTATTTGACAAGGGGCAGCAAATATGCCCATATAGCCAAGCTGCAACTGTACCCTCTGCAGCTCTAACCAGTGGGCAACAGACAATGCAATTTCTTATACCACTGGATTAAAAATAGACAGCAACAAACACCAGCCAATTCCACTTTAAACTTAATTTCAAGAACAGCAACAGATAAAGGTGCACCAGCTTCCATTCTCTAACTACACCCAGAGTAGACCGTTTGTGAGAGCCTAAGTTGGACAGTAAATAAGGAAGACCATAGAAGAATTGATGCTTTTGAGTTATGGTGTTTGAAAAGAATGTTGAAAATGTCATGGACTGCCCATAGAACCCACAGATCTGTGTTGGAAGAAGTGCAGCCAGAGTTCTCCTTGGAGACCAAGATGGCCAAACTTCATCTCATATTTCAGACATATTGTCAGAAGGGACCAGTCTCTGGAGAAGGACATCATGTTTGGTTAGGTGGAGGGTCAGAAAAAAAGAGGAAGACCCCAATGACCTTGATTGGGCAAGGGCAGTATCAATGGGCTCAAGTGTGGCAACAATAGTGAAGTTGGCCCAGGATCGGACAATGTTTCTTTCTGCTATGCACAAGGTAGCTATGAGTCAGCACTGACTTGATGACACCTAACAACAACAACAACAAAGAACATATCAACATACATTTATCAATGAAATACAAATACAAACATACTAAAATGCCCTGGATATAATAGATAATTTTAAGTCATACAACAAACAATAGCGAATGACACATAAAAAAATAATTAAGATGCAAAGAGAGACAATTTTTTCTGATGAAGAAAAAGCAATGAAACTAACTGAAAAAGAATTTAAATGAATGATGTGTATGTATTTTCAAATGATTAGCAGTAAGATGGAAGAAAGCAAGGGGAACACATATAAAATTTTAGAAGGTTTCTGGAGAACACTATAAGAACAAAAAGACAAATGCAATTTTTGAAATAATACAAAACTCACTCTTAGAAATCAAGATAATTAATACTAAGGTTTCAGAAATTAACAATACATTGAAAGGACAAAGGGATAGATTTGAAGTAATGAAAGCCCGAATCAGTGAGATTGAAGATAAATATCTGAATACTAAAATGCTAGAATAAATATAATAACAATTTTTAAATAGAATGAACAAATCTGAAATATGCCTAATAGTTATGTAGGACACTATGAAAGGGAGTAACTTATGGATTATCAGAATTGCAGAACAGAGAGACAATAAAAAAACAGAGAGAAAATTGCAGAAGAACAGTTGGATGAAAACTTCCTTAACATTATGAAAGATAAGAAGATAAGCATACAGGAAGGTGAACAAACCATAAACAAGGTAGATCCCAAAAGAAAATCACCAAAATATATCATAATCAAACTGTCTGAAACCAAAGACAAAGAAAGAATCCTGAGGAAACTTGGGAATTTTTAAAAGTTGCCTACAATGGAGGGCCAAAAAAGTTAAGCTCTAATTTCTCAGAAGAAACCATGAAGGTGAGAAGGCAATGGAATGGCATATACAAAATTCTGAAAGGAAAAAACAAAATGAGAACCAAGAATCATATATCCAGTAAATCTGTCATTCAATTACAAATGTGAAAGGGCATTTGCAGATAAAAGGAAATTAAAGGAATTTTAAATAACAAGGCCAACTTTATTAAAAAAATATTTTTTTTAAATTAAAGAACTCCTGGTGTGATGCTGTAGCATCAGTACTGGATTGTGAACCACAATGTTCGTAGTTCAAACCCACCAGCTCTTAGGAACCCTATACTATGTTGTTATAAGTTGGTACTGACTTGACAGCATTTAACAACAGCAACAACAATTATTTGGAGTGAAAACTAGCAACAGTAGGCAACAATCTGAGATTAACATACATGATAACACCACCCAGAACTCAATCCTCATCTGCTTTTTTTGTTGTTGTTGTTGCTGTTACTAAGTGCCATTGAGTCCATTCTAACCCATAGCAATCCTGTATATGGTTTCCAAGGAATAGCTAGTGAACCTTGCAGTTCAAACTGACTAAAACAGTCCAGTGCATTAATGCATGGCACCACATAGGGATTCAATAATCCACATATTAAAAGTAAAACAAACCTAAAAGTTTGAAAATAAGGAGCCAGGTATATCAATTTATAATGAAGTCAGTTACAAAACATGAAGAGAGATGAGCATAGATACAGAATTTCCAAATGTTGAGAAATTCAAGTAGAATTCTACATAAAACAATGCCGGGAACCAGCCTCGACAAATTATTAGGAGGCTCTTTAAGGAGTATGTGGAATTGGCGAAAAACACACACACAGACGGACAGAGTCGATGGGTCGTGAGTCTTAGGCAGATGATGATGACCTCTCTTTTTTTACTCAAAAGTTTTTTGCTTCTTATATACTTTTAGGATCAATTACAATTTAACTAAGTATTACATTCTTTGTGTTCAACAAACATTCAGGTTACCAAAAAACACACAGAAACATCAGAACATCCCTTTGCTTCTTATAGTATCCTGTTCTTTTGCATCCCCAAATTATCCTGATAACATGGGGTTTATTTCCGTAACTCTTTTTGTTTTTCTTTAATCCTCGAAGAATGTCAAATTAACTTTTAAGCAAAGTTCTATATCTTGACTTGTATTTTTACTCTCATCTATTACTTCTTATACTTATAATGGATTTAAGAATAAGAACATAAAAGTACCTAAAGTTTCATAGTCTAAGCAGCAATTCCCCTATACTAACAATTTCTCAAAACCTCTAGTTAAATTTCTACCCACATTCCTACACGTTCCCACAGCTCTTGATTTTTTCTTTGCTATTTTCCAGGTGCCTCAATGTCTGCTGCCTCAGTGTCTCTTGCCGAAACAAAGCAGGTTGTTGATTGCAAGATTTTTTTTAGCTACCTTTCAGGTGCCTCAGTGTCTCGAAACTAAGCAGGATGTAATCTTAAGCTTGAATTGACAAAGCTTTTAACTGATGTGGCTTTTCCTAATGGGGAAACTCTTTGTTGATGCAAAAAGCAACTATTATAACTTTACATGATTAAATTTAGTGTGAGAGTGTCTAAGTGTAATTTTAATTTTTATTAGAAAATTATTAAAGAACTTCTTATAATAAGATCAAAATTGAGCCATGCACAAAAGGGAAAAACAAGAACTGCAAGTCCTAGAGCATGAGGTTCCCCACGGGGCTTTACCATCCAAGGAGACACTGATTGTCGCTTTGCTAAACTATGAGCTTTTCATGCTTAGGGTCTCTTGCCATTCCATTCCTTGATGGCATGGCTTCTGCCAAAACAGACTTTTAAAGGGGAGAAATTAATAAATTACAGAGTAACCTAAAAGAAAATGAATATACTTTTACATAAAAAATAGAACAGGCTGTATTAAATGCTGAAAAATTAATACACTACAGAGTAATGTCAAAGAAAATGAGTGCACATTCACATCAAAATAAAAAGGAGGGAAAATCAGAAAGTGATAGAAAAACATTGTTGTGAAGTGCCATCAAGTCAGTTCCAATCCATAATGACCCTGTATAGGGTTTCTGAGGAGTAGCCAGTGAGCTTGAACTGCCGACCTTGTAGTTCAAATGTCTTTGCAGTCTGGCGTATTTACCCACAGCACCACACCAGGACATTAACACAACACAAATGAAGAAAATTAAAAGAAAACCCACAGCCAAAATTAACTCAGTGTCGAAAACTGTGTGGAACAAAGACACTACAGCATCTCACATATGACAGCAATAAAGTCATGCCTATAGAAAATTACACTTACTGTAAGTGGATTAATTGCACCAGTCAAGAGAGAGTAGCACAGTGGTTAAGAAAACAGGATTCTTCAATATGCTGTTTTCAAGAGAAACATTTTACATACGATGACAGAAATAGACTAAAAAAGGATGGCAAAAAAAAAAAAAAAATCAATCCAATAGCAATAAACATAAGCAGGAGTGGCAATTTTAATCTCTGATAAAATGGACTTTAAGACAAAAAACCAGTATAAGATATCAAGAAGGACATATGTCATACTTAAGGGTCAGCTGCACAAAGGGATATAATTATAATAAATATCCATACCCCTTATAAAACAGTCTCAAAATCCATAAACTAAAGTCTAATAGAGTTGAAGAAACAGACAACTCCAACTGTTGGCTAATGCCCTCAACTACAATGTTGGTTTGAACCACAAGGTCACCAGTTCAAGCTCACCAGAAACCATATACAAGGTCACTAAGGGTTGAAACTGACTATATGACACTTAACAACAGCAACAACAATAATAGTGGGTGATTTTAATACATCACTTTGAATGAAGGACAGAACACTAAAAAATAACTCAATGAAGACACAGAAAAATTAACAACATAATCAACCAACTTAACCTCACAGACATATGCAAAGCACTAAACCCAACAACAGCACAATATACATTATTTTCCAGTGCACGTGGGATGTTCTTCAGAATAGGTCATATGTTAGGCCACTAAGTAAACCTAAATAGATTAAAAAACGTAAAAGTAATACAAAGCATATTGTTGGGTCACAGAGCTATGTCATTAGAAATCATCTAGAGGAAGATAAAGGGGAAAAAACAACAACAACAACAACAAGGGAATTGAGCAACACCCCACTTAAAAGATAATAGGAAATACATTACCAAAAAAAGAAAAAAAAAACAACCCAAAACTTATGTCAAATGAGAATGTAAATGCAACTTACCAAAACCCATGATACACATCAAAAGTAGTGTCCAGAGGGCAAATTATAATTAAAAAAATGAATAAATACATCCAAAAAAAAAAAAAAAAGTGAACCAAAAGCAACATTTTTACCCAACACCTTTAAAAATTAGGAAAAAAAAAAGCAGCAAAGTAATCCTACTGTCAAGGAGAGAAAAGAAATAATAAGGTAATGGAGGTAACAGCTTGAATAAATGAAATAAAAAATAAGAAAATAATACAGAGTCAACAAGATAAGTTGATTGGTTGCAAAGATCAATAAAACTCACAAATCATTCATAAATCTGACAAAATTGAAAAAGAAGATACAGATAGTGTGGATAAGAAAATATATGGGTGATGTCACATAAGAACCAAAGGAAATAAAAACTTTAATAACAGAATACTGTAATGATTTGTTCTCTAGTAAATTTTAAAACAGAGATAATGGGCAAATTTCTAGGAAAACCAGACCTACCTAAACTAACACAAACTGAAGTATAAAACTTGAGTAGGCTCATAACAAGACAAGAAATTGATCAAGTCATTAAAAAAACTCTCAACTAAAGAAAGTCCAGGGACACTTGTTCCAGTCTGTGCCCAAAGGACACAGGTAGGGGAGGCTATGGTGAGAAGGGAGGGGAATCTCACAAAGGAAACCTTCCTGTAGCTGACTTACGGCCTTCGAACTATCATAAGACCTAGTGCTCCAACCTCCTGAAATCGCTTTTTTGAAAAGCCACACTACTGAGGAATTACTGGCATTTTTGGATTTCACCTGCTACCCTGCATGGCTCCCGGTCCTGCGACTGCCCCCACCCCCTGCAGAGCTTGGAAGGTGGAGCTGGGGCCAGCCCATTCAGAAAGCGGTGCTTCCAGTGAAAGGGAAACATAAACAAACAAAGCCGCAAAAGCTGACATAACCCCCCAAAAAACAATCTCTCTGAACTAGCATGGGATCTCGGCACAGATATCAGCCAGGTCAGTTTGCCCACAGTACAGAGAAAGGGAGAGGTGCAGTGACTTTCTGACACCTGCCCCCGCCGCCTCCACTGCACCTGCCATCACGGCACCCACATGGCCTCCAGCCCGCCTGCCCATTTGGCACCCATGGGGCCAAAACCCTGCTGACCTGCCCATCGACCTTATGGCTGACACCCTGCCTGCTGCAGCCACCATGTCGACAAGTCCTAACAACACATACTACACGTTACAGACAAAAATGGAAGCCTATCTCATGATCATATTAATAATAATTAAAATAAGAATAATCATGCCCCACAAGAAACAATTAACATTATCGAAATATGGCCAAAAGCAGAAAAAAGTAGCAGATGCAAATGAGCTGGAGACAACAGCTTTATAGAACAGGAGGAGCAGATTCTGGATATGCCTGAGAGAAATTCAGAAGGATGGTATGGAAACATATTCAAATACTCTGAAAAGGGGTTGAGGAAAATAAGGACGAAGTAAGGAAAGTACTGCAGGAACAATCTAATAGGAATGACACATCATTGGAAACAATTCAAAACCTGCAAAAAGATGTCCAGGTGATTAATAATAAGATATCAGAAATAGACAGTAGGCTGAAAGGAGAAAGGAGCAGACTAGAAGAGATGGAAGCCAGAATTAGTGAACTGAAAGACAAATCTCTCAGCACTGCCAAGATAGAACAGCAAGCAGCTAAAAGGATAAAACAATCTGAATAGAGTCTAAGATTCACGCTGGATAACATGAAGAGGAATAATGTAAGAAATATTGGCATTCCAGAACAAGAAGAATCTAAGAAATCCACAGAGGAGATAGTTGAAGAGCTTCTGGAAGAAATCTTCCTTAGCATCTTGAAAGATGAGAAGATAAACATTCAAGAAGCCCAATGTACCCCAGGAGGGATAGACCCTAAAAGAAATTCTCCAAGACATATAATAATCAAGCTCTCAAAAATCAAAGACAAGGAAAGAATATTAAAAGTGGCCAGGGAGAAGAGAAATATAACTTATAAAGGCAAACAAATTAGATTAAGTGCTGACTATTCAGGAAAAACATGCAGGCAAGAAGGCAATGGGGAGACATGTACAAAACCCTGCAAGAAAAAAAAAACAAAACAAAAAAAACTGTCAACCAAGAATCGGCTATCCAGCAAAACTATCAATCAAATACGATGGTGCGATCAAAACATTCCAGGATAAACAGAACCTGAATGATTTTATCAAAACCAACCCAGCACTTCAAAACATCCTAGAGAGAGTTCTGGGAATGGAGAACCAACAAGAACAGATGACAAACAGAGATTGACAGGTATGGCAACACCACCTAGAGCAAAGCCAAATGAAAGCAGAGTCCAGAACAGAATGAGACTACAACAATAAACTCAAGGGAGCCCAGACATCAACTAAAGGACATAAACCTATCAATGTCAAAGAAGGGAAAAATGCAGCAATAGAAGCCCAGGTGGTGAGGATGTCAGGTAAATTACAGGTTACAATGGAGTATCCTAAATGCAGAGAAAAGTTAGTAGACTACAAGGTAACCCCAAAGAAAGTTAACAATCCACAACATATCATAAAAACGAATTCCCAAACAGAATACGCAAACACAGAAACAAGGAAGAAACTGACAGGAATCAATTAAAAAAACACAAACCCATTACAAGATGGAAAGCAGAACCAAAGAATGAACAACACTGCCAAAAAAGTAACATAGTGACAGCAATCAATTCATACTTATCTTAATTATGTTGAATGTCAATGGATTGAATGCACCAGTGAAGAGACAAAGAGTGGCAGAATGGATAAGAAAACATGATCCATCAATATGCTGCCTGCAAGAGACACACCTTACACACAAAGAAAAAAACAGACTAAGAGTCAAAGGATTGAAAAAAAATTACCAAGCCAACAGCAGCAATAAGCAAGCAGGAATGGCAATACTAATCTCCAACAAAGTAGACTTTAAGATAAAAACAAGCATAAGAGACAAAGAAGGACACTATATCATGATCAAAGGGTCAACTGAGCAAGATGACATAACCATAATAAATATATAGGCTCCCAACGAAAGAACACCAAGATACATGAAAAAAACCTTAATGGAATTGAAGAAAGCAATAGGAGACTTCAACACACCACTCTCAAAAAGTGATAGAAAAACCAGAAAGAAACTTGACAATGCTACAGAGGAACTTAACAGCACTATCAACCAACTTGATCTCATAGATATATACAGAGCATTCTATCCAACAAAGGCACAATACACATTCTTCTCCAGTGCACATGGAACATTCTCCAGAATTGACCATGTGTTAAGGCACAAAGCAAGCCTCCATAAATTCACAACCATCAAAATTCTACAGAGCATCTTCTCGGACCACAACTCTATAAAAATAGAAATCAACTATAAGAAGGCTAAAACAATGAAGTCGAATACATGGAAACTGAACAACACCCTGCTGAAAAGCTACTGGGTAAAAGAAGAAATTAAACGTGAATTCACAAAGTTCCTAGAAACAAATGAGAATGAAAACTCAGCATACCAAAATCTTTGGGACACAGAGAAAGCAGTCCTGAGAGGACAATTTATTGCAATAAATGAACACATCCAAAAAGAGAAAAGAACCAAAATCAACACATCCAGATTCCAACAACATTCTTCAAAGAGATGGAAAGGACAATTACTAATTTTATATGGAAAGGAAAGGATAAGCAAAGCACTGCTTAAAAGGAAGAACAAAGTTGAAGGTCTCTCACTCCCCAATTTCAAACTTTATTACATGGCTACGGTGGTCAAAACAGCCTGGTACTGGTACAACAAAAGAGACATTGATCAAAGGAACAGAATCAAGAATCCAGATATCAACACAACCACCTACAGCCAAATGACCTTCTACAAAGTGCCTAGACATATTGCATAAGGAAGAGACAGTCTCTTTAACAAATGGTGCTGGCAGAATTGGAAAGCGATATGTAAAAGACTGAAACAAGACCTTTGCCTCACACAATATACAAAAATGAACTCAACATGATTTAAAGATCTAAATGTGAATCCCAAAACTATGAAGATCTTCAGTGAAAAAATAGGGACAAACATAAGGATGCTAATTCAGGGCATATACAGACTGCCACACATTTTGAAAAGTATACAAACAAAAATAGAGAAAATAGACAAGTGGGACATACTAAAAATTAAAAATGTGTGTGCATCAAAAGACTTCACCAAGAGAGTAAAAAGGGAAACAACATACTGGGAAAAATCTTCTGCAATGACATATCGGATAAGGTACTCATCTCTAAAATATATAGGAAAATACTACACATCTACAAAAATAAGACATATAACCCAATTAAGAAATGGGTGAAGGATATGAACTGACACTTCACCAGCGAGGAGATCCGGGAAGCAAACAAACATATGAAGAAATGTTCATGATCCCTAGCCATTAGAGAGATGTAAATCAAAGCAACAATGAGATATCATACCAGCAATAACAGCAAATCATAACAGCAAATCCGCATTTCATTTAATCAGCCCCACCTAAACAGATTGGATACTACTCACTGGAGATTCTACCTTCCTTCACATACTCTGAATCTAGGTTCCCTCTTAAAATCTTGTAAGACAGTCACATCTTGTCTTTGTAGGCCCCTCTTTTTGCATAGCCAAGGTCCAATTTGCCCATCCCTGTCTACTGTGTATATAGAGGGGGTGGAAATGGTCCTTGCTGTAAGGATTTGTTCCCTCTTTTGAGCTACTGCATATATAGGTGTAAGTCAAGTTCATCAAATTGTATCAGATTACTCTTTTTTTCCTCTTCTTTCTTCTTCTGGTTGAGCTCTGATTATTCAGTCATTGAAGCCAGGTCAAGTGGGAATTATCTGCAAATGTGGGAGCTCCTGTGCATATGCCCTCTCTTCTTATCAGCTGGATGCTTCACTCTCCACTGTAGTCCTCTATGGCTATGTTACCGACTCTGGGCCCAAGAGTCCCCAGGTCTTGCCACACTGCAGGCCAACCAGGTCTCCACCTGTGTTAACAGTAGTTTATTGAATCTTGTAGGGTTAGCTTGCAGCTTCACTGCTGTTTTTCCCTCACTTCCCCTTATTGGTGAAGAGCATGGTCACCAATCAGAGTGTGTATTCCCATTGAGTCATAGTTTTTGAAAGGGGTTTACACTGAGGGGACCCGACCACTTGCTTTGATGTCTCCTGAGCAAGAAACTTGCTTGTTCTTGTAGTAACAGTCTGTCTGCCTATATTGTTTTGCACTTTTCCTGTCAGTCTTTCTTTCAAGAAATATCTTCTGTTCTTCTAGCTGCTCCAGGCTGGGCTACTCATCCTTTCAAGTGGAAATTTCCCATCTCTGAAGATTTGCATGTGGTTCAGGCTTCCACCTATAGTCTTACGGAATGCAGAGGCTCCACAGGAAGCCTCCTTCACTGGACACTTTGTAGCCCCATTTTAGGTATTCCAATCAGTTATAGACAGAAGACGGTCTTACAAGCTTTCTACACTGATGTTTCTGGCTATTCCTTTCCTCCTCCAGTGTCTATTTTATAATATAATACAAGGAAAACCAAGATTCAAAACACAGCCAAGCATCTTAACATTATTCTCCCCTTTTCCCCATTCCAACCATGTCTCAATCTCTGTATCCCAGAGCCTTGTTTTTCCAAGGGTGTGCATACATCATTATTTACCTCTGTCACACTTAGCTTATGCAAACCTGCATAATTGTTCTCCCATCTGCTTTGTTCTTCCATTCCCTTCTCCCTTCTTGTGTATTGCCCAGCTCACCACCACACAAACTATCCTACATCTATTCCCTGCCCTTTGCTCCACCTTCCCCTCCCTCCCCTCATCCCCCACACCCACATCCCAGCAACATCCATCCCCCTTTAGTATGGGTTCTTTTTGTTTGTCTTTTACAATAGCGGGCCTATGCAGTATTTCTCCTTTTGTGATTGACTAATTTCACTCAACATAATGTCCTCAAGGTTCATCCATGTTATGTGGTGGCTTGTAACTTCCTTGTTATTCTTCAAAGTAGCATAATATTACTTTGTGTGTATGTACCACAGTTTGTTTATCCATTCTTTAGTTGATGGGCACTTTGGTTGTCTCTTTTTGCTATTGTAAATAGTGAGGCTATGAATATTGATGTGCATAATGTGTTGTGGCTCGTAATTCTTGTGGGTAAATATCAAGTAGAGGAATT
This sequence comes from Chrysochloris asiatica, assembly GCF_000296735.1. NCBI lineage: Eukaryota > Metazoa > Chordata > Mammalia > Afrosoricida > Chrysochloridae > Chrysochloris > Chrysochloris asiatica. The sequence goes on along the minus strand of NW_006408644.1, from coordinate 2,945,784 downwards.
TCTGGATCATAAGGCATTTCTATTTGCAACCTTCTGAGGAAGCACCATATTGCTTTCCAGAAAGGTTGGACCATTTTGAAATCCCACCAGCAATGTAGGAGTATCCCACTCTCTCCATATCCCCGCCAGCATTTATTGTCCTCTAGTTTTTTTGTTTTTTTTTTTTATGTTTGCTATTATTGTTGGTGTGAGATGATATCTCATTGTTATTTTGATTTTCATCTCTCTAATGGCTAGTGACCGTGAACATTTCTTCATATGTTTGTTGGCTGAGTGGATCTCCTCCTTGGTGAAGTGTCTGTTCATGTTCTGTGCCCATTTTTTAGTTGGGTTATTTGTATTTTTCTTGTAGAGGTGTTGTAGTCTCCTATATATTTTAGAAATGAGTCCCTTGTTTTGTGTCATTGCAAAATATTTTTTCCCATTCTGTCGGTACCCTTTTTACTCTTCTGGTGAAGTCTTTTGATGCACATAAGTTTTTAATTTTTAGTATGTCCCACTCATCTATTTTGTCTACTTTTGTTTGTGTGGTTTTCAAAATGTTTGGAAGTCTGTGTATTCTCTGAATTAGTGCCCTTTCAGTTGTACCTATTTTTTCATTGATAGCCTTCATAATTCTGGGATTCACATTTAGGCCTTTAATCCATGTTGTGTTGGTTTTTGTATAAGGGGTGAGATGAATATCCTGTCGCTTTTCAGCAGGGTGTTATTCAGTTTCCATGTATTTGACTTGATTTCCTTTGTCTTCCTATTGTTGATTTCTAATTTGATAGCATTGTGGTCTGAGAAGATGCTTTGAAGTATTTTGATACTTGTTAATTTATGGAGATTTGTTTTGTTGCCTAAAACATGGTCTATTCTGGAGAATGTTCCATGTGCACTGGAAAAGAATGTGTATTGTGCAGTTGTTGGGGTGAATGCTCTGTACACATCTATGAGGCCCAGTTGGCTGATTGTGTTGTTTAGTTCTTCTGTGTCTTTGTCAAGTTTCTTTCTGGTTGTTCTGTCTATTTTTTTAAAGTGGTGTATTAAAATTACCCACTATTATTGTAGATTCATCTATTTTTTTCTTCAAATCAATTAGAATTTGCTTTATATATTTTCGAGCTCTTTCATTGGGAGCATGGATATTTATTATGGTTGTGTCATCTTGTTCAATTATCCCTTTAATCATGACAAAATGTCCATGTTTATCTATTATGCTGTTTTTTGCCTTAAAGTTTGTTTTATCTGAGATTAGTACTGCCACTCCTGTTCTTTTTTTATTGCACTTAGCTTGGTACATTTTTTTTCCATCCTCTGTCTTTTAATCTGTTTTTGTCTCTGTGTGTGAGATGTGTCTCTTGCAGACAACATATTGAAGGATCCTATTTCTTATCCATTCCACCACCCTTTGTCTCTTAACAGGTGCATTTAATCCTGTAACATTCAGTGTAATTATTGATGTTGTTGTTGTTGTTAAGTGCCATCGAGTCGGTTCCTACCCATAGCTACCCTGTACAGGGTTTCCGAGGCTGTAAATCTTTATAGGAGAAGAACACCTCATCTTTTTTCCCACGGATAGGCTGGTAGTTTCAAACTGCTGGCCTTAAGGTTCGCAGCCCAATTCGTAACCACTACGCTAGGTATTGATAAATTGCTTCCATTATATTTTTGTGTGTGTGTGTGTGTGATGTTGCTGCTTTCTTTATTCTTTGTGTCTTCCTTTGTTGAGTTCATGCTTTTTGTGTGCTTTCTGGTGAGTTTCCTCACAATTTTAATGTTTCTTTGTTCTTGTTGGTTTTTCATTCTCTTGGTATGTTTTGGAGCGTTAATTTTCTTTGAGGTTGCTTTATAGCCCATTAACTTTTCTCTTCATTTAGTATAGTCTATTTTTTCCTTTAATCGACCTGACCTTCTCACTATCTAGATCTCTGTTCCTATGTGTTTAACTTCTTTTACATTGTACTTGTTTTTATCATAGACTGACCTCCCAGATTCTCTGAGTTTGTTCTTAAAGCTTTGTTCTGTTCTTGATTCTTCCTTCTGTCGACTTAATTCTGGGAGGTGCTGTCACATATGTCAATGTCTTGTTGTTGTCTGTTCTTGTTGGTTCTCAGTCCACAGAACTCCCTTCATGATGTTTTATAGCACAGGGCTGGCTTTGGCAAAATCCCTTAGCTTCTGTTTATCCTGCAATGTTTTGATTACATCATCATATTTGATTGATAGCTTTGTTGGATAAAGGATTCTTGGTTGACAATTTTTTTTTTCTTTCAGGGTTTTCTGTATGTCTCCCTATTGCCTTCTTGCTTGCATGGTTTCTGCTGAGGGATCTGAGCTTAATCTGACTTGCTTGCCTTTGTGTGTGACACTTCTGTTTTCCCTGGGTGCTTTCAGAAGTGTCTCCTGTCTTTGATTTTGCAGAGCTTGACTATGATATGTCTTGTTGATTTTATTTTGTGGTCTATCCTTCCTGGGGTTCCTTGAGTTTCTTGAATGTTTATCTTTTCACTTTTCAGAATGTTAGAAATGTTTTCTTGCAGCAGTTCTTCAAATATTTCCTCTGTGCACTTGTATGATTCTTCTTATTCTGGAATACCAATAATTCTTAAGTTATTCCTCTTCATGTTGTCCAACATGAATATTAGACCTTCTTCAGATTTTTTTTTTATCCTTTTAACTGCTTGCTCTTCTACCTTAGTGGTATTGAGAGATTTGTCTTCCAGTTCACTGGTTCTGCCTTCCCTCTCGTGTATTCTACTCCTTTGCCCTTTCAGAGTATTTTCTATTTCTGATGTTCTGTTATTGATCATTTGAAACTCTTTCTGTAGGTTTTGATTTTTTTCCAATGCTGTGTCTATCTTATTTGGTTGTTCCTGTATCACTTTCCTAACTTCTTTCTTATTTTTCTCAACTCCACGGTAAAGTGATTTGAAACATTTTATAATCATTTTTTCTGAATTCCTTCTCAGGCATTTCCAAGGCCTTCCCTCTGTCTAGAATGAAGTCCAGCTCTTCCTTTAGGTCATTTGTCTCAGATATTTTATCTTTTTTCCGGACATATGCTGATATGGTCATCTGCTTTTGCTTCTTGTACATGTTGAGTGTTTATCTGTAGCCTTAATACTTAATTGGGCATTTGTTTGGGTATTTTTTATGCTTTCTGATTGCTTCCAGGGAGATGTGAACAGGATGTGGACTTCTCTTTTCATTTTTATTATTGCTTAACTCGGAGTGACTTTCACAGGTGTTTTTCATTTACCGGGTATATGGCAGTTGGCATTTGTTCTTGCCTGGGTTTTGGTGTTTTATATAGTGTGATTGTAGCTTGGCTATGTGGCAACAGTTGCTGACTCTTCTTGTATAGTATAGGGAGAGAAAGAGTCCTCCAAAGGTAGAAGGGGGAGCATAAAACAGCAAAACAGCACCAGCAAAAAAAAAAAAAAAAAAAAAAAAAAAAAAAAAAAAAAAAAAAAAAAAAAAAAAAAAAAAAAAATCTAGATTAGATACTGCAGTCTACAATCACAGAAAAAGGAGAGGAAGGAGAGAAGAAAAAAAAATCTGTAGCCTATTATGAGTATGACTTTAATGTTCTCTCTTTAGCTTCTTGCTTTTAAAGCTGCCTGAGAGATTTCAAGATGTCAGTGTTGGTTGTTATGCTATACCTCAGATTTTAATTTAGTTTTTGAACTGTTTTGTTTTTAAACTCTCTTTCCCTCTCTACAGCCCTGTCCTGCCCTTTCCCGTATTAAAGAACAAAACAAAAGACAAACAAATAAAAAACAGTCAGGGCCTGATCTTGGGCTGAGTATCTGCACATGCATGGCAGAAAAACCCACCAGTGGTGATGGTGGGGGGATGTCCACTCTCTCAGGCTCCCCCTCTAGTCACCAGAATGGAGGTGGGCAAATAGTGGGCTCACCAATGATCAGTTACCAAAAAGAAAAGAAAAGAAAAGAAAATCAGAGCAAACAAAACTGACAAAGTGTATTGTCCACCTTTGTTACCATGTCGTTTTTCCATGGTGTTTCTGCTCCCTTGCTTGGTCTTGCTGTTTTTTCTCGCCCAAGATGTCAGCACTGAGCCTCTGAGCCCAGCCCAGCAGATTCAAAAGTACGTGAGTTTTTACTTAAGCTTCAAGTTGCACAATATATAAGTCTTCAAACTTTAAAAACATTCCTATCTCTATGGTTCTGAGTTTTGGAGCTCTGCCCTGAATCTGCTTTGCCTGGTATTCTGTGGTATTGCTGATGGCGAACTTCCAGTACCGTTGGCTCTTGATCATATTAAATTCTTTGTTCATATGCTGCTTGTTTAAATGTTGCTTCCATAAATGTTGATTATGGACCCAAGGAAAATGAAATTTAGCATTATGGTATTGCTTTGTCAAAGAGTGAGGATTTTAATTTTATTTATACTGAGGTGCAGTCCATACTGAAGGTTCCAGTCTTTGGTCTTCTGAAGTAAATATTTCAATTCCTCTTCATCGTGAGGAAATAAGTTGTGTTGTCTCCATATTGCAGGTTGTTAATGAATCTTCCTCCAATCACGATGCCAAATTTGTCTTCATATAATCTTTCTTCTCAGATTATTTGTTCAGAATACAGATTGAAATAGTATGGAAAAAGGATGCAACCCTGGTACACATTTTCCTAAGTTTAAACCATCCAGCCACTATATATATGGAATGTTGCCTCCAACAATGATGCCCCTAAGTTCAACGTCCTCTTCCGATTCAGTTTAAATTTCTGGCAGCTCCCTGCCATTATACTGTAGCCATCTTTTAAAAAATTATCTTTTAAAAAAATATTACATGTAATATTTATGATATTGTCTAATGATTTCTGCATTCTGTTGTGTCATCTGTTTTTGAAATGGGCACAAATATGGATTTTTCAAATCGGTTCTTAGCACAGATGATTTAGCACCTCCATCTATGTGTTAGTTCTTTGAAACCTTGTTTCACAAAAGTGCCTTCATTGCAGCTTGGACTGCTTCCTCCATTATCATCAGTTCTTAATCATAGACTACCTCTTTAAATGGTTGAAAATCGACCATTTTTTCTTGATATATTTACTTTCTATATTCTTTCCACCTTGTTTTGATGTTTCCTGTGTCATTCATTATTTTGCCCATAGGATCCTCCATTATCGCAAACAAGGATTGAAGTTTTCTTCAATTATTTTCAGCTTGAGAAATGTTGAACATGTTCACCATTTAGGTTTTCTAAATCCAGGTCTTTGCACATTTCATTATAGTACTTGACATGGTCTTTTAAAGTTGACTTTGAAATTTTCTGGTCAACTCTTTTAATTTATCATTTTCTTCAGTCATTTTAGCTTCACAACATTCAAGCACACGTTTCAGAGTCTCTTCTGTCATCCATTGTGTGGTTTCTTATTTTATTATATCTTACTATACTGGTGTGATGCTGTGGGCTAATGTGTCAGACCATAAAGTCATTTGAACTACAAGGTCAGTGGTTCAAGCTCACCAGCTGCTCCTTGGAAACCCTATTCAGGGTCTCTATGGGTCGGAATTGACTCGATGGTACTTAACAAAAACAACAACTATGTTTTTCTGAAGTTCTTAATATTTGATAAAGTGATCCCTTCTACTATATAATTATTTAAAGCAAACAGCCATCCTACATTCTTTGCTTTCCATGTAAACTTTAAATAAGCTTTTATATACCAATGAAATTAAATTGGCTGGATGCTGATAGAAAAATACAGATTAATTAGGTATAGAATTGATTCCTTCATTTTATCTACTCATAAAATCTGTAAATGAGGAATGCACCTTCATTTATTTTGTCTTCTTTGATTCCCTTCATCAGCACATCAAAATTCTGTATTTTTCAGCATACAGATTTAGTAAATACTTTACTAACTTTATATCTATTTTTAGTTATTTTAAATGACATAGCCTTTTTATTTTTTGTTTTTTTGTTAGTAAATAAGAATAGTCCTCAGTAGTATATAAGAAAGAAAATTAGTGTTAATCTTCTACTCTAAATCTTTGCTCTACTCACTTGTTAATTCTAGGAAGGTTTCTTGATATAGAATTTCATTTTATCTGAAAATAGGAGCATTTTCATTTTTTGTTTTTCTTTATTTTTAATGTTTTATTGTGAATTATGTGATAGTTTACATAGGATAACATTAGCTTCACATTCATCCTTTCGTATAACCTTTCATTGCTATGGTTATAATCTCTTCCAAGAATCATCAACCAAGCAAAGGATATACCTGCAAGCCTGCCCCGTGGTCATCAGCACACAGCCCCTCTCCCTCTCTGGGTCTTAAGTTCCCAGCCACTCCATCTCTACACATCATCATAAATGCCTCCATAGCTGGTGTTACTGCTTCTTTGGGTAGGGTCCTGCTTTTCTGCTCTTCTCCCATGATGGTCACAGGGACCTCAGCTCTTAGACAGCAAAGTCATTTGTTGCCCCCTTTTAGCTACAAAATGTCTACTTTTACATTTACAACCCTGATAATTATTCACTATTGTATCACAAGAAACCTATCTGTATCTCCTTTCAACAGCCCCACCCAGACAGATTAGATTCTACTCAGAGGAGATTCTACCTTCCTCCACTCCATCTGGATCTAGGCTCCATCTTGAAAGCTTGTAAGGCAGCCCCCTATTTTCAGTAGACAATGTACAAATTGTCCATCCCTGTCTACTCTGTGTATGGTGGGGGTGGGAATGATCTTCACTGTAAAGATTTGTTACCTCATTTGAGCTATTGTATCTATAAGAGTAAGATAAGTTCATCAGATTGTATCAGATTACTATTTTTTCCCTCTTCTTTATTCTTCTAGTTGAACTCTGATCATTCAGTCATTGAAGCCAAGTCAAGTGGATATTATCCACAAGTGTGGGTGTTCTTGTGCATATGCCCTCACTTCTTATCAGCTGGATGCTTCACTCTCCATTCTAGTCCTGTGTGACTATGTCATTGACTCTGGGCACAGGAGTCCCCACGTCTTGCCACACTGCTGACCAACTAGGTCTCCACCTGGGTTCATATGAGTCTATTGAATGGTGTAGGGCTTATCTCACAGCATCATTGCTGTTTATCCCTCTCTTCCCCTTATCAGTGATGAACATGATTACCAATCAGAGGCTTACGCTGAGGGGCCTGGCCACTTGCCTTGATATCTCCTGGGCAAGCAACTATCTTGTTCTTGTAGTAATCAGACAGGCTGCCTATATTATTTTGTATTTTTCCTGTCAGTCTTTCTTTCAAGAAGTATCTTCTGCTCTTCTAGACATGACAGGCTGGTCTGCTTGTCCTTTAAAGTGGAAATTTCCTAACTCTGAAGATTCTGGATGTGGTTCAGGATTCCACATGTCATCTTATGCAATGCCGAAGATCTGCAGGAAGCCTCCTTTACTGGACAGGTTGCAGGCCCATTTTAGGTATTCTAAGAGCTGCCTCCTCAAAGTAGAGTTGACTGTGATGAAGCAAATGCAATAAAGCTCGTGGGAGAAAAGCCCGTGGGGCCTTCATTTGCAGATGGGGTATAACTCAAAATGAAGAGAAACAGCTGTAAACATCCATTGAAAATCGAAACATAAAATGTGCAAAGTATGAATCTAGGAAAATTGGAAGTTGTCAAAAATGAAATGGAATGCATAAATATCAATACTTTAGGCATTAGTGAGCTGAAATGGACTGGTATTGGCCATTTTGAATCTATCAACCACATGATTTACTCTGACAGGAATGACAAATTGAAGAGGAATGTAGTTGCATTCATCATCAAAAATAACATATCCAGATCAGTAATGAGGTACAAAGTTGTCTGTGATAGGATAATATCCATATGCCTACAGGGAAGTCCAGTTAATAACACTATTATTCAAATTACACACCAACCACTAAAGCCAGTGAGGATGAAATGGAAGAATGTTATCAACTTCTTCAATCTGAAATTGAACAAATATGCAATCAAAATATATTGATCATTTCTGGTGACTAGAATTCTAAGGTGGGGAGTAATGAAGAAGGATCAGTAGTTGGAAATTTTGTCCTTGGTGATAGAAATGATGCTGGAGAATGAATGATAGAATTCTGCACAACCAATGATTTATTCATTTCAAATACCTTCATTAGACAGCATAAGACACGACTATACACATGGACCTCACCAGATGGAATGCATAGGTATCAAATTGACTACATCTGTGGAAAAAGACAATGGAAAAGATCCAATTCATCAGTGAAAACAAGGCCGGGGGAGACTGTGGAACAGATAATCAATTACTCATATGCAAAGTCACACTGAAGCTGAATAAAATGACAACAAGTCCACAAGAGCCAAAATATGACCTTGAATATATCCCACCTGAATTTAGAGGTCATCTTAAAAACTTATTTGATACATTAAACAGTGAAGACCAAAGACCAGAAGAATTGTGAGATGACATCAAGAACATCATACATGAGGAAAGTAAAAAGTAATTGAGAACACAAGAAAGAACGAAAACATCAAAATAGATGTGAGAAGAGACACTGAAACATGCTCTCCAGTGTAGAGATGCTAAAGCAAATGAAAGAAATGAGGAGGTCCAAGATCTGAACAGAATATTTCAAAGATGAGCTCGAGAAGCAAAAGCCAATTATAACAACAAAATGTGCAAAGATCTGGATTCAAACACCAAAAAGGAAGAATATGCTCCGCATTTCTCAAGCTGGGGGAACTGAAGAAAAGATTCAAGCCTCAACTTTTGTTATTGTAGGATTCTCTGGGGAAATTATTGAATGATGTAGAAAACATCAAGAGAAGCTAGAAGGAATACACAGAGGCACTGTACCAAAAGGAAGTGTTTAATGTTCAACTGTTTCAAGATGTAGCATGTGATCAAGAGCCAATGATACTGAAAGAGGAAGTCCAAGGAGCATTGAAGGAATTGGCAAAGAACAAGGCACCAGGAATTGATGGAGTAAAAATTGAAATCTTTGAAGAAAGTGAGGCAGTTCAAGAGGCTCTCACTCATCTCTGCCAAGAAATTTGGAAGAAAACTATCTGGCCGACTGATTGGAAGAGATCCATATTTGTGCCCATTCCAAAGTGAGGTGACCCAACAGAATTCAGAAGTCATAGGACAATCTCTTTGATATCTCATGTGAATAAAGTTTTGCTAAAGGTAGTATAGAAACAGCTACAATCTTATATTGACAGAGAACTTCCAGAAGTTCAAGCTGGTTTCAGAAGAGGCCGTGGAATGATGGATATCATTGCAGATGTCCGATGGATCTTGGCTGAAAGAAGAGAATATCAGAAAGACGTTACCTGTGCTTTATTGACTATGCAAAGGCCTTTGAATATGTGGCTCATTACAAGCTATGAATATCATAGTGAAGTATGAGTATTCCGAAATACTTAATTGTGCTCATGAGGAATCTGTACCTGGACAAAGAAGCAATTGTTTGAACAGAACATGGGAAGACTGAATGCTTTAAAATTAAAAAAAGATGTGCGACAGAGTTGTATTCTTTCACCATACTTATTCAACCTGTATGCTGAGCAAATAATCTGAGAAGCTGGGTTATATGAAGAAAAACTTTGCATCAGGATAGGAGGAAGATTCATTAACAACCTGCGATATGCAGATGATACAACCTTATTTGCTGAAAATGAAGAAAACTTAATATATTTACTGATGAAGATCAAAGAACACAGCCGTTGGTATGGATTGCATCTCAATGTCAAGAAAACAAAAATCCTCACCACTGGACCAATAAACAACATTCTTATCAATGGAGAAAAGATTGAATTTGTCAAGGACTTCATTCTTCTTGAATCAACTATTAACACTCATGGAAGCAGCAGTCAAGAAGTCAAACAATGTATTACATTAGGCAAATCTACTGCACAAGACCTTTTTAAAGTGTTCAAGAGCAAAGTGTTAGCTTGAGGATTAAGGTGTGCCTCACCCAAGCCATGGTATTTTAAATAATCTCATATGCATGCGAAAGCTGAACATTGAATAAGGAAGACTGTAGAAGAATTTATGCTTTTGAGATATGGTATTGGAAGAGAGTATTGAAGGTGCCATGGGCTGCCAAAAAAACCAATAGATCCGTTTTGGAAGTGTTGCAGAGAGAGTGCTCCATGGAGGCCAAGATGGCCAAACTTCATTTCTCATACTTTGGAAATATTGTCAGGAGGGACCAGTCACTGGAAAAGGATATTATTTTTGGAGGGCAGAGTAAAAGAGGAATTCCCCCATCAACCCCACCTCTCAATACTTTCATTTTTAATTTTCTTGTCTGCATACCTGTTATATATCTTTTTTTTTTTTTCCCTTTGTCCACTCACTAGAAATTTGTAGTAATCTATTGTTTAGGAATGGTGAAAGGGTATATTTGCTTTTTGCCAGTCTAAGGGTAATGTATCTCATTACAAATCATTATGCTAGCTGTATCTTTTAAAATAGATATTCTTTACCAAATTGAGGATGTTCTATTCATAGTTTGGTAAAATATTGTATCATGAGTTTATATGAGATTTTTCAAGTTATTTATTTGTTTTTTATTTTATATACTTCTTTGTCACACGTGATCATAACATTTTTTTCTTTCTTAGTCTATTGAAATGTCGGATTGGTTGATATTTTAAAACTTCTGTTGCCCTACAATGTATATTAGGGTGCTTCAGAAAAATGTGCAAAAAAGGAATTAGGTAGATATAGCTGAATGGAGGATTAGTGGAAGCATTGTGCAGACCTTCCACAGCAATAACACAGAATACCAGATGAAGCAGGTCAGGAGACCACCCCAAAACTCTGAATACATATATAGAAATATTTCAAAGGATCATAGGCTTACTGTTAGTGAAGATTTTAGCAGAAGTAAGAAAAGTGGCATTTTCTGAACTGTGGCTCCCTGCAGGTTCTGGAGCAGAAATCTTGGGTGTAATGGAACAGATACAGGATCAGAGTAGCACTACCACTGCAGAGGTCTGACCAATCGTCAGAGATAAAGATGTGAATATGCTTACCTGTTCATTGTTCTCTCACTGTCTGTGTACCTCCACTCTGATTGAGAGATGGGGTATCTGAGGGAGTAGTTGTTCCACCACTACCCATTAAGGGTTCTACTACACATGCACACAGATCTGCATAGCAACAAAAACAGTGCACAGAATCTAATAAATGGGAGAGGTCAACAGGGACTGTTTAAAATAGAATGATATCCAAGAGCAGCTCCAGATAGCTTAACAAGGGGCATTTAAAGTCATACTCATATTTGGCTACAGGTTGTTTGTTTGTTTCCTATGATTTTTTCCTATTATAGATAGTAGTATCTAATCTGGGATTTTTGCTGCTGTGGTTTTATTTTATTTTTGGCTCTCCTTTGACTTTGGGTGGGGGGACTCTCTCTACCACTATGTTACCCAAGAAGACACAGCAATTGTGGTCATATATCCAAGCAACAATCACACCCCATAAAATCCCACCATCCAAGAAAGAACCAATGCCAGCTATTATACACCAGATAGACAGCCAACACCTACTACAGTTACTCTGAATTGAGTAATATGAAAAGTGAAAAGGGAAGCCCATATCTTTATCACATCTACCTGGAGGAAATCAGAAAGCTTAATAATGCATCAACATGCACTCATGTAATTATTGAGAACACACTTAATTGTTGAAGATGTCAAAAAGACAGTCCAAGATTTCAGCACATGTCCACAAACAAGATAAAGTAAGTGAAACAAATGAGTTGCAGGTAGACCTAGATTTCCCATTGGAGGGACAACAGGCTTTGGAACTGCAAGAGAAGGAATTCAGGAGAATGGTTTTGGGGTGCATCCAAATGCTCCACAAAGGGGTTGAGAAACATAGGGAAGAAGTCAGAAAAGCACTAGTAGAACAATCAAATAAGATAGAAATAGCATTGGAAATAATTAAAAACCTGCAAAAAGAGGTCTAAATGTTTAATAATTAAATAACAGAAATGGACAATACAAGGAATAGAACTGATGAGATGGAAGCTAGAATTAGTTAGTTGGAAGACAAAGCTCTCCATACTTCTAAGATAGAAGAGCAAGTGGAACAAAGGATAAAAAAAATCTGAAGAAAGTTAAGATTCATGTGGGACAACATAAAGTGGAATAACTTAAGAATTATTGGGATTCCAGAACAAGAAGAATCACACAAGACCACAGAGGAGAAAGTTGAAGATCTTCTGGAAGAAAATTTCCCTAACATCCTGAAAAACAAAAATATAAGCATACAAGGAGCTCATCGAACCCCAGGATGATATATGCCAAAATAAATTTACCAAGATATATCATAATCAATCTCTCCAAAATCAAAAGAGAGGATCCTGAAAGTAGCTAGAGAAAAGAGAAGTGTTGCTTACAAAGATAAGGAAATAAAATAAATCTCTGATCTCTCAACAGACACCATGCAGGCAAGAAGGCAGTAGGGA
>NW_006408644.1:2928787-2933245 GCF_000296735.1 Chrysochloris asiatica | reverse complement strand
AAATATATATATATTCCTGAAATAAAAAAAAAACAAAAAAAAACTACCAACCAAAAATTGTCTACCCATCAGTTATATCCATCAAATACGATGGTGTAATAAAAACATTCCATGATAAACAGAAGCTAATGGATTTTGTCAAAGTCAACCCACTTCAAAACAGCCTTAAGGTAGTTGTTTAGACTGAGAACTAATAAGAGCAGACAACAACCAGAGATTGATATGAGTGGCAAAACCAACTGTAACCCAATCGACAGATGGAAGAGTCCAGAAAAGAACATAACTGTAAGAATGAATTCAGAGTTCCGGTTTGGGTGCATGCAGAGACATTCAGGTAGCAAAGGCTCCATGGAGAAGGGATTGAAACCCCAAGAAACTGCCTTCACAGAACACCAGTGATCTGGATCTACCATATGGTCCAAGACGTCATTTTCCCGCACTCGCAAGTGAAAAAAGCACAATATAAAGGAAAATACTCTGAGTTAGGAATCTCTGGAGATGGGACTCCCTCTGCGGCCACCCCACGCAGGTGAAGTTCAGAGGACGGAGCTACAGCCAGACCAGCACAAGGAACCTGCACTAAAAGTGGTGCAGTGAAAATTGCAAAAGGAGGTACAGGGGATTCTACACATTTTTTCCTCTGATTCCCTGTCATGCCTTCTTTGCCCAGCCTGGACACCTTCAGGCAGGTGGGTGTGTACTGCTCCCCCCCAAAAAAGTCCAGCGCTGACCCCACAGTTTTCCCATGGTGCAGAGAGAAAGAGCTTTGTGGCTATTTATGACATCAGCCTCGGGATCACAGCCCTAACATTAACTTGTGCAGGACACTTTACTCTGGCCTATCAGGCCTGACAGACAAACCATGGAAAAATCTGTAAAACCCCAACATAAAAGGACATAACTCTCTCAAGAATTATTCTGTGCACACACAGATTACTAACTGAACTTCAGAGACAAAAATAGTTGACAATCTTTCTCCAATTAGCTTCTCATTATCTATCTGCGTACCTCAGGGTGGTGACTAGAGGAGGAGCCTGAGCAAACTGACACCCGCAGCCACAGCTGGAGGCTTCTATGGTGAACACACACTGCCTGAGTAGTAAGGTGACTGGAAAGTCGTCCATAGTTTAATTTTTGTTTCAAAGTGGGGGTTTTTGTCTCTGGTTTAATATTCCTTCTGATTTTGGTCCTTTTGATCACACATTTTTCCTGGAGGTGGGAGCTTTTTCTCCTTAAATCACCCAAGAAGGGACACTAATTGTAACCTTATAACAAAGCTACAAGCATACTATATAATATTCCACCATTGAGACAATTGCCAATAACAGCTGCTAAGCATTAAATTTGAAAAGGGAACCCTATCTCCTGATCATATCCACCAGGAGACACCCAGTAAGCTTAATAACATAACAACAAGCATCCATTTATGCATTAAAAAGCCCATATAACTACTGGAAATGAAAAACAAAAGATCTCAAACGCAACAAACAATCTGAAAACATGTCCAAAAACAGAAAAGAGTACCTGAGACAAATGCGCTGGAGGCAGATAAAGGCAAACCTGAGAAGGAAGAGCTGGTTTTGGATTTGCCTGAGAAGGAATTCAAAAGAATGGCATGGAAATAAATTCAAATGCTCCAAAAATGGGTGGAGGAAAACAAAGAAGAAGTTAGGAGAGTACTACAAGAGCGATCAATACAACATTGGAAAGAATTCAAAACCTGCAAAAAAAAAAATCCAGGTGATTAATAATAAAATATCAGAAATGGACAATTCACTGAAAGGGGAAAGGAGTGGAATAGAAAAGAAGGAAGGCGGAACTAGTGAACTGGAAGACAAATCTCTCACTACTGCTAAGTTAGAAGAACTATCAGAAAAAAAAAGTATAAAAAAATCTGAAGAGAGTCTAAGATTCATGCTGGAAAAATATGAAGAGGAACAACTTAAGAATTATTGGCATTCAGAACAGGGAGAACAAGAGAAGTCCACAGAGGAGATATTTGAAGAGTTTCTGGAAGAATATTTCCCTAACATGTTGAAAGATGAGAAGATAAACATTTAATAATCCTAACATACCCTAGGACAGGAAGGATATACCCCCCAAACAGTCACCAAGACATAATAATCAAGCTTTCCAAAATCAAAGACAAGGCAAGAATCCTAAAAGCAGCCAGGGAGAAGAGAAATGTCACTTACAAAGGCAAGAAAATCAGATTCACCACAAACCATGCAGGAAAGAAGCCAATGGGGAGACATATACAAAACCCTAAAAGAAACAACAACAACAACAACAACAACAACAAAAAACCAAACTGCCAAGCAAGAATCTTCTATCTAGCAAAACTCAAATACGATGGTGCCATCGAAATATTCTAGACTAAACAGAATCTGAGGGGGAAATTTATTGTGATAAATGTGCATATCCAAATATTAGAAAGAACCAAAATTAAAACAACACATCCTCTCCAATAATTAGGAAATGACCACCAGAGGAAATCTACAGTCACCAATAAATTAACAAATAAATAATAAAGATAAGATCAGAAATAAATGAGATGGAAAACAGAAAAACTATAGAAAAAATTAAAAGGACAAGAAGCTTGTTCTTTGAATGGATTAATAAAATTGACAAACCATTGGCAACCAAACAGGGAGAAAACACAAATTACTCGCATTAAAAACCACAAGTGTGAAGTCACAACAGAATCAAATGCAATAAAAAAGATAACAACAGAATACTATGAAGAGTTGTACTCCAACAATTTTGAAAACTTACAAGAGATGGATACATTTTTAGAAAAACACAACCTATCAAAACTTACACAGAGTGAAGTAGAAAACTTGAACAGACCCATGAAATTGATTACGTCATAAAAAAAAGTCACAAACAAAAGAAGTCAAGGCCCAGACGGCTTCACTGGTGAGTTCTACCAAACATTCAGGGAAGAGCTCTCATTAATTCTATTCAAATTATTCCAGAATATGGAAGAGTAAGGAAAACTTCCTAATACATTTTTATGAAGCAAGCATAACCCTCAGACCAAAACCAGGGAAGGATATCACTAAGAAATAAAACTATAGATCAATATCCCTCATGAAAATAGTTGCAAAAATTCTGAACAAAATCCTACCCAACAGAATCCAGCAGCACATCAAAAAAATAATACATCATGACCAAGTAGGTTTCATCAAAGGGATCCAAGGACAGTTCAACATTAGAAAAATAAACAATGTAATCCACCACATAAATAAGAAAAAGAATGGGAACCATATGATCATTTCAATTGATGCAGAAAAGGCATTTGACAAAACCAACATCTATTCCTGATAAAAACACTCAATAAAATAGGAACTGAAGGGAAATTCCTCAAGCTAATCAAGAGCATATATTCAAAACCAACAGCCTACATCATTTTCTATGGAGAAAAATTGAAAGCCTTCCCTCTGCGAACAGAAACCAGAGGCGAATGCCCTTAGTCACAACTCCTTTTCAATATTGTTCTGGAAGTATTAGCCAGAGGTATACAGCATGATAGGGAAATTAAAGACATCCAAATTGGCGAAGAGGAAATAAAACTCTCTCTATTTGCAGACAGTATGATCCTATATATAGAAAACCCCAAAGACTCAGTAAAAATACTTCTAGGCACCATTGGAAGATTCAGTAAAGTGGCAGGATATAAGATCAACATACAAAAATCAGTTGGATTCTTCTATAGTAACAATGACAGCACTGAAAAAGACATTAGGAAAGAAATACAATCTACAATAGCCACCCAATGGATGGAATATTTAGGAATAAATGTAATCAGAGAAACAAAGGACCTATACAAAGAGAATTACAAACCACTACTACAAGAAACCAAAAGTGACTTACAAAAGTGGAAGAGCATGCCGTGTTCCCAGACAGGAAGACTGAACATCATGAAAATGTCAATACTACCGAAAGCAATATAGACATATAATACAATCCCAATCCAGATTCCAGTGACATTCTTCAAAGAGATGAAAAAAAGAAGACCTAAATGTGAATCCCAAAATTATGAGAGTCTTCAATGAAAAAATAGGGACAAATGTGAGTGCTCTAATACAGGGAATATGCACACTACCAAATATTTTGAAAATTACACAAACCAAAGTAGACAAAATAGATGATTGGGACATATTAAATTAAAAACTTATGTGCATTAAAAGACTTCACCAAAAGAGTAAAAAGGGAACCCACAGAACAGGAAAAAATCTTTTGCAATGACGAATCAGACAAGGTACTTATTTCTAAAATATATAGAAAACTACAACACATCTACAAGAAAAAGACAAATAACCCAATTAAAAAACGGGCACAGGACATGAACAGACACTTCATCAAGGAAGAGATCCTGGCAGACAACAAACATATGAAGAAATGTAGACAATCACTAGCCATTGTTGTTGTTGTTGTCAGGTGCCATCGAGTCGG
>NW_006408644.1:2923066-2925278 GCF_000296735.1 Chrysochloris asiatica | reverse complement strand
TTTGCTGATCACCAGGATGTATGGCTTGAGAAGAGGGGAGGGAGAAAGGGGAATATAGATCACAGGGTAAGGAATAGACACAGGATAGCTTTGGTAGAAGGGGAGGGGAATGGAAGAACAAGGCTGATAGGAAAACAATTAGGCAGGTTCGCATGGGCAAGGTGGTACAGAGGTAAATGATGATGTATGCACAACCTTGGAACAACAGGGCTCTGGAATACAGAGACTGAGCCATGGTTTGCAGGGATAAAACAGGTGAATAGTGTTAAGATGCTTGGCTGTCTTTAATCTTGGTTTCCCTTTCCTACCTTTGTAAAATAGACACTTGAGTTGGGGAGAAAGGAGTAGCCAGAATTATCACTACAGAAATCTTGTAATCCATCTTCAACATATAACTGATTGGAATACCTTAAAGATGGCTGTAAGTTGCCCAGTGAAAGAGGTTTCCTGTGGAGCCTTTACATTTCACAAGACCATATGTGGAATCCAGAACCCCATACAGAACAGACTGAGGTGAGAAATTTCCCCTGGAAAGAATGAGCAGACCAGCCTGCAGCAGGTATAAGAACAGAAGATACTTCATTAAAGAAAGACCGGCAGGAAAAATCCGAAACAATAACAACAGTCTAATTGATTACCACAAGAACAAGTAAGCTGTTCTTCCAGGAGCCATCAAGGAAAGTGGTCGGGACCCCTCACATCAAACCCCCTTCCAAGACTGAGCAGGCATGCTATCTGATTGGTGATCATGTTGGTCACCAATAAGGGAAGAGGGTGAAAAAACAGCAATGAAATTTTGAGCTAAGCCAGAACACATTCAATAGACCCCCGTGAACCCGGGTTGAGACCTGGATGGCCAGCAGTATGGCAAGACTCAGGGACTCCTGGTCCCAGATGCAGTGACATGGCCTCAGAGGATTAGAGTGGAGAGTGAAGCGTCCAGCTCATATGAAGTGAGGGGAGATGCACAAGAACACCCATACTTGTAGATGATACCCACTTGACCTGGATTCGATGACTGGATGATCAGAAGTTGACTAGAAGAAGAAAGAATAGGGGGGAGGGGGAAAAGTAACCTACTACAATTTGATGAACTTTATCTATACTTATGGATGTAGTATCTCAAAAAAAAGGAACAAATCTTTATAGCAAAGATCGCTCCAACCCCCTCAGTACAAAGGCTTGACAGGGATGGGCCACATAGACATTGGCTGCCCAAAATGGGGGCTCCTGTAAAATCAAGAAGTGACTGGCTTACAAGCTTTCAAGAGAGAACCTAGTTCCAGATGGGGTACGGGAAGGTAGAATCACCACTGAATGATTCTACCCAGCTTGCGAAAGGAAATGGGGATAAGACTCTTGTGGTACAGTAGTGAATAATTGCCAACAGGACTGACTGTGAGGCTAGAAAATATAGAGGTAGATGTTTTTTGACAAAAGGAGGACAGTGATTGATTTTGCAGCCCCGGAGCAGAGGTCCCTGGGACCATCAAGTGAGAAGTGGGACCCTACTCAGAGGGGCAGTGACACCAGGGATAGAGACAGAGATGATGACGTGAATAGATAGAGCAGCTGGGGACACTGGACTCAGGGAGGGAGAAGTTGTGTGCCGGTGGCCAGGGGGACGGGCCTGTGTGGTGTACCCTTTGGGGTTATTTGATGATGCATGGAGGAGATTGTAATCATTGCAATGAAATGACATTCAATGGGATGAGTGTAAAGCTAGTGTTTTCCTATGTAAATATCATAATAAAGACTTGGGGAAAAAATGAATGAACTCAGAGGATCTGGAAGGTCGGTCTATGACCACAATAACTACAATGTGAAAGAAGTTAAAAATATAGGAGCAGAGATACAGGTGATGAGAAGGTCAGGTAGTTTTCAGGGTAAAATAGACAAGCTTGGAACTTGGTTTACGAGTGATTGGAACAGAAGTAAGGCAACAATGGACTGAATTTGACCACATTCCATTGACTCCCATTGACCTGGAGATGACAGAGAGGATAGGAAGTGCTTGTTGGTCTGAAATGTGGTGAGACCTGAGGACACCTAATCCAATGGACAAGGACCTAGCCACACAGAGCTATAGTTGAGAGTGAAATATTCAGCTAATGTGAAATGAGGGGAGACACACAAGAACAACCAAACTTGCAGATAGCACCCATTTTACCTAGCTTTGATGGCTTGATGATCAGAACTTGACTACAGGTAT
>NW_006408644.1:2921250-2922966 GCF_000296735.1 Chrysochloris asiatica | reverse complement strand
TATACTTATGGATGTAGTAGCTCAAAATACCAACTGAGAGGGAAGAAATCTTTACATCAAGCATCAAACATATCCCATCTGTACACAGGGTTGACAGAGATGGGCAACTTAGACATTGGCTACCTAAAATGTGAGTGTTATAAACGTGTGAAACTACTGACTTACAAGTTTTCAAGGAGTTTAGTTTCAGAGTGTGGGGGAAGGTAGAATCCACACTGAATAGTTTTCATCTTGTCTAGATGGGTCTTTGGAAAGGAGATGGGGATACGATCCTTATGATTCAACAGTGAAAATTGTGATTGTCACAATTGTAAAGTTAAACATTTTGTAACATAAAGGGAGTAGTAGTTATTCTTACATTCCAGGAACAGAGGACCCTAGGACCATCAAGGGAGAAGAGCATGAGTGGAATATGGGACCCTATCCAGAGAAACAGTGACACCACAGATGGAGGCAAAAACAATGACATCTATGTACAGAGGGGATAGGTAACCTTGATACTTGATATGAAGACTCCTTCCCTCTCTGTTGGTATTTTGAGTTACTACCTCCATGAGTATAGGTCAAGTTAATCAAATTATAGCAATTTACCCTAGATTCCATTATCAATTTTCTTTTTTAAATTTATTTTCCTCTACTTGAATTTTGATTTTCAAGCCATCGAGGCAAAGTCAAATGGTACTATCTGTAACTTTGGGTCTTCTTGTGTGTCTCCCCCTCACTTCATATCTGCTGGATGCTTCATTCTCAGCTCTAGCCCTCTGTGGCAATGTCCTTGTCCATGAGCTAGGTATCCCCAGATCTCTTCACATTTTGGACCAAGCAGCACTTCTTCTTTCCTCTATCATCTCCAGGTCAATGGAAGTCTCTTGAATATGGTTGAACTCAGCCATTTCTTCATTGCTGCCTTTCCCCATCTTCCACTCACCAATAGATCAATGTGGTCACCAGCAAGCTTACATGCATGTACATGATTTTGCTCTGAGTTTCAGTCTTAGAGGGTGGTTTATTCTGAAGGGATTTGGTTACTTGTCTTGATGGCTTCCCAGCAAAAAAACTTGCCTACTCTTGTAGTAACCATTCATACGGCCATTTTTGTTATGAGTTTTCCTGATGATCTTTCTTTGAAGATGTATCTTCTGTCATTCTAGCTTGTCCAGGCTGGTATGCTTGTACTTGCTAGTGGGAATGTCCCAACTCAGAAGGTTCTGGATGAGGTTCAGGATGCCAACTAAATTCAAATACACTGCAAAGGCTCCACAAGAGGTCTATTTCACTGGGCAAGTTATAGAAAACCTTTTAAGTATTCCAATCAGTTATAGGCTGAAGACTGGCTTTAAAGCTTTCCATAATCATGTTTACAGACATTCCTTTATGTTCCACTCAAGTGACTATTTTACAATAGAAGGCAAGGGAAATCAATATTCATAAAACAGTCAAGCATCTGAGTATCATTTACCCTCTAGAGGATATGCCTTGATCTCTGTATCACAAAGTCCTTTTGTTGCAAGGTTGAGCATGCATCACTATTTATCTGTCCCATTTAGTCTATGCAAACCTGTCTCAGTGTTCCCCTATCTACCTTATTCTGCCATGCCTTCTCCTTCTTGTGTATTGACCTCGGAGCTCTGGTAGCGTAGTGGTTACGAATCGGGCTGCGAACCTTAAGGTCAGCGGTTCGAAACTACCAGCTGCTCCGCGGGAGAAAGATGAGGC
>NW_006408644.1:2916022-2920290 GCF_000296735.1 Chrysochloris asiatica | reverse complement strand
CGAACCTTAAGGTCAGCGGTTCGAAACTACCAGCCGCTCCGCGGGAGAAAGATGAGGCTTTCTACTCCCGTAAAGATTTACACCCTAGGAAACCCTGTACAGGGTCGCTATGGGTCGGACCCGACTCGATGGCACTTAACAACAACAACAACAATGGCTAGTGTGAGTTTCTGTGATTCTGAAAGCTATACCACCGGTATTTTAAATACCAGCAGGGTCAACCATGGTGGACAGGTTTCAGATGAACTTCCAGACAAAGACAGACTAGGAAAAAACAGTGACGAACTACTTCCAAATATTTAGTCACCGAAAACCTTATAAACAGCAGAGAAACACTGTCAGATATAGTGCCAGAAAATGAGCCCCTCAGGTTAGGAGGCACTCAAAATGAGACTGGGGAAGAATTGCTCTTCAAAGTAGAGTTGGCCGTGATAACATGAACAGAGTAAAGCCCATGGGAGAAAAGCCCATGGGACCTTCATTTGCTGATGGGTCACAATTCAAAATGAAGAGAAAAAACTGTAAACATCCACTGAAAATCAAAACATGGAATGTATGAAGCATGAATCTGGGAAAATTGGAAGTTGTCAAAAAATGTAATGAAACGTGTAAACACCAATATTATAGGCATTAGTGAGGGGAAATCACTGTTATTACTGGTTTATTAAGCCGGGAATGCCAAATTGAAGATGAATGGTGTTGCATCCATCATCAAAAAGAATATTTCCAGATCAATCATGAGGTACAACATTGTCTGTGATAGGATAATATTCATGCGAATACAGGGAAGCCCAGTTAATACCACTATTATTCAAATTTATGCACCAACCACTAAAGCCAGTTAGGATGAAAAACAAGAATTCTATCAACTTCTTCAATTTGAAATTGATCAAACATGCAGTCAAGATGTATTGATCATTACTGGTGATAGGAATGCAAAGGTTGGGAGCAAAGAGAAAGGATACGTGGATGTAAAATACAGCCTTAGTGATAGAAATGGTGCTGGAGAACGCGTGATAGAATTCTGCAAAACCAAGGATTTGTTCATGTCCAATACCTTCTTAAGACAGCATAAGACACGACTATATACATGGACCTCACCAGATGGAATACAAAGAAATCAAATAGACTAAATATGCAGAAAGAGGCAATGGAAAAGCTCCATGTCATCTGTGAAAACAAGGCCAGGGGCAGGCTATGGAACAGATAATTAATTACTCTTATGCAATTTGAAACTGAAGCAGAATAAAATGAAAACAAGTCTATGAGAGCCAAAGTTTGACCATGAATATATTCCAACTGAATTTAGAGAACATCTAAAGAACAGATTTGATACATTAAACACTAAAGACCAAAGACCAGAAGAGTTGTGGGATGACACCAAGAACATCACACATGAAGAAACAACAGTCATTGAGAAAACAAGAAAGAAGGAAAAGGACAATATGGATGTCAGAGGAGACACTGAAACATGCTCTCCAGTGTAATGATGCTAAAGGGAATGGAAGAAATGAGGAGGTCCAAGAGAACAGAAAATTTCTAAGATCATCTTAAGAAGATAAAGGCAAATATTACAAAAAAAAAAAAAAAAAAAGTGCAAAGATCTGGAATCAGAAAACCAAAAATGAAGAATATGCTCAGCATTTCTCAAGCTGAGGGACTGAAGAAAAATATTCAAGGCTTGACTTTCATTATTGAAACATTCTCTGGGCAAATTATTGAAAGATGCAGAAAGCACCAAGAGAAGATGGAAGGAATACGCAGTCACTGTAAGTACAAAAAAAAAAAAAAAAAAAAAATTAATTTTCAACCATTTCAAAAGGTATCATATGATCAACAGCTGAAGGAGGAAGTAAAAGATGCATTGAAGGAATTGGCAAAGAACACCAGGAATTGATGGGATAAAAACTGAAATCTTTCAAGAGAGTGAGGCAGCAGAGGAGGCACTCACTCATGTCTGTCAAGAAATTTGGAAGACAACTATCTGGCCGACTGATTGGAAGATATCCGTGTTTGGGTCCATTCCAAAGAGAATGTGGAAATCATCGGACAATCTCTTTGATATTCCATGTGAGTAAAGTCTTGCTAAAGGCAATACAGAAACAGCTACAATCATACATTGACAGAGAACTTCCAGAGGTTCAAGCCAGATTCAGAAGAGGACATAGAATGAGGGATTTCATTGCTGATGTCTGATGGATATTGGCTGAAAGCAGAGAATACCAGAAAGATGTTTACCTGTGTTTTATTGACTAAGCAAAGGCTTTCGATTGTGTGGATCATGACAACCTATGGACAACATTGAGAATTATGAGTATTCCGGAACACTTAATTGTGCTCATGGGGAATCTGTACCTGGACCAAGGAGCAGTTGTTCAAACAGAACATGGGAACACTGAATGTTTTAAAATTAAGAAAGGTGTGCAACAAGGTTGCATTCTTTCACCATACTTATTCAAACTGTATGCTGAGCAAATAATCAGAGAAGCTGGGTTATGTAAAGAAAAATGTGGCATCAGGTTTAGGGAAGACTCATTAACAACCTGTGATATGCAGATGATACAACCTTGTTTGCTGAAAGTGAAGAGGACATGAAACATTTACTGATGAAGATCAAAGAGCACAGCCTTCAGTATGGATTACATCTCAATATCAAGAAAACAAAAATCCTCACCACTGGACAAATAAACAACATTCTTATCAATGGAGAAACAATTGAAGTTGTCAAGGACTTCATTCTTCTTGGATCAACTATAAACACTCACAGAAGCAGCAGGGAAGAAATCAAATGATGTACTGAATATTGCATTAGGCAAATCTGCTGCACAAGAGCTTTTAACGTATGGAAGATCAAAGATGTGAGTTTGAGGACTAAGGTGCGCCTGAACCAAGCCATGGTATTTTCAATAACCTCATATGCATGCAAATCTGCACAGTGAATAAGGTAGACCATAGAAGCATTGATGCCTTTGAGTTATGGTTTTGGATGAGGATATTGAAAGTGCATGGGCTGCCAAAAGAACCAATAGATCCCTTTTGGAAGAATTGTAGCCTGACTGCTCCTTGGAGGCCAAGATGGCCAAACTTCTC
Organism: Chrysochloris asiatica; assembly: GCF_000296735.1. Lineage (NCBI taxonomy): Eukaryota > Metazoa > Chordata > Mammalia > Afrosoricida > Chrysochloridae > Chrysochloris > Chrysochloris asiatica. The sequence continues at coordinate 2,917,200 of NW_006408644.1, read as the reverse complement.
TCATACTTCAGATATATTGTCAAGAGGGACCAGTCCCTGGAGAAGGATATCATGTTTGGTAAGGTAGAGGGTAAAAGAAAAAGAGGAAAACCCCCAATGAGATTGTTTGACCAAGTGACAGCATTGAAGGATTCAAGCATGGCAACAGTAGTCAGGTTGGACCAGGATCGGGCAGTGTTTCATTCTGCTGTGCATAGGGTCGTTATGGGTCATTACTGACTCAATGGCACCTAACAACAACAATGACTAGTGTGCCACTGGGGGCTAATGCGCTAGACTGCAAAGTCATTTGAACTACAAGGTGGGTGATTGTAGCTCACCAGCTGCTCTTGTGAAACTCTCTACAGGGTCGCTATGGGTCAGAATAAACTCAACAGCACTTAATAACAACAACAACTACTAATTATCATGAACACTTCATATGTTTGTTGGCTGCCTGAATATCTTCCTTGATTAAGTATTTATTTCCTTTGCCCATTTTTAATTGGATTACTTGTCTTTTTCTTGTAGAGGTCTTGTAGTTTCCTACAGATTTTAGGAATCAGTCCCTTGTCTGATATGACGTTGCAAAATATATTTTTTTTTCCATTTCTGAGGGCTCCCTTTTAACTCTTTTGGTGAAATCCTTTGATGCACATAAGTTTCTAATGTTTTGAATGTCCCAAACATCTATTTTGTCTTCTTTTGTGTAATTTTCACAATGTTTGGTAATCTGTGTGTGCCCTGTATTGTTATTGTTGATGTTAGGTGCCATCAATTCGGTACAGACCCATAGCAACCTTATGCACAGCAGAACAAAACACTGCCTGATCCTGGGCTAACCTCACTACTGTTGCCGTACATTATTCCATTGATGCTGCCACTTGGCCAATCCATCTCGTTAGGTGTCTTCCTCTTTTTCTCTGACCTCTACCTTACTAAACATTATATTCTTCTCCAGGAACTGATCCCTACTGACAATATGTCTGAAGTAAAAGAGACAAAGTTTGGTCATCTTGGTCTCCAAGTAACACAGTGCCTGCACTTCTTTCAAAACAGATCTATTGGTACTTTTGGCAGTCCATGGCACTTTCAACATTCTCCACCAACACCATAACTCAAAAGCATCAGTTCTTCTAAGGTCTTCCTTATTCACTGTCCAGCTTTCACATGCATATGAGGTTATTGAAAATATCATG